>NC_143575.1:201825547-202135655 GCF_048544385.1 Mastigoproctus giganteus
CACCTAGAGTACTGTATACAGCAGTACAAAGCAGGGTCTGGAGGCCTCATTTCAAGAAAGATGTAGAGATGCTGGAACAAGTACAGAGAAGGGCAACAAGATTAGTGAATGGAACAAAGGGGTGCTCTTACGAAAAAAGGCTTAAGTTTTGCAAATTACAGTGTCTGGAGACTAGGCACCAGCGAGGTGATCTGATAGAGGTGTATAAAGCCTTGAATGGTTTGAGCATGCTCAATGCTGATGGGATTCTTCCTCTTGCTCAGAATAATCACCTGAGAGGGCATAAATTCAGATTGAGAAAAGACAGATGTAGGATAGACGTGAGGAAATTTGCCTTTAGGGTGGTTGGTTGGTGGAATAGACTTCCCTTGTCGTGGAAGTTGATAGCCTAAATAAGTTTAAGGCTCAGCTGGACAGGTATTTCAAACGAACAGAGAGGTGAAGTGGAAGTGGTTATTTTTTATTTATTTATTTTTTTTTTTTTTGGCTGATGCTGCATAAGCTTGCTTTCTTGCATCAAATGCCTCTACTAATGCTAATATCGATCATTTAGAACATAATTATTCCAATGAAATTCTTACTTCTGAATATTGAGTGAATTTTGAACTTTACTTGTATTTTATATGCTCATATTTTTTATTACCTTCTAAAATGAAATATAAGCTGAATATTAAGCTGAACACAGCCACAACTTCTATTTTGTGATTAATAACAGAAAATACTGGGCACACGAATTATGGATTTTCAGATAATCAGAAATAGTTCTGGATTCTAGAATACCAAACACAGTGCCATATTAAAATGCAGTAGTGTCTTGGTATCCCAACACATTTACGCACATCCCTGGTTATTATACCAATTTACACATAAGATTCTTTCTCACCAAGCCATAACACAACTTTTGCAATAAAATCCTATGTCACGGATAATACTATCTTATGCCTTGGACAATAATCTTGCAAAAAATTTTTTTCCAAACCCCCATGTCCATGCACACATACCTTATTTTTGCTTTTTTCTCTATTAATCTGTTAATCATATGAACTAAGTCTTCACATGAATGTAATATGAGAATACAGTTACACATTAGATCCAAATACATTAATATGCAATTTGATCACTGAACTGTATGCTCAGAAGTACAAAAAAATTTACAGAAGTAAGCCAGAAATTAAAGAACATGAAAAATAATTAAAGCATATGAGCAAATTTATATTTTGATCAAGAATAACATTACAAATGCATCCTTTTATAATGGCATTCCTGATCAGATCTTTCACACAGAATTTTGGAATGACCCAACAGTTTCTGTAGGTTAGTAGGAAAGGCAGCCTATTGAGAATATAAAGTTTTGCTGCTATTAATAGGTCTCACTGCTTTTCTTGTCTCCTGGTATAATATGTTCAGCTCTGCCTTTAATTGTTGTATCTCTTTTTCTTCTTTCCACTGTTGACATGCCCAAGAGTATACAGGGTGATCTCCTTGGCAGTTAATATGTTGGTTTTGCAGCTGAACATAATGTAATTTCATGGTCCTTTGCACCATATCAAGAACATGCAAGGGCACCACAACAGGCAGGCAATTTTCAAGTATCCATATTTGTGACACTTAAAATAGCGTAGTGGATTAGGGACATATGACTTTACTGGGCAGACATGTAAATAGCTGTAACAGATAGATATTGGTGAATTAAAGGTAAATATAAGGTTTCTAGTGGAGATTAGATTCCCAACCCTAAGCACAAATATCTGTTTTGCAGCTGTCATTCCTTGGGATTTCATCTCAGAACAGATTTCCTCTTTCAGCTCTTCAAGGAGATCCCACATTTCAGGATGAGTTCAGTGTCTTGTGCTGTGTTACATTAATTGGGGTATTCCTCAATAGAGGTGGCTCATGGAACCTGTTATGAGTGTTTGACTAGGACATCTCCAGAATGCAGTTTGATAGATTTAGGAAAGCCTACCAACTTTCCAAATCCTCAATAAAGAAGGGTGAACATCTATTTTTTTTTATTTGGGTCAACATCTAATTTTTCTGCTAGGGACCATATTGAGGCCCTAGTATGAGAGTTTATATCAGGATTCATGGAGTCTTTCATTCTGGTACAACTAGACCCAATTTTGGTCAGTGCCTGGCCAACTGTCTCCAACCATGACAACAGAGCCCAAATGGTATGCCCCTCCCCTTGAACTACGAGGGGAGGGCATATCATTGACATCATCAAACTTTGTGCAGGCAAACCCACTAGCCATCATCCTGGGGAAACCACCCATCTTTGCAAAGCAGGGGCCAAAGTGGTGTGGGAGGGATTCCTCCTTTTGAGTTGTGGCAAAAAAAACATGCCTCAGTGTATGACAAACACACTAGATTCCTATGATGTTAGCCTGGAACCTAGGCTGTGGGCACTGAATCCCAATGATATTAATGTGGAAATCCAGTAGCATCATCAGACGTTCCCCTCACCACATATAGATGTTTACATCAAGGGATCCCATGTCAGGCCAAGATTTTTATGGAAATCGACTTTTTTTTACTTCTTGAATGAAGACCAGTCTTATTTCATTTTCTATTAGTAAATGTGACTTGAGTAATTTTTTGTGTTTATCACTAGATCAATTGAATGCAGGTATTTATTGAGGCTTTTCTGCATGGTAAACTCCTGGTTAATGGTTATGACTTCATGGGATTCTTTTGATAATTTTAAAATTTTATTGGATTTAATAAAATATTTTAAATTATCAGCACAGGATATGTATTCTGTGTTTGATGCTAAATATGGGTGTAAGGGCTGTTGCAAAAAGAGTATATCATAGGATACCTACTTGTGGGACATCTTTGGCAAGCATTTAGTTGCACTGAAAAATATGACTAATTTTTAGCCAATCTGAATTTTAGTGAACATTTAGCAGTGCTCCATTTGTTTTTGAAGCAATTTTGAAGGATGTGGATTTGAGAAAGTATTGAAAGCATATCATATGCTGATTTCAGCTCAAGAAATACGATATCCATTTGGGACTTGTCATTGAGAGCACAAATTTTGAATAATGTATTGAGAAGGTTAGTACATGTTGATCTCTTACAAATTGTTATATAAAGGTGGGGTGGTCTAAGCTTGAAGCAGTGCTGAGTCAAAGCTGGTCTGGCTGCTTTCTCAAAAAATTTCAAGGAGGCTACAAATTTTAGAGTGTTACATAATCAGTTGGTCTTCTTGAGTTTCTTTTCTGTATGTGTATGACAAGATACTGATTTCATAATTTTAGGATATTGCCACAGGAAGTGCTCAGAAGCACAAAACATTTTTGTTATATAGATGAACCAAGAAATCCAAAATATACAGGCTACAGATTTTCATTATAAACAATGAAAAATCCATCTGGGCTCACTATGCTTTGTTGGGAAGGGCATATATAATTTTTTTTCAGGTATTCACGATTGATTTGAAATTCAAAAGGTTGGAAGGATTCACTGGTCATATTTGGGAGATCAGGTAGTGCTAGGTCCTCTGGTCAGAGGTAATCCTTGAATGGTTTTTTTTTTTTTTTTTTATTCCATCTGTGCGCATTTGGTTTTCCTTCCCATTATTTTTGAGCTTTTGATTTTCTTAATTAACTGAATCTAGATAAACTTGTCTCCTCATTTTGATCAACTTAGCTCTATCTCTACTTTTTTGAATGTAATTAATTCAACTTATTTTTTTTTATAAATAAATAGGCCCAAACAGTTGGTTTTGTAATTTCTATCATTAATATAATACAGTATTTAGTCAATTTTAGTCACTTTATAATAAATTATTCAGTTTTAATGCTTGTTTTGCACAAAATTTGAAATGACACAATTTATGTTTCCACTACTTTATAAACTTATTTCTGATTCAGTGAAGATATGTTTAATTTTCAAAACACAAGAACTTACCATCCAGAATATCCAAGGAGTCCACAATGATTGCACACATCAACTTGAAAAGCATCACTGGACAGCATTAATCTTTCTAAAAGCAACATGCTTGAAGAAAAAAAATTATAAAATAAATAATAAATAAATAAATAATTTGTTTTTAAATTACAGTTATCTCCTGCTTAGGAATTTTAACTGATCCCATGAAACTTGAGCACTAAATAAATCCATATTAAGCAGGGACTTTCCCCGAGTAATATTGTAAATAACTAACTAATAGCACTAGTTGGCATATGTTAGCTGATTTAAAGGCATTTTCTATGTAACAATATTAAATAAAACATTTACAGCTATAACCCATTAGCAATTACATAAATTTTTTTATGGAATCAATGTATGAGGCTAAGAAGACATTCCAAAAAAAAAAAAATATATATATATATATATATATATATTGAAAGCATAGGGTGCTGATATTTATGAATAATCCCCCTAAACTTCAAACTTACCATCACCAATAAATTACAAGTAGATAAACAACGAAAAGCTAAAATATCATTTTAATAATGGTAATATTTATTTTTAATTAAAAAAAAAAAACCTTCACAGATATAATTTTAAAATTTGATTTTTACACACTAAATTCAATCAGCATGGCAACCAAGTTGAAATTTTATTGAAATTAAATTGAAATCATGACTCAGACCAGAGCAGCAAAGCAAAAGGCTCAAGCTAATGGGAGTGCTTTGGCTCAGGGAAGAAATAGGGGGGGGGGGGGGGCAGTTGCCCTCTGAATCACAGCCTTTTAAAATGCACTGCTTGCATGATGTTTGTGGAGCAATCGGGTACGGTACATGATATTGCCATGGGGAATGTCTTTGTATATGCATGATATAAGGAGTGTAAGGAAATCAGGCGAAAACTCAGCATTGTTATGGGCCTATATGAGAGCTTGAAGGACAGGGTGGATGCCCTTGAAGGATCTAAATTGAGGGGCCCATCAAGCTCTCAGCTGCCCACATCAATGCCAGAGCTTGCACTTGGTCATCATGCAACACGGTGGCAACCCCCAAGGCAGAATGCATTGGTCCAACAGGAACTAGTAGTTGTTGGTGACTATTGTCAGGGAAATGGGGAACATGCTTTGTAAAAAGGATTAGTGGAACAGGACCAGGGTATGTCTGCCAGGGGCAAAGGTTGATGACATTGTAGAGTGGATATCATCTTTTAAGGGCACAAAAAGTGATATTGTTGTACATGTTGGCACTAATGATATTAAAAGTAGGAGACCGGCAGAATTACTTAACAAATACAAGTCACTGTTGAAAAAAAGCCGTGAATTAGGGTTGAATTTGAAAGTGTCTGCAATTCTGCCCAGACATGATAGGAGGGAGTATATGATGAGAGCCTTGTCAATCAATTCGGCCCTGGAAAGACTGTGCAAGGCTTAAGGGGTAGAATTTTTTTCAGCCTGGTCTGTACTTGTTAAAAGGAGATATTGCTTCTACAGGGATATAATACACTTAAATAGAAAGGGTGCAAGAATGTTTGCTGATGCTATCGAGGCAGTCTTAGGTCGGAAAACTGCTATCTTGGGGGGGATACAAGGACTAATAGATTAATAGTAGCCACTGGCAGAGGTGAAGGTGATTCTTGCACTGCTTCTATTGGAATGAGCAGCAGCCTGGAAAACAAGAATCAGGATATTTCAGAGACTGCTGGAAGTCATTGAAGTACAAGTAAACACATGGGTTGTGTTAGAGTAGCTAAGAAAAGGAACAGGTGCATGTATACTTGCGTGTACACCAATGCTAGGAGTTTGGTAAATAAATTTGATGAATTTGAGGTATTGCTCAAAACATCAAAGGCAGATATTGTTGGGATATCAGAGACGTGGTGTCACACAAATATAAGGAATGCAGAACTGGAATTTGGGGAGTACAATGTGTACAGAAAGGATAGACAAGATAGGAAGGGAGGAGGGGTTATGCTATTAGTTAAGAAATACAAAATCCAAGGAAGTGAAGCCAGTCGACATCGCTGGACAGTGCAGTGTCAAGTCAGTTTGGTGTGACATAAGCATTGAGAGATCAAAATTGAGAGTAGGAGTGTGCTATAGGCCTAATGATTCTGATGAGTATAATAAGAAACTGTACAGGGAAATAGAGTGGGCCAGTAAATCAGAGAGATTTAGTAGGCCAGTAAACCAGTAAGTCTTATAATGGGGGATTTTAATTTCCAGGATATTGATTGGAATTTGTGGATTGGTCACTCACACACTAGCAAGGCTTTTGTGGATTTATTGAATGATTGTTTTCTACATCAGCATGTTTGGGAGGCAACTAGAGGGAGTAATACTCTTGATCTGATTATCAGTAGTGATTCTTCATGCATTAAGAATCTGCGGATAAGGGAACCACTAGGTGGCAGTGATCACAGTGTGCTGAAGTGGGATTTACTCAAAGAGGTAACTACCATCACGGGTAAAGGGAAGGGTTTTTGGTTTCGTAAAGGTGACTACAATGGTCTGAGACAGTATTTTAATTCTATACAGTGGGACCAACTGATGATGTTACCAACAGCAAATTCAAAATGGGAAGCAGTCAAAAAACTTATCTTGGAAGCTACTAGGCTTTACATACCAACTAAGAAATATTGTTCAAGGTTTAGGCCTAAATGGATGTCAGATGAACTAATGAGACATATGGCAGAGAAGAAAAATGCATGGAATACATATAAATTAATGGAAGCCTATGATAGATATAAGTTCTCCCTATGTGTCTGTGGAAGAGATACGTGGATGATACTTTCTCAATTATTCGAAAGAGGAGGTAAGATGAGGTGTTAAATTTTCTTAATAGTTTCTCAATTCACCTCGTTCATACAATTCACCTCGGAGGTAGAAGGAGGGGTTTTGCCGTTCTTGGATGTGTTGGTCTAAAGAGAAGGCCCGTGTCTAAAGACCAAAGTTAATAGAAAACCCATGTGTAAAGGTCAATATTCGCATTATAATTCAGCGCAGGCCAACCATCACAAGAATAGTGTGATTAGAGCACTAACAGACGGCAAAGTCACATTGTAGTACCTCCGAGAATAGAAAGAAAGAGTATGAGCGCATCTCGGCAGATCTCCTGAAGTGTGCCTACTCCCCAGAGGATCATAGAGAAATATATTAGAGGAGAACAGAGGAGAGGTGAGTCTTTTACGCCGATAGCCTCCGCATACACTCCGGGTTTAACGGAGCATATAGCTCGGGTATTACGAAACTACCAGACATGCTGTGGTAGCACGAAGTTGGTTGCAGCTTCACAGGTGAAAGACCCCATTTCAAACGAAAATACAAGTGGGGTCGTCTATAGCATTAAGTGTCCGGATTGTGGGGAATGTTATCTGGGGGAAACAAAGCGGCATCTCAAAGATCGTCTGGGGGGAGCACACAAAGGCGACAAGGAATGCAGACTACGGAAAATCCGCCGTGGCCGAACACTTTTGGAAGCAGCACCATATCTCCCCGAACGAAGCAGTTATCATTGACCGGGCGCATAGGTTTTGGGACCACAAGTGGCTCGAGAGCTTCCGGATTAGTTCCAATGAGAGCAATATTAATAGAGACGGGTATGCGTATCCATTCTCTCTTTGAGGCAGTCTAAGCCACTGAGCCACTTCCGGTTACGACACGCATGAGAACAGCGCACGTGCCATCGAATCACATGACACGTGCCATGAACCTGCAGGTATTTAAAGTTGCAATGTAAAGTAAAAAGGCATACTGTTGAGAAAGAAGGCGGAGCCTTCGAAAGCTTCATATATTTTATCGCTTTTAACCTGGTATATTTTATTGTATTTTATGATATTTTATTTGTTTTATATGCACTGTAAATAGTAGTTTATTGTAAGCTTAATTATAAAGTTATCAAAAAATTTTGGCTTTTGTTTTATTTTGTCATTTCAACATATGGTTCGTGAAAAAGACTTAAAATTTTATCATGAATAAACCCAAATACCAGAGGCCTATTTGGAGAATCAGAAAAGAGTTCTTTACCTATGTAAACTCTAGAAGGAAAGGGATGAATCAGATTGGTCCACTGGATATTGATGTCTCAACAGTTGAGGATCCTGCTCAGGTGGCTAACAAACTAAACGAGTATTTTGCATCTACATTCACACATGAGGGATTATTCAGGAAGGGGAATGCCAGAGGTGAAGTAAACTCTGGCAGTGAGCTAGATGATTTTGTAATAACTGAGAGGAAAGTGGAGGAGAAATTGTTGAGGCACCTGGGGTGGATGGGATCTATCCAATTATATTAAAGGAGGCAGCAAAGTAAGTAAGCAACCCCTTAGCCATAATTATGAGAGCTTCTTTGGACTCAGGGGAGGTACCCATAGACTGGAGATGTGCAAATGTGACCCCAATTCACAAAGGAGGATCAAAGGCTGATACAAGTAATTATAGACCTGTTAGTTTAACTTCTGTTCCAAGAAAATTAATGGAGGCACTGGTTAAAGAAGCACTGCAGGATCATCTAGCCTTATAGCTCAGACACAGCATGGTTTTTTTTAAGGGAAAGTCTTGCCTGACCAATTTGATTGGATACTATGGTGTAATCACAAACGAACTGAATGCAGTGAATAACTTTGATATATATTTGGATCTTAGAAAGGCTTTTGATACTGTTGCACATGGAAGACTGCTGCACAAATTGGAGCAGTGTGGCATTGGAGGCAAATTGCTGCTATGGATAAAGGGATGGTTGAGGGGGAGAAGACAGAGAGTGGTAATCAATGGACACTGCTCATTGTAGACTAATGTTATTAGTGGAGTCCCTCAGGGTTGGGCCCATTATTGTTTTCTGTATTTATAAATGATATTAACGATGGTATATCAAGCTTAAGGTCCAAGTTTGCAGACGACACAAAGGTTGGCAGGGTTGTTAAGGACACTACTAATGCTATGCTGCTGCAACAGGATCTGGAAAGTTTGAGCAGATGGGCTGAGAGATGGCAAATGAAGTTCAACATTGACAAATGTAAAGTACTACATATGGGAAACAGCAACCCCAGAGCAACGTATCAACTCTGTGGTACTACAGTGACAGTGGCAGAGAATGAAACGGACCTGGGGGTAATTGTACAGGCAGATATGAAGTTCTCTGAGCAGTGCAGACGGGCTGCAAGAGTAGCTCACGGTGTCTTATCAATGATATACAGGAATTTTTCTAGCAGGGAGGTGATTATTCCCTTGTATAAGGCAATGGTCAGGCCACACCTTGAGTACTGTATAAGTGTCTGGAGGCCTCATTTCAAGAATGTCTGCCAGGGGCAAAGGTTGATGACATTGTAGAGCGAATATCATCTTTTAAGGGCACAAAAGGTGATATAGTTGTACACGTTGGCACTAATAATATTAAGAGTAGGAGACAGGCAGAATTACTTAACAAGTACAGGTCACTGTTGAACAAAAGCCGAGAATTAGGGTTGAATTTGAAAGTGTCTGCAATTCTGCCCAGACACGATAGGAGGGAGTATATGATGAGAGCCTTGTCGATCAATTCGGCCCTGGAAAGACTGTGCAAGGCTCAAGGGGTAGAATTTTTTTCAGCCTGGACTGTACTTGTTAACAGGAGAGATTGCTTCTACAGGGATGGGATACACTTAAATAGAAAGGGTGCAAGAATATTTGCTGATGCTATCGAGGCAGTGTTAGGTGGGTCGGAAAACTGCTAGCTTGGGGGGAGACAAAGACCAATAGATTGACAGTAGCCACTGGCAGAGGTGAAAGAGATTCTTGCACTGCTTCTATTAGAATGAGCAGAAGCCTGAAAAACAAGATGCATGGTATTTCAGAGACTGCTGGGAGCCATTGCGGTACAAGTAAACACATGGGTTGTGTTAGGGTAGCTAAGAATAGAAACAGGTGCAGGTATACTTGCGTGTACACCAATGCTAGGAGTTTAATAAATAAATTTGATGAATTTGAGGTATTGCTCAAAACATCAAAGGCAGATATTGTTGGGATATCAGAGACGTGGTGTCACACATATATAAGTGATGCAGAACTGCAATTTGGGGAGTACGTCTACAGAAAGGATAGACAGGATAGGAAGGGGGGAGGGGTTATGCTATTAGTTAAGAAACACATAAAAACCAAGGAAGTGAAGCCAGTCGACATCGCTGGACAGTGCAGTGTTGAGTCAGTTTGGTGTGACATAAGCATTGGGAGATCAAAATTGAGAGTAGGAGTGTGCTATAGGCCTAATGACTCTGATGAGTATAATAAGGAACTGTACAGGGAAATAGAGTGGGCCAGTAAATCAGAGAGTCTTATAATGGGAGATTTTAATTTCCCAGATATTGACTGGAATTTGGGGGCTGGTTACTCACACACAAGCAGGGCTTTTGTGGATTTATTGGATGATTGTTTTCTACATCAGCATGTTCGGGAGGCAACTAGAGGGAGTAATACTCTTGATTTGATTATCAGCAGTGATTCTTCATGCATTAAGAATCTGCAGATAAATGAACCACTAGGTGGCAGTGATCACAGTGTGCTGAAGTGGGATTTACTGAAAGAGGTAACTACCATTAGGGGTAAAGGGAAGGGTTATTGCTTCCGTAAAGGCGACTACGATGGACTGAGACAGTATTTAAATTCTATACAGTGGGACCAACTGATGATGTTACCAACAGCAAATTCAAAATGGGAAGCATTCAAAGAACTTATCTTGGAAGCTACTAGGCTTTACATACCAACTAAGAAATATTGTTCAAGGTTTAGGCCAAAATGGATGTCAGATGAACTAATGAGGCATATGGCAGAGAAGAAAAATGCATGGGATACTTACAAATTAACACATGACACAGAAGCCTATGATAGATACAAGTTGATATGGAACCAAGTTACAAAGGAGGTTAGGCAGGCGAAGGCAGATTACGAGAAATCCTTGGCAAGGGATGCAAAGAAAAACAGCAAAGAGTTCTTTACTTATGTAAACTCTAGAAGGAAGGGGATGAATCAGATTGGTCCACTTGATATTGATGGGTCAACTGTTGAAGATCCTGCTCAGGTAGCTAACAAACTAAATGAATATTTTGCATTGACATTCACACATGAGGAGTTATTCAGCAAGGGGAATGCCAGAGGTGTATTCAACTCTAGCAGTAAGCTACAGAATCTTGAAATAACTGGGAGTAAAGTAAAGAGGAGAAACTGTTGAAGATAAACACAAGAAAGGCACCCGGGGTGGATGGGATCTATCCAGTTATATTAAAGAAGGCAGCAAAGGAAGTAAGCAAACCCTTAGCCATAATTATGAGAGCTTCTTGGACTCAGGGGCGGTACCCATAGACTGGAAATGTGCAAATGTGACCCCAATTCACAAAGGAGGATCAAAGGCTGACACAAGTAATTATAGACCTGTGAGCTTAACTTCTGTTCCAGGAAAATTAATGGAGGCACTGGTTAAAGAAGCACTGCAGGATCATTTAGACAAGACTTCAGTTATAGCTCAGACACAGCATGGTTTTGTTAAGGGGAAGTCTTGCCTGACCAACTTGATTGCATACTATGATGCAGTCACAAAAGAACTGGATGCAGGGAATAACTTTGATATTAGAAAGGCTTTTGATACTGTTGCACATGGAAGACTGCTACACAAATTGGAGCAGTGTGACATTGGAGGCAAATTGCTGCTATGGATAAAGGGGTGGTTGAGGGGGAGAAGACAGAGAGTGGTAATCAATGGACACTGCTCATCGTGGACTAATGTTATTAGTGGAGTCCCTCAGGGCTCAGTGTTGGGTCCATTATTGTTTTCTGTATTTATAAATGATATTGATGATGGTATATCAAGCTTAATGTCCAAGTTTGCAGATGATACAAAGGTTGGCAGGGTTGTCAAGGACACTACTGACACTATGCTGCTGCAACAGGATCTGGGAAGGTTGGGCAGATGGGCTGAGAGGTGGCAAATGAAGTTTAACATTGACAAATGTAAAGTACTACACATGGGAAACAGCAACCCCAGAGCAACGTATCAACTCTGTGGTACTACACTGACAGTGGTAGAGAATGAAAGGGACTTGGGGGGTGGTTGTGCAGGCAAATATGAAGTTCTCTGAGCAGTGCAGACGGGCTGCAAGAGTAGCTCATGGAGTATTGTCAATGATATACAGGAATTTTTCCAGCAGGGATAAGGAGGTGATTATTCCATTGTATAAGGCAATGGTCAGGCCACACCTAGAGTACTGTATACAGGTCTGGAGGCCTCATTTCAAGAAGGATGTAGAGCTGCTGGAACGAGTACAGAGAAGGGCAACAAGATTAGTGAATGGAACAAAGGGGTGCTCTTACGAAGAAAGGCTTAAGTTTTGCAAATTACAGTGTCTGGAGACTAGGCACCAGCGAGGTGATCTGATAGAGGTGTATAAAGCCTTGAATGGTTTAAGCATGCTCAATGCTGATGGGATTCTTCCTCTAGCTCAGAAAAATCACCTGAGAGGGCATAAATTCAAATTGAGGAAAGACAGATGTAGGATAGACGTGCGGAAATTTGCCTTTAGCCAGCGGGTGGTTGGTTGGTGGAACAGACTTCCATCCCTTGTGGTGGAGGTTGATAGCCTAAATAAGTTTAAGGCTCAGCTGGACAGGTATTTTGAACGAACAGAGGGGTGAAGTGGAAGTGGGTTTTTTTTTTTTTTTTTTTTTTTTTTGGCTGATGCTGCATAAGCTTGCTTTCTTGCATCAAATGCCTCTACTAATGCTAATGCTAATGCTAAGAAGGATGTAGAGCTGCTGGAACGAGTACAGAGAAGGGCAACAAGATTAGTGAATGGAACAAAGGGTTGCTCTTACGAAGAAAGGCTTAAGTTTTGCAAATTACAGTGTCTGGAGACTAGGCACCGGCAAGGTGATCTGATAGAGGTGTATAAAGCCTTGAAAGGTTTGAGCATGCTCAATGCCGATGGGATTCTTCCTCATGCTCAGAATAATCACCTGAGAGGGCATAAATTCAGATTGAGGAAAGATAGCTGTAGGATAGATGTGCGGAAATTTGACTTTAGCCAGCAAGTAGTTGATTGGTGGAACAGACTTCCATCTTTTGTTGTGGAAGTTGATAGCCTAAATAAATTTAAGGCTCAGCTGGACAGTTATTTTGAATGAATGGAGGGGTGAAATGGAAGTGGTTTTTTTTTTTTTGGCTGATGCTGCATAAGCTTGCTTTCTTGCATCATATGCCTATGCTAATGCTAAATAAAGTTTCTGCTTGAGAGTATTTTATTTTTTTTTAAAAGCACAATGAAAAAACACTACGATAGTTTCAAAAAATCAACTTATTTGATAAGAGTTATTTCTTAGTTTGATTTTGCCAAGTTATTGTTTGCACATAGAATTTTGGCAGATTCTCAAAATCAGAATCATGGTTGCCACGAGAGAGAGAGAGATATATCTGAATTTTTTTTTTTAACTCATCACATATACATTAAAAAGATATGCTGTTAAACATTGTTTAAAAAACTTGAGATAAAAATACAGGCAATTTAATAAAACATTTCTGTCTGCTGTACTAAATTCCCACAGTATGTTACCACTGCATAGGATTACTAGTAATTCAATATGTTTGTAGTCTTTTCATGTTAAGGCTACTAAAGCTATGAGGCATCTTTTCACAGTGTCTGTAAATTGCATATATTCTATTATAATAAATAAATAAATTTTCTGTTTATACTCCCCGACGACCAAACGGTCAGAGGAGTTCCCAAGATAGACAGATTACAAGAAACAGCACCGTATTCAGTAGTCAAGGGCTTGAACCCCGGTCACTCAAGGCATGTGTACTTATGCACCCGCGCGTCTGACCACTAGGCTACGGCGGTGTTTTCCTGTTTTGCAGGATAAAGAGATTGAATTTCTGGAAGAAAAAACTGAATCTGGTCACAGTGTGAAAAAAAGTTATAAAAATTCCATTACATTCAACTTAGAAAAGTTTAAATTTACATCAGTTTCCCATGTCATAAATTTAACCTTTTTTTTTTTTTTAGAGTTAGGTTTAGTAGTATTTCTGATTTCAATTGAAATTCAGTACTGCAAATTCTTTATCAACTAAATGTTGAATTTTTGATAAAGTCAAATAAAAATTTTTTTGTAAGGTACTATGTTACAGCTGAGTAGACAAACTGGTTAAACTTCTATACACTGAGTGAACAATGTTTTTTTTTTTTTTTGTGGGGGAGGGAATGGTATTCAACCTAGCAATGATCAAACCCTACACTTATTACTCAGAAATCAAAATATCCTTTTAAAACTAAGCAAGCACTCAATACTGGGATACTGTAATGCATGGCTAGGATGAGTAAATTTATACATAATGGGAAGTACAAAAAAAAATTATTGAATAAAGATGCATTTACCTATAATTGTAATTAATTAGGTATCTGCATTATAGTGGGTGGAGCAAGGCAGATTGACACACTTTAAAATGCTGAAGTTTTATTATAATTCTTACAATGAGCAATTTTTAATATAGGTTACTTGAATCAAAGACATTTTTACTAGCTACTTGGTTTTAAAAATAACATCACTTAAGTGCCCTCCTTGCTTGTCAATACATTCTTGAATTCTTTTTGTAACATTCTGCATTACACAGTCTCATAGCATCATCACTAACTGCTTTAATCTCCTCCATGATGCTCTCCTTCATTTTGGCAACTGTTCAAGATTTGTTGGTGGAAACTTTATCCTTAAGATGGCTAACAAAAAGTAGTTTGGTGTAGAAAGATCGAGTGACCTAGCTGGTCACTGCAGCTGACACAACAAATTCATGTTTACATGTGCTGTGTGGGAAGTTGCCCCATCCTGCTGGAACTATACTAACTCTTGATCCTGAAGTTGCGGGGCTAAAAAAGTTTCCAACATGGATCCGTAATGCTCAGCATTTACCATAACAAAATTACCAGCATCCTCAAAAAAATACCGAACATAAACTAAATTATGCAAATCCACATCAAACCACAATCTTAGGACTGTGCAGTAGTCTTTCTTTGATCTGTTGCAGATTTCTATTGGACCAATACCAAAAGTTTTGTTTATTTACAGTGCCAAAGAGGTGGAAGTATGTTTCATTGCCATCAAATGGTTGTCAATTAAATTTATATTTTGGTGTAACAATCTTTGAAAATCTTGGAAAAACTGAAGATGAGCTTCTTTATCATGTTCATGTGATATAAAAACTGAATTAAGTATTACAGTTCATATTTAACAATTTATAAAATTATGTTTTTTTGCCTAATCAACTGCTGTTTTTATTGGGAAAACTGTTCACATTGTCAGTTTAAATTAAAACAACAACAAAAAAAAAGTCATTGTGTACTTATGAAACAGTTGTAAACAGATTTTATCTGAAAAGCAAAAAATTAAGACACAACAAGTGTAAGCATTTGGAGATGCAACATAACAGCTGAATGTGTTGATTGGTTGAAATAAGAGTTTTCTGGCATAAGGGTTTCTAAGGCCAAGATGTGACTATCCAAAATTTTCCTGTAAGAAAACTGTTTACTTTCAAGGCTATCTTGCATTACAGTCACTTATATAGTTGGATTTGTTTTAGATATCTGAAAAAGTCATCTAAATTTGCATTTTTCCTTATAATGTGTTACGAACAATGACTGCTGTAAGTTGGGTGAAACCTGAATAGCAGCCCTTTGGTTGCTATTATAATAACTACAGTCAATAAGAATGTGCTGTACTGAAAGTTTCCTACAATAATACTGATATTCGAGTGGATTATCTTCTTTCAACAGAAAGAAAATTTTTTTAAAGAAAATAAAAAATCATGTCCAACTTGCATGGCAATATGTTCCCTGGATAAAACTTCATGTCAATTTGATCTGAAGCTGGGAAGACAAATTTGTGTCTCTCCTTTATCTAGAATAATTTATTACTAGTTTCTGTTTGCTAGATTTGGACCCATTTTTCTCTCTCAAAGTTCTTTCTATTATCAATTTACAAGCACTCCCCAGCTGATGTAATACTTGACTTATGGAAATTCAACTTGACATATGTTTTTGCCGGCTGGTGCAAACTTAAAAAAATCACGGAAATGCATTTTTCATCCTGTAGGAATAAATGGAGGTATTGTGAAAATATCACAATGTTGAACTCAATAACACAGTTTTTTTTTTTTTTTTTTGGTAATTCGTACCAAGACCCCAGAAGTTGAAATTTTTGCTATATAACTAAGCTATTTATCGCTCTAAAAGATCATTTTTATAATGGAAATTGTACACTTTCATTGTTATTATATGTTCTGTTATAAGAATCAATTTTGAATGCTGTTGTTGTTGTTGTTGTTATGGGATTTCTGGCGCAAGGGCTACATAGGCCATATTGCGCCTATCAAAGTAAGTAGGTATACATGTGATAACTGCTCTGGGAGCAATTAGAGTTGGTCATACATTTTAATTTTTTTCAAGTAGGTGAAAAATTCGGAGAGTTTTGCATCATTACCTATGATGCTGTTGAGTGACAAGAGGTTTGAGATGGAGCTGAAAGTAGACTGTCGAGCAGTGTCGAACAAGCTACATTCAATCAGAATGTGCTTCATTGATAGCGGCTACAAACAGTGCGTGCACTGAGGAGGATCATTTCCTGTGAGCAGAAACAGATGAGTAAGGTGAGTGTGGCCAATTCGGGTTCTGGCTAGAAGTACTTCTTCCTTTCTGATTTTACGGAAGCTAGAGGTCCATAATTGAGGTTCAGGTTTCAATTGAAACAGTTTATTATGTGTTTGCTTTTTCCACAGAAGAGTCCATTGTTCCGTACATATTTCCTGTATTTTATGTTTATAATCAGGATAGGGAACAAGATCATTTGATAAGGCTACGTTGGAGGGATGCTTTGCTGCATGATCAGCACACTCATTTCCAGGAATACCGCTGTGGGCTGGGATCCAGGAGAAGACAACAGTGCAATGTTGCTCATGGAGATGTATCAGTTCTTGTCTTATTAGCTTTACCAAAGGATTGCAAGGTGAGGTGTTTGTGAGAGCTAAGAGAGCACTCTTGGAATCAGTGTACACTATACTTTTATTCATTGACAGGAGGGAAATATTTTCCAGGGCAAGTTTAATTGCATAGAGTTCAGCAGTATAGCTGCTGCATTCAGCTGGAAGTGGAAAAGAAACAGTTGTATTAGGGAAGACAGCAGCTGCACCCACTTTATTGCCCGACTTTGAACCGTCAGTGTAGATCTTAGAAAAGTGGGAATAATTTTCTTCATGGACAAGATGCAATTGTCTGATGTTAACATCTGCTACAGCACCTTTTCCCCATTTTTCAAAGTAATCATCATATGAAGGAGTTAAGGTAATCCATGGGGGATCCGGGTCTTTTAAATCTCTGATGATATTATGAAAGGAAATATTCCAGCATTCTAATAGGTTCTGTAATCTGATACCGGCAGGTCGGATTGTTCTGGGTTTGTTTCCATAGTGTGTTCTCCACTGCAGATCATACAGTAGTGGCCAAATAGGATGAGTGGGGAAGCTTTTAATTTTAGCAGAGTAGTTTAACAGTAACATCTTTCTCCTGATACTGAGTGGAGGTTCGTGAGCCTCAACATACAGACTTTGAACAGGTGATGTTCTGTATGCACCCAGGGCAATCCTAAGGGCAGCGTGTTGGATTGGAGCAAGACGAGCCAAAGTACTCTCTCTAGCAGAGTCATAGACAGGCGCTCCATAACCTAGGCGAGATCTAATTAGAGACCTATACATGTGGAGCAGGGTGTACCGGTCTGCACCCCAGGATGTACTAGAGACGACCCGAAGTATGTTAATTTTCTTAAGGCAGGTGGTTCGTAGGTGTTTAACATGCTCCTGAAAATTTAGATTCTTATCAAAAATTAGCCCTAGGAGACGAATACTGTTAACGATTGGAAGAGGATGATTGGCCAAGTGTAACTCGGGTTCTGGATGCATTTTGCGCTTGTTGCAGAAGTGCATGGCCATAGATTTGTGTTTTGATAATCGATATCCATTTTGTGTCATCCATAGTTCAATATTATTTATTGATATTTGTAATTGCCTCTCAATATAATTTATAGTCTGAGAATGGCAGGACAAGGTAAGATCATCAGCATAAATATATGAGTCAACAGTGTTTGGAATGCTGTTTGTGATATTGTTAATTCGTATAGCAAATAGAGTGGCACTGAGGACAGAGCCTTGAGGGACACCTTCTTCTTGTCTGTATGTGTGAGACAGAGCCTGCCGATATCGAACTTGGAATGTCCTGTGGCAAAGGAAGTTTTGGATAAAATATGGTAAATGCCCTTTCATATCTATAGAATGGAGATCCTTTAGGATTCCATAACGCCATGTTGTATCGAAAGCTTTTTCTATATCGAGACACACCATGACGAGATGTTGATTCCTGATAAAAGCGTTTCTTATGTTTGATTCAGCCTTTATCATGAGATCTAAGGATGATCTCTTCTTCCGAAAGCCGAACTGATTGTTGCTGATTATGTTTCTAGACTCAAGGTACTACGTCAGTCGACGGTGCACCATTTTTTCAAAAGTTTTACTTAAGCAGCTGGTTAGTGAGATCGGTCTGTAGTTGTTAGGGATCGAATGATCTTTTCCTGGTTTAGGGATAGCAATTACATATGAATGTTGCCAGGAGTTAGGAAATGTGTGTTCATAAAATATCCGATTGTAAAATTTTAGTAGAGAGGATAAGGATTGCTGATCTAGATTTTTAAGCATTACATAGTAAATTCCATCAGGGGCAGGGGCACTGTTGTGGGAAATATTTATAGATTCTTTCAATTCTGATAGTGTGAGCGGTTGATTATAGGGTAAACGGCAGGTAGTTTTGAAGTTTAGTTTGAATTTCTCAGCATCGGCTTTAATTTTTTGGAATGATGGATGATACGCGATGGAGGCGGACAATTCAGAGAACACAGTTCCTAAGGCATTTGCAATATCTTCTGGATTAGAGATCTCCTTCCCATTCCAGTTAAAAATAGGTGCAGTTAATGTAGGGTATTTACCAACCCGCACTGGACCAGCGTGGCAGATTATGGTCCATTTCCCTCAGCATGAATTGTTGAGGAGGCTTCCATCCTGCAGTGGGTTGATAATGGCTGCACTTTACTTTTACTTTTTTATTTACCATTTAGCTGCCTTATTTTTTTCCATATTATTCTGGCTTCGGTGTCTTTATTGATTGATGAAGCAAATTTTATCCAAGGGTCCTTTTTAGCCTTTCGCCTGATGTACCGTGCTTTGGCTTTAAGTTTCTTATAATTGATAAGGTTGGCAGTGGTAGGGCATTTTCGGAATAAGTTCCATGCTGCATTCTTTTCTCTTTTCACCTTATTACACTCATCGTTCCACCAGTGATTGGTATGTCTATGATTTCTTAATTGAGACTGTGGGATGGCAACCTTTGAAGCTGATAGTATCTGCATTGTGATATGTTTTGTGACAGTATTGATAGAGGCAGACTCAATGATGTGATCATCAAAAAAGATATGACTTTTGTATTTTGTCCAGTCTGCTTTAGAAAATTTCCATTTCATTTGTGGATCAGTTGTTTTGGAATTCGTGGTTTGGATTCTGCATATTACTGGATAGTGATCACTGTTGAGAGGATTGTCAAGTGTTGTCCATTCGACACTTGGGAAGAGGATCGGAGAGCAGATTGAGAGGTCTATTGCAGATGATGCTCCAGTAGGAAAATGAATGTAAGTGGGTAAACCTGTGTTCAGTAATGTTAAATTCTGTCTGTCTAGTAGTGTCTCAATGAGTTCTCCGCGTCTGTCTGAGACGGGGGATCCCCATAGTGGATGGTGTCCATTAAAGTCTCCTAATAGGCAAACTGGTGACGGTAATTGCAAAACAAGGTTTTCTAGTTCATGAATCGTACATTGCTGATTGGGAGGGAGATATATTGAAACGATCGTTAAAGAAATGCCAATCATTACACGAGCCGCAACAGCTTCTAAGGCAGTTTGAAGAGGAATTTGTTTACAAGGAACCCTTGAGTCTATGAGTATGGCCACTCCACCATGAGCACTGTTTGTCCTGTCTTGTCGAAAAAGAGTGTAATATTTAACTGACACGGACACTTGTGGTGTTAGATTTGTTTCTTGTAGGCATATGCTCACAGGATGATAACGATCAATTAGTTCATATATGTCGTCTATGTTGCTGCGAAAGCCTCTGCAATTCCATTGAACTATGTTGTTCATTGTGTTGGTTTTGAATTAGAAGTTGAATCTGTCTGTTTTTTAATGTTGCTCTGCTTGTGACGGTCAATTTTTATTTTGTCCTTTTTTGAAAAGAATGGACGTGTCTCTATGTCGTCTTCTGCATGAAGATCTAGAATGGGTTCATTACAAGTATTGTTTTCTGCAATATACATAGCTGTGTTATCAGATAATTTCTTTCTAACATGAACTGAATTTTCCTTCTGATCTGCAGTAACTGGATCTAATTTAGCAGTAGATGGTATCGAGATCGGGGTATTGTTTGTCCTATCTACTGTTTGGTGTTTTGTAGACTGTGATGCAGGTGATAGCAATGATCGAGCCCAATCAGAAATTGACACTTTTGGTGGGACTGATATATCTGTTTGTGTTGAAACTGTTTGTTGTCTTTTGGATGCTTCAGCATATGTACGCTTAGGCATGTTTTGTAGTAGGTTCTTTCTGGCTTCAGGGTATGTGACCTTGTTCTCCACTTTGTATTTTTGGATTTTTTTCTCCAGCTTCCATTGCTCACAGGATCTAGAAAAAGCTGAATGGTTGCCTTTGCAGTTTGGACACCGTGATGATTCAGCATTACAATCAGTATGGACATGTTCTTTTGAGCCGCAGTTTGAGCAAACTGAATCTCCTCGGCAGACAGTTTGGGAATGTCCAAACTTCTGACACTTGTAGCATCGAATAGGATTGGGTATATAAGGACGGATGCGACAGTTTAAGTATCCTGCTTTTACTGATGAAGGAAGGTTTGGTGTAGAAAAAGTGAGAATGATGCTATGAGTAGGAACAAATTCTCCATCTTTCTTCACCATTATTCGTCTTGCTTCAGTAACTTTCTGGTCTTGGAGTTCTTGAACAATTTCCTCCTCTTTGACGTTCAACAGATCCCATTCGGAAATTACTCCTTTGGAGCTATTCAGGGTAGCATGAGGAGATACTTTAGCAGGAACTCCACCAAACGATGTAAGTTTCAGAAGGGACTCAGAATGTTTACGATTGGTGGTTTCGACTAATAGGTCGCCAGATTTCAGTCTTCTTACCATTTTTGGTGATCCGGCTACACTTTCTAGACATTTCTGTATATAAAAAGGAGACAAAGTACCCAAAGACTGATTCGTTAGGGAAAGATGGATATTCCATTTGAGGTACATCTGTTTTCATCCTCTTCCGTGTTTGATAGTCAGAGTCAGTTTGTTGCAAATCCAAAGATGCAGGATTTACGGTCTTGAGAGGTGGAAAATTTTCGGTTTCCATAATTGCTCCTTTTGGCCCTGGAAGGATAACTTTTCCTTCCAGGTTTCCGGCCCCGCCACGGGGAGGCAGGAGCAGTGCCACAAGGTGACCAAGCTGCTGTTAGTTGTGTTAGTGAGATAAGAAAAACAAACAGAAAGGTGACTTTCCTTTCTGGGCCTTTGCCTACTACCTGTAGTGCGAAAGAGCTACTCTAATAGAAAATGAGGAAAACGGTATTTAGAACGAAAAAGAATCTATATCTGGCAAAAGCTCTTTAGGAGGATCGCTTTAACAAATGCACTGAAATTGCTTGGCCACGGAACGCTTGGCACCTGGGGCCATTTTGAATGCCTTTGTGATAATTTTCTAAAACATATTTCTGGACATCACTACCATAAAACAAAAACAATTTGCGTTTTCCGACTTCTTGGGCTTTTCTGTTAGCACAATCTATTATAAACGGGTAGTAAACTCGATTTTAATGCATTTGCGATAATACCAATAACTGGAATTCTGTGGGTTTTTATGTTACGGTATTATGGTGAAGTGAGTTCCCCTTCACTGAACTCTTCAATCATATAAAAAACATAAATAAATTTTCAGAATATTCTCTTCATTCCTATTTACTTAATACAATGGCGAAGGGAAGGGACCAATGGAAAGTGCAAGTGCTGGCAGTGATAGGAAACAAAACAAAATTGATTTAGAAATGAAGATGATTAATTAAGAAGTACGAAGCAGGACAAAGTTTGTCATCTACTGCACGGAATTAGGTCTCGCTCCTTCAACAACGAATACTATTTTAAGAGACAGTGCGTGGATAAAAGAACATGATAAAGGATCAATGCATTTAAGGTCAACAATGATCACAAAACAGCTTTCATGTGCTATATTGAAGATGGAAAAGCTATTAATAATATGGATGGAAAATGAGATCCAGAAGCAAGTGCCCCTGAGTTCAATGGCCATTCAAGCAAAAGCAAGAAGTATTTATGAAGATATTAAGGATAAGTACGGCAAACCCCAAGACAAGTTCATGGCAAGCAACAAGTGGTTTAATAAGTTCAAGCATCATGCTGGTTTCCAAAACATTAAAGTATGCGGTGAAGTCACCAGTGCCAATTCTGTAGCTGCTCAGAAATTTTGTGATGTGTTGCAAAAAACCCCTTCTATATCTTCACAGCCCTCAAACTTCCACAGTGACATGCTTATCAGTTGGAGAGTTAATTCTAGCAACGGCGCTCGAAAGGTAAAACTTGCTGAGGTCATGCCTGTCTCCGCTCTGCTCTCTTTTTGTAATTTTATAATTTTAATAAAATTTTTGTAATTTTGTTCACTTTTGTAATTTATCCTGCACATGAGATAAAAAAATTGAATAAATAATTCTATTTACATGTTCGGTGAAAATTTCTTTTTTGCTTAAATCAAATTCAGCACGCATAGTTGCGAGTATTGCATAAGCATTTAGGGAAATTCCAACTTATGTAAAAACGCAACCCTTATGTAAGTCGGGGAGTGGCTGTATAGTCTGCATATGGCACAAGAAACTCTGCTGGAACTGTTCAAATTGACTGGATGTTTTGCTGCTTCATCTGCTAGCTCATGACCTGGAATTCCATAATACTCCGGGATCCAGCAAAAAGTGACAGAATGGATGTCTCTCAAAGTCAAATAAATACAGCAATTAAAGAATCAGTATATATTAACCCAGCAGTGGTCATACACAACTGATCAGGTTCTGTAGGGGGGGGGGATTTTTTATTTTATTTTTTCATTCAAGCTTAGTGACAGAAACTAGATCTAAATATAGACCTAGTTTAATCTGAGTTGTTTTTGAAGGCAATATTTTTTGGTATTTTTTGATATCAAAGGTATTTTGATATCAAATGAATTCCATTCATGTTCAATGTTATGCACCAGTTCTGTCCTCTCACTTTCTAAATATAGCATTGTCTCAACCTTGGGAGGCTTTCCCTTTCCTTGTGATCTCTCCTCCCTAATTCTGTTTCCCCAATTGTTCCATGATCTTTCTGCAACTTCGGTAGTGATTATTTCCTCTAAATCTTTTCACCCTTAAGCATTATTCCTAACTCTAACTCATTATTCATAATCCTCAAGTTAATCTAGTCCCCAGATCTCAATCACCCTGAACTGTCTCAAGCAATTTCTGCTGATCTCTAATACCCTCGTTCCCAGGAGCAAGGGCTCCTGGTTTCACATTTGTGTAACCAAGCATGCCTCAGACAATATTTGAGCAGCTCATCATCTCCAACCACACCTAATACATAATTTATTCAATTGTCACCCCCCCTGCAACTCCCTTTAGATCAATTATTCCATGAAGTTTCTGAAACTTCAGGAATCATTATTTCCTCCAAATAGTTTAGCATTATTCATAATCCTCAGTCAATTAAAATGGGTCCAATATCTTGATTGTTCAAAACCACATCAGATAATTCCATATGATTTCCACTACCCATGAACTGTGAACTGCAGTTCTGGTAGTTCTTCCTGTTCTATTCAGGAATCTTTGCAGTTCTGGTAGTTCAGGCCTCTTCCATTCAGGAGCCTCTCCAACAGGCAAGTTTTTTTTACTTTTTTTTTTTTTTTTTAACAACATTTTGGTTTGTGGTATTTCTCTCATATTATATATCTTTCCCTCAAATTGTGTGTGTTTGTGTACATATTGCTGTAAGGTATAATGATTGGCCTATGTGCAATTTTTTTTTCACACTCTACAAATTTGGGTTTCAGTATGTGTGTATATGGGTATGTTTTTGGCACTGGAAAGACAAGCCATAGACACCCCATATATTATGATTTTGAAGAAAATATATGTGAACACTACCTCCTTTATTAGACTAGACCAGTGCTTCTCAAAGTGGGCGATATCGCCTCCTGGGGGGGCATTTGAATTATCCATGGGGGCTTTAAGCATGAAAGGGGGCGGATGGCACACCATCAATGATTGGCCATTACAAGGGCTTTATAGCTTATTTAAAAAATGCTGTGCCAAATATTATTACTGTTCATTGTGTCATTCACCATCAGTAATTAGTTGCGAAAAAACTTAGTGATCAACTGCACAATTCTCTACAAACTGTTATTACTGCTATAAACAAAATTAAAGCACATTCTTCGAATGATCGTATATTTTGAAAGCTTTGTGATCAAAACAGTGAAGATTTTGAACGATTGCTACTTCACTCCGAGGTTCGGTGGCTGTCAAAAGGCAACTGTCTCAACAGATTTTATGAACTCTTTAATACTAGTGTCGAGTTTTTTGAAGATAGGAACAACAACCTTGGTAATTAACCTCAAGAAAATGAAAACTGATATCGCTTATCTTGCAGATTTATTTACTAGATTCAACTCAATGAACTTACATTTACAAGGACAAGATGTAACTCTTATTAAGGGGAAACCTCAAATTTCAGAATTTATTTCAAAATTAAAGCTTTTTATGCGCAATGTAGGATGACGTGAATTGTATCAATTTCCAAATCTGTTGGAAATAGAGAAAAAAGAAAAAATAGCTGATGAAACTCTACTAATTTTTTTGTAATCATCTAGAAATGCACAGAGATATGGAGGAAAGGTTCGAAGATCTCTTTAATTTGAAAATTCCAGATTGGGTTATAAAATAATTTTTTAAATAATAACGATGGTGAACGTTCTGTAGAAGAAGAATTGATTGAGTTACAAAATGAAGTTTAACTGAAGCCAAAATTTCAAAATTCGTATCAGGAATTTTGGTTACAAAAGAAAATCCCTGACTATTATCCTGCATTGTGGGGAATTGTAAAAAAATTACTTATTTCTTTCCAACATCATATCGAGTCGAAACCGATTTCAGTGCTGTATCTCAATTGCTGACAAAACAAAGAAATTGTCTGGATGTTGTTAAATGTGGCAATTTACGACTTCTACTTACAGATATTAAACCTAATATTGATAAGCTAATAAATCTCCACCAAGCTCATCCATCGCATTAAATATTAAAATAAAATTAACTATTTCCATTAATATCATGAATTATTTATCTAATTAATTTAATTTTTATGACTTAATTTAAGTGACTATAACTGACTTTATTTGTGTAGTTGTAATTTTTTACGAAGAAGGAATAAAGTGCAGTAAATAGTTTTCTTTATAATTCACATGCAGGGCTGCATTTACGTTTTTGGAGGCAAACAGACAAATATTCATTTCAGTTATTTAGCTTCACTTTATATTGGTGGGCTATAAAAAGGCCGTGGCGGGGGCCTTTTTTTAGGGGGGCGATGATCCAAAAAAGTTTGAGAAGCACTGGACTAGACAAAGACAGTAGCAAATTTAATGAGAAAGGAGTTCGACAAGGAGAGACAATATCTCCAAAGTTGTTTACTGCTGCCCTTGAGGAAGCTTTCAGAAGATTAGACTGGTCATAGAAAGGAGTCAAAGTGAATGGAGATTACCTAAAACATTTACGATTTGCAGATGACATTGTGGTCATAAGTCACGATCACAAAGAATTAGAGGAAAACCTTAATCAGTTATGCACAGTTAGTAAGGATTTTGGACTAAAGATGAATATGGCTAAAACAAAAGTAATGATGAACAAGTATGCCACAGAAATGGATATAATGATTGAAGGAGCAGTAATTGAAAAGGTGGAATCATATACTTATCTGGGACAAGTTATTAGCTGTAATAATAATAAATGGCTGGAAGTCAAGAGAAGAATAAATTTTGGATGGACAGCATTCAGAAAATATAGTCACATACTGAAGAGCAATATCCCAGTCTGTCTGAAACATAAAATAATGAACCAATGTATAGTCTCCACCATGACTTACGGAAGCGAAACTTGGGCACTCACCAAAAGAATGGAAGAGAAGCTGAGAACTACACAGCGAAGGATGGAACAAATTATATTAGGAATCAGATTGTTGGATAAGAAGAGAAACACATGGATTAGGCAGCAAATCCAAGTAAAGGACATTCTTATCAAAACTAAAGAACTAAAATGGTCTTAGGCAGGACACATAGCTCAAAGTCATAATGACAGATGGACTAAGAAAATAACAGAATGGTACCCAAGAGGAGCTAGAATAAAACCTGGAAGACAGCGACGGAGATGGACAGATGAAATTCATGGGTAGTGAATAGATGGCCATTGCACAAAACAGAAGGAACTGAAAAGTTGCTGGAGAGGCCTTCATTCTGAAGTGGATTGATAATGGCTGATGATGATGATGTATATGGGTAAAATATAATAATTATATATATTTAACATAAAATTATTATATTATATTTTTTTTAGGGAAAATTAATTATGAACAGTAGAAATTACTGCAAGAAGTAGAAAGCGATGACAAATCATTTGTTGATATGTCAGAAAATGATGAATTAGATGTTCTTGATGAACAAATATCTCATCCGGTGGGGTTTGCAGATGAAGAACAAAGTGAAATACAAGAAGGTGATGATTGCAGTGGATCTAAAATTCCTCAAAGTCCATCTTTATTAGGTTGTAAGAAAAGATGGCACCAGTCTGTGGAGGAAATAGTGACCACAACAAACAATAAGAATAAGGCTGTCAAATACAGTGGTGCATCTTCCAAAGACCAAGACATTTGTTAGAGAAGAAAAAACAGTAATACTGTTGGAATTTCTTATTTAATGGAATGATGCTAGCATTATTGAAGAAAATACCAACAGATACCTTAAGGAATGTTCTACACATGTCAGGGATGCTATCCTCACTGATATAATTGAAATGAAAGCATTTCTTGGTCATCTGTATTTAGCTTGTTGCTCAAAAGGCAGTCACTGGAGTGGAGCACTTCCAGAGGTCTATTGGCCATAAGACTTACCGGGGAAATCCCCGTGGACTGGAAGCCAATGGAGGCCAGTGTGATTTTGGCCATAAACACTAGTATGAGGTCACTACAGATTTTCCTCAGTAAGAATTTTTGACCCAGTCTGCCTCTGAGCACTTTTGACTATGTCACATCATTTTCACCTATTATTCACAGCTATATGCTTGGATGATTTACAGACCAGAAATCAAAGAGTCACTGACTGACAAGTTGTCACCAATAAGGGAGATTTCCAATATTTTTGTTGAAAAGTGCCAGAAGTGGGTTTGTCAAGGGGAAGTCTTGTCTAACCAATCTGATTGAATACAATGATGTGATCACAAAGGAACTGAATGCAAAAAAGATTTTTGATATCATATACTTGGATTTCAGGAAAGCTTTTGATACTGTCGCACATGGAAGACTACTGTACAAATTGGAGCAGTGTGGCATTAAGGGAAAGTTGCTACAATGCATAAAAATATGGTTGAGTGGGAGAAGACAGAGTGGCAATCAATGGATACTGCTCTACGTAGACTGATATTATTAGCAGTGTCCCCCAGAGTTCAGTGTTGGGCCCATTGTCGTTATGTATATTTATCAATGATATTGATGTAGGTATATAGCTTAATATCAAAGTTTGCAGATGATACAAAGATTGGCAGGGTTGTTAATGACAGTATGCTGCTGCAATAGGATCTGAAAAAGTTGAGTAGATAGGCTGAGAAGTGGCAACTGAAGTTTAACATTGACAAATGCAAAGTACTGCATATGAGTAGCAGTAACCCCAGAGAAATGTACCAACTGAGTGGTGTTACGCTCAGGTTAGTCTAGAATGAAAGAGACCTGGGAGTAATTGTGCAAGGATCAGGAGGTGATTATTCCCTTCTATAAGGCAATGATCAGACCACACCTTGAGTACTGCATACAGGTGGAAGCCTCATTTTAGAAAGGATGTAGAGTTGCTAGAATGAGTACAGAGAAGAGCAACAAGAGTGATGAAGGGAACAAAAGGGTGTTCCTATGAAGAAAGGCTTAAGTTCTGTAAATTGCAGCTTCTGGAGATGAGGGACCTGCAAGGTGATCTGATTAGGGTGTATAAGGCCATGAATGGATTGAGCAGGTTCAATGCTGACAGGATTCTTCCTCTTGCTCAGATTATAAACCTGAGGGGCCATATATTCAAACTGAGGAAAGACAGTTGTAGAATAGATGTGCGGAAGTTTGCCTTTAGGCAGTGGGTAGTTGATTGCTGGAACAAATTTCCATCTGTTGTTGTGGAAGTTGATAGCTTAAATAAATTCAAGGCAGAAATAGACAAACATTCAGTGACTAGATGGGTGAAATGTGAAGGGGGTTTTTTTTTTTTTTTGGCTCATGCTGTATAAGCTTGCTTTCTTGCTTCATGTGCCTCTACTAATGGTAAGTGGTTACATCTGGTTAGTACGGGCTTAGCACACACACAGGTTCCTGAGGCTGGATATTATAATTCTTCTCTTTCTTGGAGATTCCCTTCTACTTCTCTCTCTCTCTCTCTCTCTCTCTCTCTCTCTCTCTCTCTCTCTCTCTCTCTCTCTCTCTCTCTCTCTCTCTCTCTCTCTGTGTGTGTGTGTCAGGGTAATTCAAAATTTTTTTTGTGGCTGGTGCAGCAAAAGCCTCAGGCTTCCTTGCGCTATATGGCTAATAATAAAGTGTTACTCATTACTGGAGTATGTTACTGTAGACAAGAAGCTGGAGAGATTTAGAAGGAAATGTCAATTTTGAGAATACATGCCAAAAAAAGGCCAAATAAATACAGCATAAAAATAGTAGATGCAAAATCACACTATACCAGAAATTTAGAAGTGTATGTGGGACAACAGCCGGAAGGATTACTTTAAAAAAAATGATTCTGGTAGTATAGTCGAAAGGCTTATTAGGCCTATATGCAGTTTTTTTTTTTTTTTTTTTTTTTTGGTAGTTGTTGGCGCATCGGCTTCTGTGGCCATAATGCACCTCCCAAGGTTTTTACAGTACTTTGATCCAAGCCCGAGGCGGGATTCGAACCCGCGACCTTTCGGTTGCCAGGCAGGCACTTTACCCACCCGGCTAGCCCGGTCGGCGGCCTATATGCAGTACAGGTAAAAATGTAATCAGTGACAATTGGTTTACATGTTTACCCCTGATTAAAAAATCCTTCTGAAACTCCACAATTTCTCGGATGTGGGAACTCTCAAAAAGAACAAAAGGGAATTTCACCAGAGTTTGTAAACTCAAAGCATAGATTCCAGAAGGATATTACTATTGTGTCTTACATTCCTAAAGGCAAAAATGTCATTCTGGCATCAAGCATGCATCACAATAACAAAATTGATGAATCGACAGATAATGTCAAAAAGCCTGAAATATTATCATTCTATAACTCTACAAAAGGGGGAGTTGATGCAGTTGATGAGTTATGCAAGACATACATGTCAGAAGGAATACTAGGCAATGGCCGCTGGTAGTGTTTTATTCCATGTTAAAAATTGCAGGAATAAATGCAAAAGTACTGGGTTTTTTTTTTTTTTTTTTTTTTTTTTTTGTCCACCAATACAGATGAAAGCAAGAAGGCATTTCCTAAGAAAGTTAGCTGTAACTATTACAAATGATGAAGTAAAATGTAGGTCACTAATGGCCAATATTCCCCGCAAGGTAAGGGAAAGGAGGCAGGAAGTAAATGGAATTGCCTCCCCACCCTCTCAAACATTTGGCATGCATACATCAAAAAGAAACCAGCCCCTACATCTACCCTGGACTCCTCAACATCCAATCAAGAACATCATCACTTGGTCTCTAGACTGTTACTTCTTTATCTCCTCATTCTATTTAGCTTCTTTGTGTGTGGCAAGGTATAATCAGAGGACTCTATATAGATATCTGAATAAGTTTTTTTCCTTTTTTTTTTTTTTTTAAATTATTTATCCACAGAGGAAGAAATTATTTTGAAATGTTTGGATTATTGTAATGTACAGTTATTAATGGCTTCAATAGTCAAGTGGTGAGGAGTGGGAGTACAGTAGCACATGCTCTTTGAGTAGACCAGGGTTCAAGCCCCTGACTGCTAAATATGGTCACTCTGCCTACCTGCACTGGCCAGCGTGGCAGATTATGGTCCATTTCCCTCAACATGAATTGTTCAGCAGGCTTCCATCCTGCGGGGATTTTGGATAATGGCTGCAGTTTACCTTTTACATTTATTAATTAATTAAATTTTCTAAATTATATTCACAAAATGCAGTTTGTTATCAATTTGATAATGAAATATTTCATTATCAAATTCTAAAATACAAATAAAAGTTATGCGTTTTGTATTCTAACTATATAATAACATCCCCAAACATGACTTGCAGTCATGTTTGGGGATGTTATTATATTTAATATTTTCCAATTTACTTAAATATAATTTAAACAAGGTATGACAAGTGAAATGTAAGATGAAAGAGTACCTTGCTCCATGTGCTATCAGACAATCTCGTTCCATTTCACCAAGCCGCAATCCACCATCTCTGGATCTACCTTCTGTTGGCTGCCTTGTCAGAATAGCCTTAGGGCCTCGAGCTCGAGCATGAACCTTATCCAAAACCATGTGCTTCAGTTTCTGATAATAAATTGGGCCAGAATAGATATAAGCTGATAAATGTTCGCTAAAATAAAAAGGGAGATAGGATAAGGATAAGGAAGAGAACACAGAAAATAAAATGAATGTTTTACTGCATTAAAATTATGTTTATTATTAATACAGGCGATATTCATGCACTGTTGTGGTGGACCCCAGGGTTCCCTCCATTAGCTACTGTTTCACATCTTGTGAAGAAGCTTGTGCCAAAGCCGGCCATTTGTATGTTGTGTGTAAGTGTAATGATATGTTCTGTTGTGTGGTCGGCCGGCAGCAACACCTGGTCACCGCATCCCACCCTCGTTATTAATACAGTTGAACATTTTGCTACTATTTTCAGAAATACTGTTTAAACAAATACATATCTACTTCCTCATTATGAAATGATCACTAGGCTGGTTAATACATACAAAGTTAAACTTAAACTGTTTTTTCTTAACCATTCTAATGAATGACTTCTCACCCACGTCTTCATATCTCTCAATTAGAAGAAACAACTTACATTACTCACTACATCCTTTATACACAAAATATTACTAGTTATTTTACATTATAACTTAATTTACACATGTGTATAATCTTTAAAATTAATGGTTTTCATCACTATCATATTCTTTTGCTAATGAATGATCTTTTTTGGAGACAAAATTCCATTTTTAAAATAAATTATATTCTGTACACTGCTCTGCAGTGTACAGAATATAATAGCAATACATGAAGAATCAAGCAATAAATAGCTTGAATAGATAAGCAACTAAACATAACTATACACTCTGTGGTCCCTGTTTAATGAAAACTGCGAAGTCGGTCAGAGAAGAAACATCACTGTAACGTAGGGTGGCCAGATTGAAAATTTGATTTCGAGGTACTCATGCTTATGTTTGGGGTATTCTTTCCTCGTTTAGGGGTACTCGCATTATATCTTAAAAAAAAAAAAAAAAAAAAGAGAGGCCTCCATAGCCGAGTGGTCAGGAGCGGGAGTGCAGTAGCACACGCTCTTTGAGTAGACCGGGGTTCAAGCCCCTGACTGCTAAATACGGTTGATCTGCCACCCTGCACTGGACCAGCGTGGGATTATGGCCCATTTCCCCTCAGCATGAATTGTTGAGGATGCTTCCATCCTGCAGTGGGTTGATAATGGCTGCAGTTTATCTTTTTATACAAAGTAATTCAAAAGTAGTTTCTAACATTTGGTGACAAATTTTTATTACATCAATGTACATGTTAGACACAGTCTTTTTACACATACTGTAAGCAAACTGGGTTTGCTTACATTAATCTCATATTGCGGAGGCACTTTGCTACGAGTTGCCTTGGTATTACACTACTCTATATAAAACGCACTATTCCAATGGAGAAGCATATTGCTTTTTATTAAAGTGTATGCCACTGTCCAGGTTCTGGGTTTAAATATTTTTTTGGAATCTCATGAGATGGAATAAACAGTGTCTATAACACAGGTGGAAACTTCATATATGGTTTGGCTGGCATTGTACCAAAACTCACATGAAATTCCACTAAGCTGCACTTTATCTATGACTGGCGTAAGTCTTTCGTAGCTATACATATATAAATTCTTTATTTCAATGAAATAACATAACCTTTCACAGCCAATGGCCAGGTGTTTTATATCAATAAAAGAGAAAAGGCAAGAAAGACCTATTAAATTAAGGATAGAAGGCTCACATCAAAATTTTGGCTTCAAAGCTTTTGTAAGGAATTGTGCATGCGTGTTGTTGTGAGGGCTGCCTTATCTTGTGCTCCTCAAGTTTACAGTGTTTCCATGTGTTTGCTATGCGAGTTACACCAACTTTTTTGTATAGTGAAATTTTGCATCTCTAGTGAAAGATTGCATCCCTAAACCTTTAGGTAATTATGATTTTTTCATGATCTGACAAATGTTTGCATGATCTATGCAAACATTCTTAATTGCTCGGGTAGTCGAAAAAATCCAATTCTTGGAATAGACAAAAATTAAAAGGGTGATTAGCTTCTATGACCACCCGCATCGGATTAGCAGCCAGTTTATGACCTCGTCCTTTTGGCGATGGGGACTATACAATAGTGCATTGGTATTCCACTTGTCACATTACCGTATTTACAGAATGTCTTGTATTCACTGAACCATAAATTTATTTCGGGACTTCTAAGAACTTTTTATGCATTTCGGGACTTCCAAGAATTTTGTATGCAGATCACTTTACTATCATTTTAAAGTAAAATCAGTTACAAATGAACCCTTCCTTTGAAAACATGTCTAACAAAAGAAAATCTCTCTGGATTTGCAAAAAAAGTAGAAATTATTCATGAGTTAGAATGTGGTGCAAAAAATGTTGAAGTGTGTAAAAAGTTTTCTTTGTCCTCTTCAACAGTATCGACATCGTAGAAGAATAAACATGCTTACATATTGGCCCTGGAAAAGAACAACCAAGAAAAAGTAAAAAATTTAGAAAGTGCAAGGTTACAAACGTCGATGAAGCATTGCTTCGATTGTTCACTACATAAAGTGCTGAATTTTCAACAGATGGTCCAATCTTGAAGGCTCAAGCAGAAAAATTTGCAAAAAAATTTGGATACAAAGGTTTTTTGTATGTAACAACGGTTGGCCAGATCAATTTAAAAACCTACATAACATCATTCATGCAAAAATTAGTGGAGAATCTCAATCCGCAGATTCAATAATGGCAAATGAATGGATTGACCATCTTTGGGCAGAAATCAGGAAAGATTTCAATGACGAAGACATCTACAATGCCAACAAAATAGGACTTACACTGTGAACAAGAAAGCTTGGATGACTTTGGATATTTTTCGGCAATACGTAAATGATTGGAATAAAGAGCTATTCAAAAAGAAGAAAAATATTTTATTGTTAGTTGATAACTGTCCTGCACATGCCCAGATTCAAAATTTGTCCAACATTAAGCTAGTGTTTCTGCCTCCCAATGTGACATAAATTTTAACCAATGGACATAGGTGTAATCAAGAGTTTGAAAGGATTATATAAAAGATTTCTAGTTCTACTTTATCTAAGAAGTCAAAGATAATGAGTCTACATCGATATTGGATGCTATAAATTTATTGAATGATGCATGGAACAATGTTACTTTGACAACCATATTGAATTGCTTCAAAAAATTGAAATTAAATTCAAATAAAATTTCAACCGTAGACAAAGATGATGGGGGAAAAAAAAAAATGACTTACCTTTATCTGAATGGTTGGTAAGTAACAACATTGTAGGATTTAATACAGATAACATCAATGAATTGGTATGAGTCGATGACAACTTGTTAACTAGTGGTCTTCCCACAGATAGTGACATTATAGATGCTGTGCTCAACAAAGAATGATTGTGATAATGATAAGATCACAAGTGAAAGTGAATCAAAATCAGTGCCGACAATCTCCTGGGCTCAAGGTGCAATGGGCACATTAGTCAATTTTTTTTTGAAGGACTGAGGCAAATAATGAGACTTTTAACATGTTCAGTGTTTTAGGGGGAAACTTGAGAAATATCAAAGTGAAATCTTTAAAACAAACATCAATTTTAAAGTTCTTAAATAAAAAGACTAATTCAAATCATGTTTATTATTAATTGGTATTGTTTTTAATTATGGAGAAATAAATTTTAAAACCATACACTTTAAAAGTATATGATTTTAAAATTATAGACAAATAAATTGTGTTTAATATTAAGTAGAAATGATTAACTGTATACTCCAATGATGTGGTGCCAGAGTAAAAATAAGAGTAAGCAGCAGATATTATCAATCCATTGCAGGATGGAAGCTGCCTCAACAATTAATGTTGAGGGAAATGGACCATAATCTGACATGCTGGTCCAGTGCAGTTTGACAGATCAACTGTATTCAGCAGTTGGGGGGCTTGAACCCCAGTCTTCTCACAGAGTGTACTATTGTACTTCCACTCCTGACCACTCTGCTACAAAGGCCTTAAGGGTAAACCACAGCCATTACCAATCCCCTGCAGGATGTAAGCCTCAATGAATCATGTTGAGGGAAATGGACAATAATCTGTCATGCTGGCTCAGTGCAGGTTGACAGATCGACTGTATTCAGCAGTCAGGGGATTGAACCCCAGTCTACTCAAAGAGTGTGTGCTATTGCACTCTCGCTCCTGACCACTGCTAAGGAGGCTTTGCCGGTGCCAGAGTATAAATAGAATAATAATAATAGCGATTATTAGCTATAATCCTGTTTCTTTAAATTTCAAACGGGAGACTTTTCAGGACCCTGGGTGTGCCAAGCCCATACTCACCATATGTGATCCCCCGGGGTCATATATATGCTATAATAATATTAATCAATCCTGATATATGGATTTATGAGGTGTGTTCAAGATATAAGGTCTCCGTATTTATTTTTCATAAAATATACAAGATACAGAAATGAAATTTTATGTAATTTTTAAACATAATCTCCAAGAAGCAACACACATTTTTCACACCCTTCTTCCACACTGTAAAAGCTGCTGCAAGGTGTTTTTTAGTCCATTGGTGAAATGCCAAAGCATCTGCTTGTTGGCTAGGAAAAGTTCTGCCATGAAGAATATCCTTTACCATAGGAAACAACCAAAAGTCAATATGTCATGAAAGTCGGGTGGATGTGGGATAAACTCAATTTTATTTTATCGAAAATAAATTTTACATCTTGGCAGCACAATAGGGTGGAGCATTATTCTGATGGAACTGAATGTGATTCAGTCTGTGTGAACATTTCTTCTGATACCTGGAGAGAAAATTTTGCTTTGGAATCTACTCATACAAGTTTCCTGTCACTGGGATTATTCTATCAATATCCCAGAAAACAGCAACTATCATTTTTCTCTGCACTTGCAGTACCAAGGAACATTCTAGAAGGCAGTGACTCAGCATGCCTCCATTTGACAGACTGATGCTTGGTTTTGGGATTGAATGGTGGAATCTGAATCCTATCGATAATTACAACTGAGAAGAAGAAACAATCATTCAGTGAAGACTTGAGTGAACACTGCTTCACACAACTCCTGACATGAATGTTTTTTTGCCCCTGAGAAAACTGTTGTGGAACCCACATGGTTGACACATTGTTCAATCTGGGAGCTTCATAAAGAATGACATCCACAGAGCCAACAGAAATGTCTGTAGACATTGTAATTTTATCCACTGTTCACTTCCTGTCACCCAAAACAATTTACACATTAGTCTCAGAATGACTGGTTTGAGGTCTTGATTGATGAGCTTCATTCTACAAAGACACCCATCCTTCACAAAATTTTTCATGTCCATAATGCTATCAGAACAACCTCCCAGAATTTCTTGATAAATTTTAATAGTAGCTTTCCCTATAAAATGCAAATACACATTCTCCACAACTGAAAACTGACATTTTAAGTATTAGAAACATGCCTGTTAGAAATGCTTAAATTGATTTGCTATGCTGTATCATGCATCCATCTTTTGACATTATTCTTAACTAATTTGATGCCATTTTTAAAGTCACAATAATATACTTTGACTTTTTTTTTTTTATTCAATCAGGAGACCTTACAACTTGGACACACCTTGTAATTTTATCAAATTTGCATTCTAGAAGTAAGCAAGCAGTAACAATTATCTCATTTATAATTAAATCGCAGAAACTTTGCCAGTCTCAATACAACATGGATAGTGATAATGGGCAGTTCTGTATTTTAGGTAAGATTGTTCCTTAAATTGAAGTCCCCTAAAATAGTATAACATTAACATAAACAACCATTTAATGGAGGTAGAGGAAGGGGATCTGGGAATTGCAGTATGGGCAGATATGAAGTTTTCTGAACAGTGTAAACAGGCAGCCAGGAAAGCAAGTGGTGTCCTATCGATGATTTACCAAATGGAATCCTGTAGAGATAGGGAGATCATAATCACACTGTATAAGGCAATTGTAAGATCACATTTGGAATACTGTGTTCAAGTATGGAGACCTCATCTGAAAAGAGACATCAAGCTTCTTGAAGGGGTACAAAGATGGGCAACTCGAATAGTGAGATCAGTAGAAGGATGACCATATTAGGAAAGACTCCAATTATGTGGGCTACAGAGCTTGGCAACCGGGCACCCCAGAGGTGACCCGATTGAGATTTATAAGGCTCTGAGAGGGATTAGTAAAATGAATGAAGGTGGAATTCTCAATATTATAAAGAATTCCAGAACTAGGGGTCATAAATTCAAATTACAGGGCTTGAGGTTTAGATTATAATGCAGGAAGTTTTCTTTCAAACAGCGAGTCATTGATCACTGGGACAAGTTGCCCTCACAGGTAGCTGAAGCTGACAGTTCGAATAAATTCAAAGGTCAACTGGATACTTACCTGTGTGAGGAGGGAAACATGTAATATGGGTTTTCTTATCTACTTGGTTGGGTTTGTTTTATAGGCCTAATGATTATGATGAGTATAACAAACAACTATACAAAGAAATAGTGTGCCAGTCAATCTGAATGTCTTATAATGGGGATTTTAACTTCCCAAATGTTGACTGGAATTTGTGGATGGGTCACTCACATACTACCAAAACTTTTATAGATTCCATAGATTACTGTTTTCGACAGCAGCATGTTAGAGAGGCAACAAGAGGGAGCATTATCTTCAGTGACTCTTCATGCATGAAGAATCTGCAGAGATAAAAGAACCACTAGATGTCAGTGATCACAGTGCAGTGTTGTGGTATTTACTTAAAGGTTTAACTAGATCTGCTAGATAAGAATGGTTTACCCAATGATGATCTTTTTCAGGATGCTGAAAAACTGAATAGACATTTTGCATCCATATTCACAAACATTGAATTTTTTAGGGATGTGGATGCCAGAAGGCAGTAAAAGAAATAAGCAAACTTAAGCCATAACAATATCATCCTTGAATTCAGGAGAGGTGGCTATGGACTAGTGGTATGCCAATGTATCACCAATTCACAAAGGGTGACATGAGTAATTACAGATCCGTTATCTTGACTTCTGTTTTGGGAAAATAATGGAGTCAATTGTAAAAGAAGTAATGCAGGGTAGTCTAGCCAGGAAAGCTGTTATACCATAGTTTCAGCATGTATTTGTTAAGGGGTGATCTTGTCTGACTAATCTGACTGGATACAATGATGCAGTAACAAAGGAATGGAGTGCAGAAAATAATTTTAACTCATAAATTTAGATTTCAGAAAAGCTTTTGACACTTCCACATTAAAGACTGCTGTAAAAATTGAATTTCATTAGCGGCAAGTGACTGATATGGATAAAGGTTGCAAGGTGGGAAGCAGAGAGTAGTAATTAATGGCAACTGCATTTCGAGAACTAATGTTATTTATTTATTGAATCCCAAAGTGATCAGTACTTTACCCCTTGCTGTTTTCAACATTTATTATTGATATTTAATGAACACATCAAGTTGAATGTCAAGTTTCATTACAGTAAGGTTGGCACAAATGTTAATGATAGAAATCGGGGTATACTACTGAAACAACGCACAGAGAGACTAGGCAGATGGGCTAAAAAGTGGCAATTGAGGTAGTTAATGAAGTGGCGGCATCCTCACTCTTTCTTGGATAAAATATTTAAGATTATATATGGTTAACTTGAAAAAGCATAGTTGCAGTACTGTTGTGAAAAACTTTTCTTTCAGAGAGTAATTGAATGCTGAAATGAACTTGCATCTCCTGTTGTAGTACAAGTAAATTTAATGAAGAATTAAACAAATTATTAGAGTGATGGACCTATGACGTAGGTAGGATTTATTTTTTATTTTATTTTTTTTTTGCTGATAATATACAAAGGGTACTAGGAAAGTTTTGCAATATGACGCAACAATGAATCACAGGAAGCTGCTTGTTGCTGCATGTTGAGACATGTTCATACGTGCATAGTAGCTGCCGCACCAAGTCGATGGGCTCAGTTATTCATTAGTAGTGAGAGTGTAAAGTGCTTGCGATGGCATCGTGGTCACGAAATGAGATAAGGACAGTTTTGCGGTATAATTTCGTGCGTGGTTTAACCATAGACCAGTGCTTAGAAGAAATGACTCTTGCACTAGATGATGATTGTCCACATCGTACAACGATATTCAGGTGGTATAGAGAATTCCAAAGGGGAAATTTCACTCTGGAGGATTCTGAGAGGCCGGGAAGGCCACGAACGTCAGTTACGGAGGAAAACGTTACTGCTGTGAGGAAAATGCTTGGCGAAAACAAGCAAGTGACCTACCAACAGATAGAGGAAACTTTGGGCCTAAATGCACCAGCAATTCGTTCGATTCTGCAAGATCATTTGCACGTGAAGAAACTTTGTTCTCTCTGGGTGCCGCATCAACTGACTGAAGAGCAGATGACACGACGTGTGACTTGGTGCTGGGAGATGTTAAAAAAGTTTGATAAGGGACAATCTCGGTATGTGAACAACATCGTGACAGGTGACGAGACTTGGCTGTACTATTACGATCTGCCGACCAAGGCTCAAAACAAAGTTTGGGTCTTTGATGATGACGACACACCCGTAATTGTCAGAAAATCCCGATCTGTAAAGAAGAAAATGATAGCTGTATTTTTCAAATCGAGTGGAATTGTGGAACGTGTCGTTTTGGACACGCAGAAGACAGTCACAGCTAAGTGGTATACTGAACAATGCCTGCCTAAAGTCATTGGATCTATGAAGAACCTGCGGCCAAAGTCAAGAATGGACACCTGGTACCTCCATCACGATAATGCTGCAGCTCGCCGCGCCAAAGCCTGCACCGAATATTTGACCACGACAGGACTGAAACTTCTCGAGCACCCTCCCTACAGTCCAGACCTTGCTCCCTGCGACTTTGCACTGTTCCCGCATGTGAAAATGAAGCTAAAAGGGAGGCGGTTTCCCAGTGATGAGGACCTTCTACGGGCTTGGGACAACGAGTGTGCTTTACTCCCTAGTGAAACTTGGCAGAACTGGTTTAAAGATTGGTTTCAGAGGATGGAGAGGTGTATTGAATGTAGAGGAAATTACTTTGAAAAAATTAAATAAACAAAGCTGTATTGCAAAAATTTCCTAGTACCCTTTGTATATATACTTATTTCATTGCATCACATACTACTACCAATACTAACACTCATTAAAAAATCAGTAAGGAATGGTCTGTAGAACATTACACAGCAAATAAAACCTTGAATAAAAGAAAAAAAAAAAAAGGAAGATAATACTCGTTACACATATGAAATGTTTTACAATAGGCATTCAGATGCCTATTGTAATTTAAGTATTTCTTTAGAGAAATTCTTAGCAAATAATGCAAACCTAGGGTATGCTGCCTTCTTCCAATATCTTTTTCTGAACAGATAATTAGGAAATCATTAAAAGATTTTAAAAAAATTTAAACCAAAATCACAGCATATACTCAAATATACAATACTATACACAACTGAAAAACAACAAATATTTTTAAAAAAAGTGTCTGAAAAACAATAAAAAAATTAGGTGTAATCCAGAAGAAAAGTAAATTTCCATAAAACAATAAAAAACAAAAAAAAAACAGGAAATTGGGGAAAAAATTGGAAAATCGGCAAAATGCAAAGCAAGAGAATTTTGAAAGAGCTATAAATATGTAAAAAAAAACAAAACACAATTTGTCAATCAATGAAAAGTGTTTGTAAAAGTGAACAAAATAATTAAAAATTAAAAGTGGAAAGGGTTGCATCCCAAACTTCACATTATGCCCAAAAGAGTAGATGAGGTTATGTTGGGATTAGACACTATATATTTAAGCAGGAAAAAAAAAAAAAAAATTATTAGTTATATTATTTCCCTTTTACTTAAATTAATTTATCATTATTTGCTATTTTTTTACCTCTTTTCTCATCTCTATTGCAGGCGATGCCTGAAAATTAGCTTTATTGATAACTACTCTAGGAAAAAGAAGAAAGGAAAGGGAGGGGAGATACAAAACTCTGTATAGGTGTTGAGAAGTGCCATCTAATATAAAGTAGTCCAGTATTGTAATTTTAATCACTGCTTTAGTTAACAACAATTAATATTCAACACTGTGGCTGCACCCCTGAACATAACATATACAGTCATGTAGACATAACACAACCATTTTTTTTTTTTTCACTTTTGGAAAAAAAAAAATTTTGGCTTATTTTTTTTGAAATGTGATTTTTCATTTTTTTTACAGATTATTTTCAAATGAAACAAAACCTTCATTAATTTTTCCAAAAAAAAAAAAAAAAGGCTACAATGTAAAATATAAATATGAAATTATTTGTTGTCCATTTTTCAGATCAGAAAACTATTATGTTTGCAAAAATTCAAACTTATACATGTGTGTATATTAACATGTTTTGTGAAATCAATAAAGGAATAAACAGAAATACGAGAACTAAACTTGAAAAACATTGTTACTCCAAATTACAGGAACTCCCCGACTTACGTAATACTCAACTTTATGTAAGTTTTTGCCAGCCGGTGCAAATTTAAAAAAATCATAGAAACGTATTTTGCATCCCGCAGGAATAAATGGAGGTATCGTGAAAATACCATAATGTGAACCCAATAACACTTTTTTTTTTTTTTGTAATTCATTCCAATTCCTTGGAAGTTGAAAATTTTGCTATATTACAAAGTTATTTTTTCTCTCTAAGAGGTCATATTTATAATGGAAATTGTACTACTCATGTTTCGTCATTATCATATGTTCCTGTTATAAGAATCAGTTTTGAACACCTTTGTGATATTTTTCTAAAGCATGTTTCTGGAGGTCACGACCATGAAACAAAAACAATTTGCACTTTCTGGTTTATTGGTCTTTTCTGTTAGTGCATCTAATTATAAATGGGTAGTAAACTCAGTCTTATTGCATTTGCAATAATACCAATAACTGCAATTGTGTGAGTTTTTAAGCTATTATGCTGAAATTTGTTCAACTTCACTGAATTCTGCAATCATATAAAAAACAAATTTTCAGAAACTTCTCTTCATTCCTATTTACGTGGTAGTGCCGTGGTGGTAGTGCCAGGAAATGAAACAAAATTAATTTAGAAATGAATGAAGATGAAAATGATTAAGAAGTACAAAGCAGAACACAGTTTGTTATCTATTGCAATGGAATTGGGTCTCACTGCTTTAAGAGTGAATACTACTTTAAAGGACAGTGCGTGTATAAAAGGATTAACGCACTTAAGATCAATAGTGATCACAAAACAGCATTCAGGTGCTATATCCAAGATGGAACAGCTGTTAATAATCTGGATGGAAAATCAGATTCAAAAGCAAGTGTCCCCGAGTCTATTGACTACTAAAGTAGAAGTAACAAGTATTTATAAAGATATTAAGGATAAGTACGGCAAACCACAACCCAAGTTTGTTGCAAGCAATGAATGGTTTAATAAGTTCAAGCATCGCACTGGTTTCCACAATGTTAAAGTATGCAGTGAAGTCGCCAGTGCCAATTCTGCAGCTGCAGAGAAATTTTGTGCTGTGCTCGAAAAAATTATTGATGAAGGTGTCTTTTCAACGCAGCAAATTTTTAACATTGACGAGACTGCTCTGTATTGGAAAAAAATGCCGGATCCAACTTACATTGCCAAAGAGAGAAAGACAATGCCAGGTTTCAAAGTGTCAAAGATAGAGCTACGCTCTTGCTTGGGGCTAATGCAGCAGGAGATTACAGATTAAGAATACTGCTTGTGTACCATTCTGTAAATGGTCATGTATTTAAGGGCATCAATAAAGCCACCCTATCCGTGCATTTCTGATTGAACCAGAGAGCATGGATAATGATATCTCTCTCTTTGAGGATTGGTTAAAATGCTGCTTCATTCCCAAGGTTTAAAAATATTGTAAAGACAACAACGTTCCTTTCAAGATTTTGCTTCTATTAGATAATGCTCCTGGACATCCTACACATCTAGATGATTTCAATTCAAAATGAGAGTCATGTTTCTACCGCCAAACAAGACTTCACTCATCCAACCTATGGATCAGGGTGTTATTTTGAATTAAAAAGCATACTATTTACGCACAACATTTGCTCAGGCATTGTCTGCAGTAGACGATGAGAAAAATTTTACATTAAGAGACTTTTGGAAATCTTACAATATTTACCATCCCATCTTAAACATTAATAAGCCCTGTGCAGAAATTACTAAAAGTTGTTTAAATGGCACAGGGAAGAAAATATGCCCATGGCAAGTGAAAGGCTTTGAAGGATTTGAAAAAGATGAATCATAAACAGATAAGACTGTAAAGGTTGCAGAGCTACTTTAGTTGGAAATTGATGCCAAAGACGTGGATGAGTTAATAGAGGAAGAAGACAAGGAATTATCTAACGAAGAACTTATTGACTTGCAGGCAGCAATAGTGAAAGAAGAAATTGCTGATGAAGCTCAAGATGAACCAAATAAGGAGCTGAGACACTTTATCACCAGAGAGAGATGGCAATGGCATTTCGTGAAATTGCATCACCAATGGCGAGGTTTGAGAAGATGGATCCTGACAGTGAACGATTCTTAAAAGTTAACAGAGGGGTGAATTATATGCTTGCTTGCTACGATGAAAAGAAAAAAGCCATCGTCCAGTCATCCATTAATATGTTCTTGCATAAGGTTGAGTGGCTGATCCCTTCTAAATCTCCACAGCCCTCAACCTCTGCAGCGGTGTATTTATCAGCTGAAGATGTCGATTCTGGCAACGATGCTCGAGAGGTAAAACTTACTGACATTATGCCTGTCTCCTCTTTTTTTTTTTTGTAATTTTTATAATTTTGAAATTTTTCTAATTGCACCCTTTTGTAATTTTTCCTACACATGAGATAAAAAATTGAACAAATAATTTTATTTACATGTTCGTCGAACATTTCTTTTTTGATTCAATCAATTCGGCGATCACAGTTGCGAGTGCTGCACAAGCATGGGGGAAATTCCAACTTATGCAGCATTCCACGGAACGCAACCTTTACGTAAGTTGGGGAGTTCCCATACATTTTATTAGGATTGCCAGAGTTATATATTTCAAGTAAAAAGAAAATGACGCTATACAATCTAAAAAAATCAAAATCAAGATCTGAATAATAATAATAAAAAAAAAAACATTTTACATTAATAATTATTTACCCAGTCATTCCAGAGTAAAAACAGTCTTTGCCTTGATAATTAAAACCATGTTGAATAAGTTCTTCACTAACATCTTTAACCTTGCTACCACCAAAAGCTGGAAAAGAAAGTATGTACCAGCAATCAAACAAATACCTAATCTAAGATAAGAAGAGTTGGTTGTCAAATATTTGTAAGCAAATTACCTAATTTTGAAATTAACCATGTGGAAATTCAGGAAATGCTAGAAACTATTCTATTCTAGTTGATTTACTTTTGCAACAGTTCTGATTTCATTTTATTCACAGTTCATTTCATACTTTTTCTTGAGTTTTATTCAATACTTTGTCTTATTTATATTATTTAATCATTTTTGAGTGTAACATGTTGAATGCTCATTAACAAAAGAGAACATTATGTTAAAAAACAAAATAATTTTTCCTATTTTATATTATAATTACTTTTAATGGTGATTGCAAACAGGAAAGGTTGCTTAAACTTACAGTTCCAGTACAGATACACCTCACTTGACAACAGAATCAGGTTCATTTAAAATCAGACGTTTATCAACATGTTGAATAACAATTTTCCATATACAGTAGAATACCGATTATCCATGGTAATTAGCATTAGCACTGGCATTATCAGAGGCATATGATGCAAGAAGGCGAGCTTATACAGCATCAGCCAAAAAAAAAAAAAAAAAAAAAAAGAAAAACTTCCCACTTCACCCATCCATTCATTCCAAATATTTGTCCCTTCTTCCTTGGATTTATTTAAACTATCAACTTCCACAACGGAAGACAGAACTTTCTTCCAGCAATCAACTACCCACTGGATAAGGCAAATTTCCACATATCTATTTGGCAACTGTCATTCCTCAATCTGAGTTTATACCCCCTCAGGTTTATAATATGAGCAAGAGGAAGAATCCCACCAGCATTGAGCCTACTCAATCCATTCAAGGCCTTATACACCTCAATCAGATCACTTCACAGATGTAGTAATTTGCAGAACTTAAGCCTTTCTTGGTAACCCCCAGGGGCTCATATTTGGTGAGTATGGGCTTGGCACAACCAGGGTCCTGAGCTGGATATCATCATTCTTCTCTTTCTTGGTGATTCCTCTCTCTCTCTCTCTCAGGGTAACTCGGGAAATTTTTTGGTCCAGCATAAGCCTCAGGCTTCCTTGCACCATATGGCTAATAATAATAATAATAATAAATAGTAATAAAGAGCACCCCTTTGTTCCTCTCACTAGTCTTGTTGCCCTTCTCTGTATTCATTCTAGCAACTCCAGGGGCTCACATCTGGTGAGTATGGGCTTGGCACACCCAGGGTCATTAGCTGGATATCATAATTTTTCTCTTTCTTGGTGATTCCCTTTTACTTCAGACTCTCTCTCTCTCTCTCTCTCTCTCTCTCTCTCTCTCTCTCTCTCTCTCTCTCTCTCTCTCTCTCTCTCTCTCTCTCTCTCTCTCAGGATAACTCAGATTTTGGCTAGTGCAGCAAAAGCCTCAAGGCATCCTTGCACCATATGGCTAATTATAATAAAAATAACTCTGTATCTTTCCTACAGACCTGTGTGCAGTACTCAAGGAGTGGCCTGGCCACTCCTTGAATATACAGGAATTTTGATAGCAAATACTCAATGATATACAGGAATTTTGCTAGCAAAATTCCTGTATTTCATTGACAAGACCTGCTCTGGCAGCCTATCTGCATTGCTCAGAAAATTTCATATCTGACGACACAATTAGGGGAAGATAGACCCCAGAAAACTGAAAAATATGGTTAATCCAAATTTTATTAGGATTGCCATAGTTAGTAGAGGCATATCATGCAGGAAAGCAAGCGTATACAGTATCAGCCAAAAAAAAATCATCCCACTTCACCCATCCATTCACTCTAAAAGTTTATCCAGTTCTTCCTTGAATTCATTTAAGCTATTAACTTCCACAATGACAGATGAAAGTTTGTTCCAGCAATCAACTACCCAGTGGCTAACGGGAAATTTCTGCACATCTATTCTACAACTGTCTTTATTCAATTGGAATTGATCTCCCCTCAGGTTCATAATCTGAGGAAGAATCACATCAGCATTCAGCCTGCTCCAACTATTCAAGGCCTTATACACCTAAATGAGATCACCTCGCAAGTGCCTAGTCTAGACATTCTGATTTATAGAAAAGCAACCCCTTCCCCCCCTCGCCAATCTCGCTGTCCTTCTTTATACTCGTTCTAAGCAACTCTGCATCCTTCCTAAAATGAGACCTCCAGAACTGTGCACAGTACTCAAGGCATAGCCTGACCACTGCCTTACACAAAGGAATAATCACCTCCTTTTAGATACTAGCAAAATTTCTGTATATCATTGACACCCCATGATCTGCTCTGGCAGCCTTTCTGCACTGCTCAGAAAACTTCATATCACTGGCCCAGGTTTTTTCATTCTCTATGACCCTATGCGTAGTACCACACAGTTGGTACCTTTCTCCGGGATTACTGCAACACATATGCAGTACAGTACTTTGCATTAGCCAACATTAAACTTCAGTTACCATGTCTCAACCCATCTACCCAACTGCAGTAGCAAAGCCGACATTAAAACCCTGCCACCCTTTGTATGATCTGCAAACTTGGACATTAAGCTTAATATACCTTCATCAATATCATTGATAAATATACAAAACAACAATGGGCCCAACCCTGAACTCTGGGTGGCTGCACGAATAACACTAGTCCCATTAGTCCACAATGAGCAGTGGCCATTGATTACCATTCTCTGCCTTCTCCCACTCAACCATCCTTTTAACCATTGTAGCAACTAGTCCTCGATGCCATACTGCTCAAATTTGTTTAGTAGTCTTCCATGTGCAACAGTATCAAAAGCTTTCTTCAAATCCAAGTATATGATATCAAAATTATTTTTTTTTGCATCCAGTTCCTTTGTGATCACATTCCAGTATCCAATCAAATTGGTCAGACAATACTTCCCCTTAACAAACACACGCTATGGCAGAACTATAACAGCAGTCTGTCTAGATGATCCTGCAATGCTTCTTTAACCAGTGACTTCATTATTTTCCTGGAACAGAAGTTAAACTACAGGTCAGTAATTACTTGTGTCACCCTTTAATCCCTCCAGCCCGTGGGGACTTCCCCTGAGTCCAAGGATGCTCTCATAATTGTGGCTAAGGGTTTGCTTACTTCATTTGCCACTTCCTTTAACATAACTGGATAGATCCCAGCCACCACTGGTGCCTTTCTTATGTTTAACTTCAATTTCTCCTCCACTTTGCTCTCAGTTATTATAAAATCATTTTGCTCCCTTTTAGAGTTAAATAAGCTTCTGTCCTCCACCTCCTGACAGAATTTCTCATTTGTGAATGTAGATGCAAAACACTAATTCAGTTTGTCAACTATCTGAGCAGGTTCATCAACAGTCAAACCATCGATAAAGTGAACCAAACTAATTCATCCCTTTCCTTCTAGAGTTTATTATATAAGTAATGAACTCTTTGCTGTTTTTCTTTGCATCCTTTGCCAGAGATTTCTCGTAATCTGCCTTCATTTGCCTAACCTCTTTTATAACTTGATTACAGACTAGCTTACATCTACCCTAGGCTTCTGTGTCACCTTTTTATTTATATGCACCCCATGTATTTTTCTTCTCTGCCATGAGTATCTTTAGTTCATCTGACACCCATTTAGGCCTAAACCTTGAACAGTGTTTCTTAGTTGATATGACGAGCCTGTTAGCTTCCAAGGTTAATTCCTTGAATCCATAATCACAGCATGGATTTGTTAAGTGGAGATTAGCATTAGCAGAAGCATATGATGCAAGAAAGCAAGCTTATACAGAAACAGCCAGAAAAAAATAAAAAATAAAAAAATAAAAATATATGTGTATATATATATTTTTTAGCTATCCGTTCCCTCCAAAAGTTTGTCTAGTTCTGCTTTGAATTTATTTAAACCGTGAACTTCCACAATGACAGATGGAAGTTGTTCCTGCTTTCAACCACCCGCTGGTTAAAGGCAAATTTTTGCAATTCTATTCTACAACTGTCTTTCCTCAATTTGAATTTATGCCCCTTGAGGTGTATAATCTGAACAAGAGGAAGAATCCCATCAGCATTGAGTCCGCTCAATCCATTCAAGGTCTTATCCACCTCAATCAGATCGCATCACAGGTCCCTAGTCAGCAGATACCGCAATTTGCAGAATCTATGCCTTTCTTGGTAAGTGCAACCCTTTGTTCCCCTCACCAATATAGCTGCCCTTCTCTGTATTCGATTGAGCAGCTCTACATTCTTCCTAAAATGAGACCTCCAGAACAGTATGCAGTACTGAAGGCATGGCATGACCATTGCTTTACACAAGGGTATAATTGCCGCCTTATCCCTGCTAGCAAATTCCTGTATATCATTGACAAGACCCCATGAGGTGCTCTTGCAGCCTGTCTGCACTGCTCAGAAAATTTCATATCTGACTGCACAATTACCCCCAGGTCTTTTTCATTCTCCACTACCCTTAGTGCAGTGCTGCACAATTGGTATGTTACTCTGGGATTACTGTCTCCCATATGGAGTATCTGAATTTGTCAATGTTAAACTTCAGTTGCCACTTCTGCCCAACTTTTCTATATCCTGGTGCAGTAGCAACTGTCATTAATATACTTTATTAAAAGCTACTATTACGCAAAATATGTTTTCTGAAAAGACAATTTTATAGGAAAAACCATAAAAGTTGACAAGTATGATTTCTACAGTTAATGACGAACTATAAAGCTTTATACACTACTGGAAGAACTACAGTCCAGTATACTAGATATAAATGAATTCCCAAATCTTCGAGCATCATCATAAAAAAATTTATTGCATTACATAAAAAATTTAAATAAAATAATAATAATTATAAATATCTCTGTATGTACAGGGCATCTGGCAAAATTACTATCAATAAAAAACTCCATCTGGTGTTATAGAAATGGACAGTTAGAATTAATTTAAGGATGTTATAGTAGGACTTCGGCAAACATTAGCAAATAAGGCCATATTGCCTTCTGTAAACTGTAAAAATTATATGAATTCTCCGGTTGATTTTCTGTTTGCTAGATGAAACACCCAAATTTCTGGAAGAAAAATCCATGCTACTCTCGCATAAGTCAGACTAACTCAGCTATGTTGTGTAAAAGGCCCATAAAAATTCCTCACGTCAAAGACAGGAACTTGGGTCTTTTCCCCCAGTCTGGAGAGGACAACGATTATACTAACTGTGCTACCAATGAGGACATTAATTTAAGGAATAAGGAGATGAGAGAGATAATGATAACAATTACTACAGGGAATGGCATTTCCTTCATTTTTTTGCATTACAACTGGAAGAAATAATGTTTTTCTGCAGAGATATAAACGGAAATATTCAATTGAACCTTTCTTTCAGATACTGTCAGAAAGAGTCTTTCTGTCAGACTCCTCACATACTATTCTAATGATATCCTCAGATAAATTTTAACCATCTACTGTATGTATTGGCGTTAACTGTATACGAAAAAATTAAACTAAATTTGTTTACTTTAAAACTTTTAAAATATGTTTAAAATAAGTAAAATTAACATAATGTTCCATTTGTGTAATGTGTATATTTTTATAAATATGTAATAACTGTTATATTGCACTAATCTTGGCTAACCAAAATGATTAGCTACTACAAAGAAATTGGATGCAAAATAAAATTTTGACATCATATAGCTGCATTTCGGTAAAGCTTTTGAAATTGTTCCACAGTGTGGCATTGTGGGGGGGAGGAAGTGTTCTATGGATATTAAGGCTATTCGTTGGGTCCCAGAGGGTACAGGTTTAATATTTATTAATAATACTGAAGTAGGCAAATCATGTTTAATGCTGATGTTTGCCAATATACTAGGTGGTAGATGACTCTCATCAACCGGTGCAATACCACCACTCTGCTTATTGGGGGCTTCAAGTGGTCGATCCCATGTTTAGTCTCTAGAGCTAAGTTCCGGTCAGCCCTTCCCTATCTCTTCCATCATGCAGTATGATTGATGACTTTTGACGTTATGATGAACATCGTGGCGAGATCCAATATTCCTTACATTTCGAGGGTACAGCTGTAAAACGGTGTTTGCAGGCCGGCCGCTAGTTAGTACACCGGACCGAACCTATTGGTAGGTTCGGTCCGGTGTACTAACTCTCTAGGTTCGGTCTCTAGGGGGCTTCCGGATCACCCAGTGTATAATCTTGCTACCTGTACTCTGCCAGATAGTGACTGGAGGGAGTCCGAGTAGTGTGTATGCGGGGAGCATTGTCGAGGCCACATTATGTTAAGGATCTGGGTATATTCTTACCATGGGTACACCATATCCAAAAATTTCATTACTTCATACAGCATGTCCCACCCATTTTTTCTTATTATTGAATACACCATCAATTGTCAAACTAATAGATCCAGCTTATCAGTGAAAAGATCTAAACCTCCCAAGCACTTCCTAATTCATTTCACAAATATACGTGGTCTCAATTCTAATCTCAACGATGTCCATTTCCACTTGCAATCTGCCAAACCCCATGTACGTTTTCTCACAGAATCTCAGTTATTGGTTGATTCAACTACTGTTCATCTCAGATGCCCAAATTATTCACTGTATGATTCCTTTCGCCTCAAAGGTGGTACTTGTGCACATGTCCGTTCTGATATTCAGAGATTCCAAATTGCCAAGATCAGAGAGATCTTGGCAATTTGGAATCTCCTCTCTTTGTCTTCTCTGGCTTAAAATCTCTCTACCCCATTCTGTCAAATTCATCGGTTGTCTCTACCGTTCTACCAACTCCACCAATCACTTGGAGCTCTTCGACTTCCTCCCTTTGCAACTTGACTTTCTCCGGTCCACTTTCCTAACAGTGAGGTAATTTTCCTTGGTGATTTTAATGTTCACAACTCAAGCTGGCTTCTGTTTTCTAGTCACACCTACCCAGCTGGTCAAGATGCTGAGGCTTTTGCAATTACTAATGACCTTGCACCGATTGTTCATTTACCTACAAGAGTACTGGACAATCCTAACCATGCAGCCAACACGCTTGATCTTTTTCTCACAAACAACCATTCTAAGTTCGAAGTGAGTGGTCTTTTAAGCACCTCAGATCACAACTTGGTGATAGTCTCTTCTCCAATGGGGCCTTTATCTCATGGCTATTCCCAACCTCGTATTGTTTGGCATTGCAAGAATGGAAAATTGGATGACCTGCGCGATTTGTTTTTCTTCTTTTCCTTGGTCAGATTACTGTTTCAAAACTTCTGATGTCAACGTTTGCTCAGATAGTGTCAGTTTGGTTTGGTTTGGAGTTTATTGGCGCATCAGCAACTGAGGCTATAATGTGCCAAATACCGGTCATATATAAAAAGTGAAAACATTCAGTGACCTAAGTAGTTAGGCCACCATGTCGAGATATAAAAGGAGTAAAAGTACAAAACATATGGACAAAGGAATGCCAAATCAATTTTAAATTCGATTAAAAAGGTTTACTGATTTTAAAAAGTTAAAAACAGCAGACACATTGTCATTGTCGGATAAAATCTGACTGAGTGTATAAGGCTCAGCCAGAGGACTAAAAGTGGTAAATTAAAAATCACGTTCGTGTCTAAAACGTGGACACTCGGTTAAAATGTGGCGTATGCTTAAATAGGTGTCACAATTCTCACACATAGAACAGTCATCTGCCCTCAGCAAAAAGGCATGTGTAAGATGACTGTGTCCTATGCGGAGCCGAGCTAAAACAACTTCCTCTCTGCAATTCCTGCGCAGACTAGACTGCCAATGTCGGATTACAGGCTTTATCTGATAGAGCTTGTTTGTGACTTGCTCATGCTAGGATTGTTGCCATTGGGACAGTAATTTATCGTGTATTAACTGCCTGTATAGGGGACTAACAGGCAATAAGTGTTGTGGGGTTCGGTTGACCTGGCCGCAGCATCTGCCAGTTCATTTCCCACTACCCAATGTGGCTTGGAATCCAGCAGAAACGAATGTCAAATGAACACTCAAACAAGGAATGCAACGTCTGCTGAATCCAGGTCACAAATGGATGAGGATTATACCTCCTACCCGATAAAGCCTGCAGTGTACTTAGAGAATCAGTGTACACCATACTCTTTTGATACCTATGGGTTTTAATGTGGTCCAAGGCTAACTCTATAGCATACAACTCAGCTGTATATATGCTGCATTGTTGGGGAATCTTTCCAGATATAGAAAGACCTGGAAAGATAGCAGCAGATCCAACAGACAACTCTGACTTCGAGCCATCAGTGAAGACAGGCAAGAAGTCGGAGTATTCGGCCCGGTGGGCAGCATAGAGTTTGTGGTAGATAGAAGATGGAGTTATGGACTTACCCCAATTTTTAAGGGAGAAGTCGCACGATGGTAGGCGAGCATGCCAGGGTGGAAGTGGTTGCCTTGGTGACTGGGCAACATTGTCTACCATGATGTTGAACTCTCTGAGCAGCTCTTGGACACGGATACCAAAAGGCCGATTGGCAGTCTGACGAGTGTTATATAGGTTTTCCCATCGTGGCTTGAAAACGGATGTCCACATAGGGTTGTCTGGCAGGGATTTTAATTTAAGCGTATATTTTAAAGACAATTGCTTTCGTCGAAATGACAGTGGCGGTTCAGTTGCTTCAACATATAAACTCTGGACAGGGGATGTTCTAAATGCTCCAGTAGCAATACGAATGGCTTGGTGGTGAACTGGGTCCAGCCACCTAAGTACACTGTTTCTAGCCGATGCGTACACTTGGGACCCATAGTCTAGTTTAGATCGCACAAGTGCACGGTAGAGGCTGAGTAAAGTGGAGTGGTCTGCTCCCCATTTATTCGAGGAAATAGAGCGTAGAAGATTCAACCCTCTTGTGCACTTTGTCCGCAGTTGACGAATATAAGGTAAAAATGTCAACTTCTTGTCGAAAATGAGCCCCAAGAATTTTGTCTCGGTGCTACTGGAATGATGTCTTGTCCGAGTTTTAGTTCTGGTTCAGGGTGAAGTTCCGTTTGCGACAAAAGTGTATGCAGACTGTCTTCTGTAACGAGAACCTAAACCCATTAGTCACTGCCCAAGAGTTGACGTGGTCAATGGCATGCTGCAATTGTCTTTCAATGACCCTCATATTGCATGACTGCAAAAAGATGCTAATGTCATCAAAGAGGGCACTGTTTACGGTTGGAGGAAGTTGTTCAGTTATAGAGTTAACTTTGATTGCAAAAAGCGTAACACTTAAAACTGATCCTTGTGGAACTCCCTCTTCTTGGCAGAATGGCCGGGAGAGGGTGGATCCTACACGAACGTGGAAAGACCAGTCTGTAAGAAAGTTTTTAATAAAGAGGGCAATGTGTCCTCTAAGACCAAAGTTATGTATGTCTTTTAGAATTCCATATCTCCAAGCCGTGTCGTACGCCTTTTCCATATCAAAGAAAACCGACACCTGGTGCTCACGTTTCAGGAAAGCATCACGTATAGATGTTTCCAAGCAGATTAAATGGTCAAGTGTTGACCTGTTCCTTCAGAAGCCACACTGTATCCTGGAAAGGAGGTCGTTAGATTCTAAATACCACAAAAGACGAGCATTGACCATTCTTTCCAGGATCATGCACAAGCAGCACGTCAGAGCGATAGGACGGTAATTTTTTGGTATTTTTGGATCCTTTCCTGGTTTTGGAAAGGGAAGGACGATTGCCATATGCCATGAGTCCGGAAATGTCTCTTCAATATAGATTCTATTATAGAGACAGAGCAAACGATCCATGGATTCCGATGAAAGGTGTTTAATCATCTCATAATGGATGTCGTCTGGCCCAACAGCACTCGCCTTGGATAGTGAAAGTGCTGCTTTCAGCTCCCATTGTGTAAAGGGCTGATTGTATTCCTCACAATTGTTAGACAGCTTCAGGTGATGTTTCTCTGCTCTTTGTTTGACTGCGAGGAACTCTGGGGGGGTAGGATGTTTCTGAAGATACTTCAGCAAATGTCTCCCCGAGAGTATTTACAATTGCAGTTAGATCTGCAATTGTACATCCATTATGTTCCAGGATCGATGAAGGGTGTGAGTTGTATTTACCCTTCATTTTCCGAACTTTGTCCCAGATGACTTTGGGATTGGCGGCCCGGGTAAGAGAGGATGAAAATTTGATCCAAGATTCCTTTTGGCTCTGACGTCTAATGTACCGTGCTTTGGCACGTGCATGTTTGAAGGCTATTAAATTACCTGTGGTGGGGTAACGACGAAATATTCCCCATGCTTTGTTTTGAGCCTTCCTAGCTGCTGTGCATTCTCCATTCCACCATGGTTTTGGAAAACGTGGAAAGCGGGATGATGTCCTTGAAATTGCAACTGCTGCTGCCTGGACTATACTTTCTGTGATGTGTTTTACTGCCTCATTAATTGGCTCCTGGCCGACTATAGTGGTATTAAACGTTGCCAGATGTTGAAAGGCATTCCAGTCAGCCTGATCAAGCTTCCACCGCGGTAAACTAAATGGAAGACATGGTCTACCACTAGTTAGGGTGATTATCACGGGGAAGTGATCGCTTCCTTATGGGTTCTCCTCCACCTCCCAAGCAAGTGAAGGAAGGAGAGAAGGGGAGCAGATAGAAAGATCAATGGCAGAGAAGGTACGGGTAGGCATGTGGAAGAAGGTGTTTGTTCCCATATTTAGGAGGGAGAGATCATTGTCAGTGAGCATATGCTCTATGACTCGTCCCCTTCCATTGATGTCAGCACTACCCCACAGAGTGTTATGTCCACTGAAATCCCCAAGAATTAAACAAGGGGAAGGCAATTGCATGATAAGATCATCAAGGTCTTTCTGGGGGATGTCAATCCCAGGTGGCAAATAAACAGAGCAGACCGTTAATAAGAACCCCACTGTAAGGCGAATTGCTACAGCTTCAATGCTAGTTGTAAGCTGCAAAGGCTGAAATGGGATCTGGTTGCCGACGAGGATTGCGACTCCTCCGTGGGCAGGACCATCCACAATTCTATCCTTACGAATGATGGTAATGTTATGCATGGTGGGGTCATCATTTGCCTTTAAATAAGTCTCCTGTATGCAAAAGCAAACTGGTTTGTGCTTTTGCAGGAGTGCCTTGATGTCGTCAGTATTTTGTCGGAATCCACGACAATTCCACTGTAGGAATTTAGCCATTATTTGGACTTGGTGGGTCCATCAGGCGGCTTCCGAGGTGCTGAGGGCTTAATTTTATCAGTCTTGGATTTATCCTTCCTGGGGAAGTATGGACGCTGTCCTGTGTCTATTTCTTCCTCAGCGAAGAGTTCCAAAACTCACTCATCATGTACCTCCTTCTGCTCGACATCCATGTTTTCCTGGGTACTAGGTGGTACTTCCCCTTTCTTATTCTTTTCTTTTGCTTTTGTTACTTGTGGAGCATTAAGAGGTACCGATATAGGAATGGCAGCTGATTGGCCCTTCTGTGCAGGTTTTTGGGAGCTTAAAAGATAACGTGCGATGGGAGTAAATGATTCTTTTGGAGGGACGGACATGTCTGTCTGAGTCCCAATCGAACACCTCCTTGCTACCTTCTGGGCGTAGGTAGGTTTTTTGATGTTGAGAGGTTTCACTGCTTTCCTTGCCTCCTGGTACGATATGTTTAGCTCTGCCTTCAGCCGTTGAATTTCTTTTTCTTCTTTCCACCTCTGGCATGCTCGTGAGTAGGCCGGGTGTTCGCCTTCACAGTTAATGCAGGTGGGTTTCGTGGCTGAACATGCTGTTGTTTCGTGGTCCTTTGCACCACATCGAGCGCATGCAAGGACTCCACGGCAGGCCATTTGAGAATGTCCATATTTCTGGCATTTAAAACACTGTAAAGGGTTTGGAACATATGGATGCACTGGACAGTTAATGTAGCCGGCTTTAATCTCATCAGGAGGTTTGGGAGAGTTAAAAGTCAGGATAACACTCCTGGTTTTAACAATTTTTCCATCCCTTCGCGCAGTGATTCTCTTGACGGCAGTAACTCCCTGTGGTTTTAATTCGGAGCAGATTTCCTCCTCGGTGACGTCGAGAAGGTCCCACTTCGAAATGACACCTCTCAATGAATTTAGTGTTCAGTGTGGTGTCACTGTTATGGGTATTCCTCCGATTGATGTGACTCGGAGTAGATGTTCAGACTGCCTGTCATTTTTTGTTTCAATCAAGAGGTCCCCAGAACGGAGCCTCTTAACTGACTTGGGTGTACCTGCTAACCCATCCAACCCTTTTTGTATAAAAAAGGGTGACATTTTACCAATCGGTGTTTCGTTGGTGGAATGCATTATTAAGAACCTTGGGACAGGCCCTGATGGTAGTTCGGTTCGCTGCCTCTTTGTAGCAATAATGCTATCTGCCTCTCCGTCATTATTTTCAGATAGGGACCGGGTTGGGGCCCCTGAAGGAATATGTTTATCAGGATTCATGAAGTTTTGAAGTAGTTCAGTGCCCGGGCTCCCCACCCACCACGGAGCCCAAAGGGACGCCCACTACCCGGCATGCAATAAATGCGCTCGGGAGTGAAACGCCAGGGCTACCCAGAAACTATACCTGCACCGCTGCCAGGCTGAATCCTGTCCCTCGGACCATGAGGGTAGGGGCGTGGCATTGACACGGTTGACCCTCTCAGGTGAGCCTACTAGCCGATTGATCCTAGCCGGGCCTTCCAGGACCACCCGTCTTATCGAAGCAGGGGCCAAAGTGGTGTATTGAAGCTGGGCCCCTCAACCACCAGGATCCCCCTTTCCGAATTTCCACGGGTCGCAGCGCACGGCAAACACGCCGGATTCCATTGATGTAAGCCTGGAACCTGGGCTGTGGGCGTTGGATCCCAGTGATGCTAGTCTGGAAGTCCAGCAGCGTCACTGGGAGGTCCCCTCACCACGTACAGGTGCCCACGTCGAGGGGGATCGTGTCAGTGAAATTATTCTTACAGGAATGGAATCCTTTATCCCACATTCCACTTTAAAATCTCGTCCTTTATCTAAACCTTGGTTTTCCGATAAATATGCTAAGGCTGTTCAAGAGAAGAATGTTGCATATCATAATTGGCTTGTTTCTAATTCTTCAGTTTCATTTTCTGCCTACACCAAAGCTCGCAACAATTGTAAAGCAGTTATTAATCAGTCCAAACTAGAGTTTAAACAGGCTAAAAGTAGAAAACTTGCTTCTTGCCCTAATGGTAGCCAAGCATTCTGGTCTCTTGCCAAAGCTATTGTCTGCAACTTTTCCCCATCTCTGCTCCCACCTCTGTCCAAACTAGAGGTTCTGTTGCCACTTCAGCCAAGGATAAAGCTGACCTGCTAGCATCCCATTTTTCTTCCAGCTCATGTATTATGATCTTGGTAAAACACCTCCCACCATTCCCAACACGCTCCATTCAATGCCTAACGTGGTCTTCCATCAAAAGGATGTCAGGATTTTGATGAATCTTGATGCTAAGAAAGCTCCAGGTCCCGATGGTATTTCTCCACTTGTTCTCAAAACCTGTGCTCCTGAACTTACTCCTATTCTTCGCCGCCTTTTTTCACTTTCTTATTCCAAAGGTGTTTTTCCTTCTGCTTGGAAATTTGCCCATATCCAAGCTAGTTCCTAAAAAGGGTGACAAATCCCTCCCATCCAATTATCGTCCCATTGTAATTACTTCTACTCTTTCTAAAGTAATGGAGAAATCAATTAACCACCAACTCTTAAACTACCTAGAAGTCTTCCGTCTGATCAACGATCGCCAGTATGGTTTCTGTCAGTGTTGATTCACTGGTGATATTCTGGCTTATATTACCCATTTATGGACTAATTCAATGGAAAGGTTCGGTGAAACACAAGTAGTTGCTCTTGACATCTCAAAGGCTTTTTATCGTGTCTGGCCTAAAGTTCTTCTAAACAAGCTTCCATCTTATGGTTTGCCGACTGTTTTTAGTAATTGGTTATCCAGTTTTCTCTCTGATTGCTCACTGAAGGTGATGGTAGATGGCCCTCTGTCTTCTAACTTCTCCACTAATGCCGGTGTCCCCAAAGGTTCGGTTCTTTCCACCACTCTCTTCTTCCTCTTGTATATTAATGACTTTCTTCCGTTGACTGGAAATCCTCTCCATAGTTTTGCTGATGATAGCACATTGCATTCCACTTTACATTTTGAGAAACCTTGCCCTGCTCAATCAGCTTCAACTTCTCGAAAATCTGCTACCAATTCCTTAAATGCCGACCTTCAGGTAATTCTCCAGTGGGGCAAAGACAACTTAGTTGATTTCAACACTTCTAAAACTCAGTCTTGTCTTATATCTCGCAAAAAGGATTCTTCTGGTCCTATGCTTATCTTTAGTGACACTCCGATTTCTAGGCAATATGATATGTCTCTTTTGGGGATTACCCTGACTTCTAATCTCTCTTGGCACAAGCACATTACAAATATTGCTTCCTCTGCATCTAAAAAACTTGGTTTTCTCTTTCGCTCTTGGCGTTACTTTTCTTCCAAACAGCTGCTCACTCTGTATAAATCGCAAATCCACCCTGCCCTGGAATATTGTTCCCACGTATGGGGTGGTGCCCCAAAAACCTCTCCAGGCTTCTTGATTCCATTCAGAAGAGGGCAGTTAGGTTAATTAATGATTCATCTCTAACAGAGTCTCTCCACTCGCTGTCTCACAGTCTCTCCACTCGCTGTCTCACAGAGTCTCTCCACTCGCTGTCTCACAGATGTACTGTTTCTGCTGCATGCCTTTTCTACAATACTTCCATAGGCACTGTGCTTCTGAATTGGCTTCTATAATTCCCACTCTCTCTTTCAAAACAGTCGGAACATGTGCCGCCACCAGCCAACATCCATTTACTGTCCAACTTCAAACTCACAGAAACAACTTTTCATCTTCCTCGTTTATTCATTCAACTGCCATTTTCTTGAACACTCTTCCTTCATACGTATTTCCTGAAAATTACCGTCTACCGAAGTTCAAGTCCAATGTCAACAAATATCTTCTTTCGTCTTCTCAACCTCCAACCCAAGCACGGTACTAAGTACTATAGGTTCTAATACCTCTCGTGTTTGGGGTTTATATAAAAAAAAATAATAAAAAAATAACAGAAAGGTGGGCCAAGTGGTTAATGACAATATTCACGGTATTCTACTTCATTAAAACCTGGATAAATTAGGCAAGCGGACTCAAAAATGATAACTGATGTTGAAATGAAAGCTGATAAATGAAATAAATGAGAGTTGATAAATAAAAGGTACTGCATTTGAAAAGTAGTAACCCCAGAATAAGTTTGAAAAGAATGAAAAAATGTAAATATCACTTGCTCATCTCTCTTTATATTTAGACAGACTAGTAGTGAAGAGGGAATCAATGAAAAGTAAGAAACTGTGCATCTGTCTAAATATAAAGAGAGATGAGCAAGTGATATTTACATTTTTTCATTCGAAGAGTCTTAGAATAACATTTGTATGTGTGTTCATACGGCAGAAGGGGTTCTTCCCATCTCCGCATTCCTTTCATTGGGGGTGAACCAGTTTTCTGAGAAATGCCAGATTTAAAAGTGTGTGGGAATTGTTCACGTGTAGAGTCCTGTGCTGTTGTTCACCTGGTCATTTAGCCATTACTGAGGCCCAATGTTTCTCCACTTACGCGCTGTGGAGGCAGACCATGAGCTCAGTAGCCTTAGATTCACTCTTGCAGGTCCTGCCACTTAATTTCCTGGGATTTCGGCGGCTAGAACCTAAAAAAAAAATCTGCACTACCTTAGGGGTAATATCACTTGCGTTTGCTAGGCCAAGTTTTGTGTGTAAAGTAATTTTATCATGTTAAGTTTTTGATGTGTGGGGAAGACTGAAGACTAGGGGGGGAAGATAGAAATATAGGGCCAATAGAGTAGATAGCCCCAGTTTTCAGTGGGGCATTCACATGCCCCACCAGAGTAGAAGTTAGGGGGTGGTGAGGAGGAGGGGAGGGAACAGAGAATGTCCCCACCAAGGAAGTGGAAATAATAGGTGAAGGGGGCTAGGGTGCCCTCTTCAGATCATCATTGGACTGTTTGCAGCTGTGCTGCATTTAGTCTGTTCTTTGTTCTCAGTTTTGTCACACATGAGGCAAGCCCCACCCTTGCTTTTCTATTCCACGTGATCAGCACTCTTCTTGTCAAAGTACTAGTCACCGGGGGGTTTCAGTTTTCTGTCACATTTCGTGGCGATTTTTATCAATCCCTAAGTATGTTGCTGTAGATAGCTATTAGAGTTTTTCTCCTGGTGAATAAGTCTTGCACATACTGGGAGAACGCCCTATATTCCTCCTCAGTGTCCAGGAAGTGGTGCTGCAGTCCTTTTGGGAGGTATCTCAACTTTGTTATTAGTAACCCTCTGAGGTCTTCATAGTGTTGATAATCATAGACTATTTGGCTCCAGCTTTTGCTCTCCCCACATATGCAGTTGGGGGTCGTCAACGAGTCCGAAGCTAAACAGCTTCTCCTTGTAGGGTCCGTGTCCAGTTAATAGCGATGTCATAATATGGTACCCAGGGAAGTACCAGGTGGACTGCTTTGGGTATATTTCCCGGAGGTCTGGTAGAAATCTTTTTTTTTCTTTGCCTTTTGTAGTCTCTGCCCATCTTCTCTGTCAAAGGTCTAGAAGGTGGATCTGTAGCCTAATTTTTTTGTTTTTTAGGTTGCCCGCCGGGTCAATCGTGTATCCGTGGTGGGTGGCGGCCACTACCCTGGCCAGCAAAAACAATAGCCCCGCACAAACAGACTCCAGGCCCAGGGGGATTGCTCCAGCAAGTACCTGCAATGCTGGGGTACTTACCGTGCTGCAAGCATGCATTGTTGGTAGCGGTATGGTCCTTTGGGTCATTTCTAGTGTTCTTTTGTTGATTACCAGTGTTGTTTTTGGATACCACACCACTGCTGCATAGGTGATTGCTGGTAGGAAGGTTGTTTTATAGTAAAGGTTTTTTTCTTGAGCCCCCAACCTTTCCTTGTGATTCTGGTTACCAGTCTGGAGTATCCTCTGATTTTTCTTCTTATATATTTCAGATACGGCTGGAACGTCAGGTTCTAGGATAACACCCAGATACTTCAGCTGGCCCACAAATTTGTTGATTACATTGTTGCATTTTAATTTTCAGGGATCATCGTAGTTGTAGAGTCCCCTTTAGGAGGATCAATGAGGGCTTATATGACAATAAGACCTCATTGTTTATAAGACCTCAAAGAATCAGCTGGTTCTTTGATGCCCATTGCTGCAGTGCCCGATTTGCCAGCATCTCCAATTGGGCCTGGTGCCCACCTCTACCGTCAATGTCAGGTCGTCCGCAAAGGCGTGCGCTCCCACAGAATCCAGGTCCTTTGTCAGAAATTCATCAAGGACCATTGTCCACAAGAGCAGCCCCAACACCGACCCCTGTGGACATCCTCTGTGCCCTCTCTTGTTATTTTTTCATAGTGTACATTGATTTCCACTCCTCTTTGCGTTAAATAGCTTTCAATTACTCAAATGCCCCAGCAAAGTCAACAGAGATGAGCAGCAGATATTTTCGTCTACAGTCATGGAATATCCTTAGCAAGTTTCCCAGTGCATCCACAGTTGAGGACCCTGGTCTGAAGCCATACTAGTTTCCAGCATGTAGGCCTGCTGCTTCATAGTGTTTTATAACCCTTGCATGGAATAATCTTTCAAACAATTTGCTTGCCACTGGGAGCAGTGCAATGCATTGATATGAATTCGGATATTCTGGATTTTTGGTAGGATTTTTCAGTATTAGTTTTAAATTTGCTGTTTTCCATGCAGTTGGGAAAAATCCTGTTTTCAAGCATCAATAAGTTCAAGGCCCGGGCATTTTCTATTTCTGATCCTACTAGTGGCCATGCTGAGTTCATTCAGAGTGAAAAGGGGGCTCAATCGCCTGGTTGCTGTAGCTATCGTTTCTGTCACATGTCTGTTGCTGAGCTGGCAAGGTTGCCATATCTGGTTTTTGATATACTGAGTCGAGTATGTTATTCATCGACTGCTCCCAGTTCATGGTAAGGTCTCCCTGCCAAGTCAGTGGTAGTGATCACCTCCCCCTAGGCAGCCTATTGGAGGTTATCTTGTAGACGATGCAGCAGAGGTCAGTATTCCCTGCTGTGGAGACCAAGAACTCCCAAGAGCGACTTTTACTTGTCTTTATGGCGTCAGTGTACCTGTTTCTGATTTGTTTATTTTTGCCTCGGGGCTCGGACCTCATATGCTGGCCATGTTCTTCGGGGCCCTCTGGAAGTCCTTCTACTCTCGTTCATTTGTTGCCGGAGCATGGCAATGTCTCGGGTCCACCAGGGGACTGCACCGAGCCGGGGATGTTTCTTTCTGATAGATTGCTGATGTCAATCATAAGTTTAGTAGTTGCCTTCTGCAGTTTGTTTGGATTGTTCTGTGCATCCAGGGATGGTATTGGCATGGTTATTTCTGGCACAAGGGCTATTTGGGCATATTGTGCCTATAGAGATGATGGTCACACGGCATCTGTAAGAACAGTTAGAAGCAATCATACAGATGTATCTGTTTTAAAAAGCGGATTTTCATGATTACCTATGAGCTGGCAGAGGGTCAAAGATTCTTGAAGATTTTGAAGAATACTGAATGAGGCTTTTCGGGCTTGAATGTATAAGGTGCATTCAACAAGAATGTGCTTTATTGTAAGAAGAGAGTTGCAGTGCATACACGAAGGATCATTTCCCATAAGAAGAAAAATGTGAGTGAACTAACTGTGTCCGATTCATGTTCTGGTCAGGATGACTTCTTCCTTTCTGTTTACACAAAAACTAGAGACCCCGTAACTGTGGTTCAGGTTTTATTTCACAGAGCTTGTTATTCAGTTGAGGTTGCCATGGAAGTGTCCATTGTTCTTTACATGTATTTCTTATATGGGATCTGTAGTCCATAAGTGGAACGTATTAATCTGACAATGCTATGTTGGATGAATGTTTGGCTGTATAGTCTGCTTTTTCATTCCCTGATATCCAAATGTGGACTGGGATCCAGCCAAAGATGATTACTTGCTTGTGATCATGGATATGCATCAGCAGAGTTTTTATAGATTTTATTAAGGGATGCGTTGCTGAGGAAGAATTTTGCAAGGCTGAAAAAGTGAACTCTGTGAGTCAGTATATATTACACTTTTAGGGATGGACAAATGGAGAATGTTTTCTAAAGCAAGCTTGATGGCACATAATTCAGCTGTATCACTGCTGCATTCAGTGGGAAGTGAAACAGAGATGGTGTTATAGGGAAAGACAGCTGCAGCACCGACTCCACTCCCAGACTTTGATCCATCAGTATATACTTGTGTAAAATTTGGGTAATTTTGTGTGTGAGCAGTATGCAGTTGCTGTATATTGGTATTTGCTAGTGAATGTTTCCCCATTTTAGGGAGTAGCTGTCACAGAATGGTCTAATAGAAAACCAAGAAGGATCTAAACCGGTGTTTCCCAACCTTTTTTTTTACCATGCCCCACCTAAGTCTTTCTAAAATTCTGATGCCCCTATGTAACGTTGGGAAACACCGATATATATATTTTTTATATTCAAAAATTGAATTATTCCCTAAATGAAGCCTAATTACAACTTGTTCAGGACACGAGACTTAGGTTTTAGGAAGAAATCATTAGGAAAAATTAAGAAAAAAATAGGAAGTGAATTTTCAAAACATATAATAGACATTGTGATATCACGTGATTTCTTTTCTTTAGTAACAAATCATTTATGGAACTAAATCCACATTCAGCTAAATATGAAGATGGAAACGGTAACAATAGCTCTCTTGCAAAGTTGGTTGAATTTGGGTATTTAATTTCTGTTTCATCACAAAGTCATGCCATCGCTTCTTTTATATTGAATAAAGTTTTAACTGACTCATCATTTTGCATTTCTGAGAATTCTTCTTGGTACTGCATTGATACATCAGACAAATCCACTAACATTAGTTGCATCATCCAAGTTGGAAAATCAATTTGTTTTAAATCAAGAAACCTTTCTTTTAAATCATCGGACAGAATTTTCAGATGATCAACAATAACAAATACAGCGGTATCAGTCACTTCACATTTTTGCAGACAACGAAACTGTTCAAACTTTTTTTAAAAATATATTTTTGACATAATTTAATAAATGTAATGAAACCAAATGTCTTCGCTTTTGCATCGACAAGAGTTTTATTTGTTCCTTGAAGTTGTTTATTTAATATATTTAGTTTTTCAAAGATATCGGCTAAATAACTCACAAATGCTTTACCATCGACTGTTAACAGATGCGTCATTTTAGGTTTGTCACTTAAAAAGTCACTAATAGTATCAAATAGTTCCATAAATCTTTTCAAGCAGTTACCTTTCGAGAGCCACCTTACTTCAGTGTGAAGTAAAAATCTCACATGGTCTTCATTTTGTTCTTCACAAAAAAAGCTTGAAGAGACACAAGTTTTCCCTATGAATAACACAATGCACAAGAAGCATTTCTGGATTCTCATCTTTCATCAATTTTAAGCAGCCATTTTTCTTGCCCATCATATTAGGAGCACCATCTGCAGCGCAAGATGTTATATTTTTCATTGATATATTATTGTCATCTAAGTAATTTTTTAGCTTATTATATATATCTTTGGAGGTAGTGGTGCTCTCTAATGATTTACAGAATAACATTTCTTCAGAAAAATTACCTTTATCAATATATCTTACATAAGTTATCAGTACGGCTTCACTGTCTCTCAAAGTTGATTCATCCATTTGCACTGAGAATTTTCCTGTTTTCAGCTTTCCAACAAGTTGTATTTCAATATCTTCACTCATTTCATCTATTCTTCTGCTAACAGTATTGTTATTGAGTGGCATAGCTTTCACGTCTTTGTCATCTTTTTCCAGAACTGTTTTAAGAAATGCTGATATTGATGGTTTGATTAAATTCTCTCCTATAGTATGATTTTTCCCAGATTTAGCAATGAGTAAAGAAATTTCATAACTAGCCTCAAGAGTACGATTGACAGTTGCAGTATGAGCAATAAATAGAGATTTTACCAACAATTCTTCTTTTATACAAGTTAAGTCATAGTAGGCGGTTGTTTTAAACTCTAGACGAGCAATTTTTGAATTGCCCCCCTGAACAATCAAATTTCCCCCATGTGGGGCGTGGGACCCACGTTGGGAAACACCGATCTAAACTGTTTGGATCTTTGAGGATTTTGTCCAGATGTATATTCCAAGTTTGTGATAAAGCCTGCAATCTGATGCCAGTGGGCTGAGCTACTCTAGGTTTATTTCTGTTGTACATTGTGAACTGTGGATCATTAAGTACTGGCCTAATGGGAAGAATAGGTAGACTTTTGTTGAATTTTGGCTGCATAGTTCAGAAGAAACATCTTTCTCCTGAGGCCAAGCGGAGGTTCATGTGCTTTGATATAAAGACTTTGTACTGGCGATGTTCTATAAGCGCCTACAGCAATCCTGAGGGCAGAATGTTGAATAGGGGCAAGACGTGCTAGCACACTTTCCCTAGCAGAATCACACACTGGGACATCATAATTGAGACAAGATCTGATTAGGGCTCTGTACAAGTGAAGTAAGGTGTAAAGATCTGCACCCCATGATGTAGAAGAGATAACTCTTAGTAAGTTCATTTTTTTCTGGCAAACAGTCTGTAGATGTTTAATGTGTTCTGAAAAGTTCAATTTATTGTCAAAAACCACAAGAAGATGAACACTGTTCACAACAATGACAGGTTGGTTTCTTAAGTGTATTTCAGGATCTGGATGCATCTTTCGTTTATTGCAAAAGTGAATGACTTTTGATTTCTGATACGATAGTCGGTAACCGTTCTGTCTCATCCATAGCTCAATATTATTAATTGAGGTTTGCAGTTGCCTTTCAATAAAGCTCATGTTTTGCGAACTGCAAGAGACAGTCAGATCATCGGCATATAAAGGTATGAATTTACAGTGTTGGGAATATTTTTGGTCATCTGATTTATTCTTATTGCAAAAAAAGGGTGCAATGAGTACAGAGCCATGAGGGACTCCTTCTTGTATATATGTTTGCGAAAGGACTTGCCGATTCCGAACTTGAAAGGTCCTGTGCTGTAAGAAATTCTGTATAAAATACAGTAAGTGTCCTCTCAGGTTCAGAGAATGAAGGTCTCTCAGGATGCCAAACTGCCAAGTGGTGTCAAAGGCCTTCTCTATGTCGAGACATAAGGATGCTTATTTTGGATAAACGCATTCCTGATGTGTTTCTGCTTAGATCATGAGATCCAGGGATGATCGGTGTTTTCTGAAACCGAATTGATTGTCAGAGATCATATTTTGGGAATCAAGATACTGTGTTAGTCGACAGTGTATCATTTTTCTATGGTTTTATTTAAGCAGCTGGTGAGCGAAATGGGTCTGTAATTATTTGGAATAGAATGAGCTTTCCCTGGTTTCGGTATCGCCAGTACAAACGTGTGACGCCAGGAGCTGGGGAAGGAATGCTCCATGAAGATGCGATTGTAGAAGGTCAGCAACGAAGATAATGATTTATTGTCTTTAATGTTGTAGCATTATGTAGCATATTCCATCCGGGCCTACAGCCTGTTCTTAGGGGTGGGTAAGGCCTCTTGAAGTTCTATCAAAGTAAGTGGTTTATTGTAAGGTAAAGAGGATGTAGTTCTAAATTTCAGACGGGATTTTCTGCTAAACCTTTAATCCTTTGAAATGATGGATCACATGCCGTAGAGTCAGACAACTGTGAAAATACCGTCCCTAGTACATTTGCAATCTCTGCAGGGCTAGATAGCTCCTGTCCATTCCAGGTGAAAAGTGGGGACGACAAGGGAGGAAAATTTCCATTTAATTGCCTTATTCTTCTCCAGATAATTCTTACATCGGTAATTTTATTAATAGCAGATGCGAATCAAACTCAAGAGTATCTTTTTTCTTGCTTCCTAATATGACAGGCTTTGCCTCTAATTTTCTTGTAATTTATAAGATTGGCGGTGGTAGGGCGTTTGCGAAATAAATTCCATGCACAGTTTTTTTTCTTTTTTTTTACATTATTACAGTCCTCGTTCCACCAATAATTGGTGGTTCTACGAATGCTTGACTGTGACTGTGGGATCGCAGTGGATGCAGCTGCTAGAATCTGTTTTGTAATATAATTTGCAACTGTGTCAATTGGATGAGATTTGATGATCTGATTGTCACACAATACGTGAGAGGTGTACTTTGCCCAATCTGCCTTTGAAAATTTCCATTTTGTGTGGGTTTCTGTTGGTATACAGTGTGAGGTTTCAATTTTACATATTATAGGGTAGTGATCTGTTGAGCGGATCATCCAGAGCTGTCCACTCGATACTAGGGTCAAGGATTAGAGAGCAGATAAAGAGATCTATGAAGAGACTGTTCTGGTTGGGAGGTGGAAGTAAGTTGGTGAGCCAGTATTTAATAGGGTTAGATTTTATCTGTCGATAAACATTTCAATTATTTGTCCTCGTCTATCTGTACTGGGGGAACCCCACAATGGATGGTGTCCATTGAAGTCACCCAATAAACAGAAAGGAGTTGGCAAGTGCTGAATGAGATCTTCAAGTTCATGTAGGGTACAAGGGTGACTGGGTGGCAGGTAGATTGAAGCAAGTGCTAGGGTAACAGCAATCGCTATTCGTGTGGTAATAACTTCAATAGTAGTGTGCAAATGAATGCATTTGCAGGGTACTCTTGCATCTATAAGTATGGCTCCCCCCGCGCTTCCTTCCCGTAGCCTGGTGGGAAGAAGCAGCAGTGCATAGCACACGCTTCTTGATTAGACCGGGGTTCGAGCCCGTCACCACCAAATACGGAAAGGTCAGTGAATGACCACCGCATATTCACGGAGTAATATGGCCTTAGTTGCTAATGCTGCTAAAAACCAAATAAATAACAGCTCCCCCCCCCCCCCGTGAGCATTAGTAGCAGCAGGTCTGTCTTACCGAAAGATTGTATAATTTTTTAACGAGGTAGACACCTGAGGTATTAAATATATCTCTTGTAAACCGATTCCAATTGGTTTATAATGCATAATTATCTCGTGGATGTCATTGATATTGCTGCGAAAGCCTCTGCAGTTCCATTGGACGATGTTTTTCATTGTTTGGATTTAAGTGAAGAAGCTGTGTCTGTCTGCTTTTTGGAAGTCTGTTTCAGTCGGTCAATTTTTATTTTCTCTCTCTGAAAATATTGGTCTGGCATCTATTTCGCCTTCTCGATGAATATCTAGAATGGTTTCCGTTTCTGCTTGAGTGCAAGTATCATTTGTGTCCATAAGGAAGGATTCAGCATGCTGCTTGTTACTGGAATTTCTCTTTGACTCGATCTTACAGGAGTTGTATGAGTAACAGGTGGTATCGTGACTGGTGTGTTACTAGATCTATTTAACGTCTGTTGCTTTGAGGACTGAGGTACAGAGGAGAGTAAAGTTCGAGCTTATTCAGAAATAGAGATGCTTGGCAGGATTGATGTATCTGTTTGAACTGATACTGAATGAAATTTTTGAGCAGCATCGGCATGTGTATGTCTTGGCATCGGCATCTGTTGTTGTAATTGTTTTCTGGCTTCGGAAAGAGTAACTTTCTTTTCCATCTTGTATTTTTTTTTCATATTTCCACTGATCACATGTTTTAGAGAAGTCTGGATGGTTAACTTTACAATTAGTGCAAAGTGAGGACTGCGATTTACAATCAGCTTAGGCATGTTCCTTCGATCCACAGTTAGGGCATACTACATCACCTTGACAGACTGTTTGGGAGTGTCCAAAATTCTGACATTTATAGTACCTTAATGGGTTTGGGATATACGGGCGAATGCGGCAGTTCAAATACGCAGCTTTCACTGATAAAGGTGGTTTGGTGAGCTAAATGTCAGTAATATGCTGTAAGTTGGAATGAGTTCGCTGTATTTCTTCTTCATAATTCTCTTCGCTTGTGTGACTCGCATTTCATTGAAAATTTCCTCTTCTGAGACATTCATTAGGTCTCATTCTGTGATGACACCCTCAGAAGTATTGAGGGTAACATGTGGTGGCACCTTAACCAGAATTCTGCTGAATGTTGTGAGTTTGAGCAGGTACTCTGAGTGTTTAGAGCTTGTAGTTTCAACTAATAGATTTCCAGATTTGAGATGGCACACCATTTTTATGGAACCTGCTACATTTTCCAGACATTTTTGTATGAGGGACAGCGATAGATTGCCTCGGGCCTGATTCTTTAAGGAATGCACAATCAGGAAACGTGGATCTGGATGTTATATAAGGGAAGCATCTGTCTTCAGTCTCTTTTGAGTGGTATTGTCATCCTTCGGTTGGTAGAAATCCGTTGAATTTGGATTTGCTGTCTGAATCGGTGGGAAGTTTTCAAAATCCATGTTTTGCTCCTTTTGGCCCTGGGAGTTTGCTTTACCACCCAGGTTTCCGGCCCCGCCACGGGGAGGGAGGAGCAGTGCCACAAGGTGACCAAGCGGCTGAGTTAGTAAGTTAGTACTACTAGGGAAAAAAAAAAAAAACAAACAGAAAGGTGGTTTTCCTTTCTAGGCGTTTGCCTACTTCTTGTAGTGCGAAAGAGCTACTTTGATAGAGAAATCAAGAAAAATGGTTGTTGAAACAAAAAAACAGAATCTATTTCACTGAAATGCTCTTTAGAGAAAACGCTTTTGAAGACGCACTAGAATTGCTTGGCCACAGAACACTTGGCACCCGGAGCCTCCAGGAATGGAGGTTTGTTGTTAACCACTGTAGTTAATAGCTCTTCGTATTGGGGCCAATCTGCCTTGGAAACTGTTTATCTGTGGCGTGTTTTGTATATCTTCGGTTGTTCTTGGCAATGTTCTTGTTACTTTGCAGGTAATGACTCGATGGTCCGAGGTGGTCGAAGCATCCTCCACCCTACAGTAAGTCACATGGTTCGCCAGGTTCCTGTTTGCTAGGGTGATGTTGGTGGTGGCTTCGCAGAATGTTGGCAGCTGGTGCAGTTGGTTCAGTACAGCAAACTGAGATCCTATCAGATAGTTCTGAGTTATTTTTGTTGCAGTGATATTGGTGTTTTTGACTAGGATCGCTACCCATGGGGGTGTCCTCTTCTGTATGGATCGCCTTATATTGCAGCAGATATCCCACCACCCGCTTTGCAGCAGATATCCCACCACCCGCTTTGCACGAACGCATGGCTCCTGCAATATGATTACATCAGTGTCTTCCTCATTGGCCCCGACTCAGATTTGATCTAACACTATTTTGGCTCGTTGCACGCTAGTCTGGATTATCTTAATCATTGCTGTATTATACTCTTTATTTCTTTTCCCCATAGTCGATTCTATTTTGGTATATGCTTTTGGCATTAAGATAAACTGGGCAGTTGGGATCATTTAATTGAATGTGCGTGTTCCATTTTCATTGCCTTACAGTTAGCGCAGGTGGCTTTCTTGTCTTTGTGTGGACAGTCTTTAAATGAGGACATTAAATGAGTGAGGACTGTGATTTACAATCAGCTTGGGCATCTCCTTCAAGCCACAGTTAGGGCATACAGCATCACCTCGACAGACTGTTTGAGAGTGTCCGAATTTCTGACATTTATAACATCTTAATGGATTTGGAATATACGAGTGAATGCGGCAGTTCAGATACCCTGCTTTCACTGATGAAGGTAGGTTTGGTGAACTAAATGTCAGTATGATGCTGCAAGTTGGGATAAGTTTGCCATCTTTCTTCAGCATAATTCTTTTGGCCTGTGTGACCTTCTGATCTTGCAATTCATTTACAATTTCCTCCTCTGAGACATTCATTAAGCCACATTCTGAGATGACACCTTTGGAGGTATTGAGTGTAGCATGTGGTGACACCTTGACTGGAATTCCACCGAATGTGGAGAGTTTCAGAAGGGGCTCAGAGTATTTGGAACTGGTGGTCTCAACCAATAGGTCGCCAGATTTAAGGCGTCTCACCATTTTTGGGGAAACCTGCTACACTTTCCAGAAATTTCTGTATGGGAAGTGGCGATAGATTGCCTATGGCTTGATTTGTTAAAGAATGCAAGATCAGGAAACTTGGATGTTCTACTCTGCAAGCATCTGTCTTCAGTCTCTTTCTGTTGGTTGGGTCATCATCAGGTTAGTGCAAATCCATTGAATTAGGATTTGCTGTCTGGATCAGGAGATAGTTATCGAAATCCATGTTTTGCTCCTTTTGGTCTTGGGGGTTTGCTTTACGACCCAGGTTTCCGTCCCCGCCATGCCACGGGGAGGCAGGAGCAGTGCCACAAGGTGACCAAGCGGCTGAGTTAGTAAGTTAGTACTAATAGAAAAATAAACAGAAAGGTGGATTTCCTTTCTGGGCCTCTGCCTACTTCTTGTAGTGCAAAAGACCTACTCAGATATAAAAATGAAGAAAACGGTGTTTGAAACTAAAAATAGAAACTGTTTGCTTAAATGCTCTTTTAGAAAACACTTTCAGAAATGCACTAGATTCACTTGGGCACGGAACGCTTGACACCTGGAGCCTAAAAAATAAATCAGTAGTTCCCAAATTATGCCTAAGTTCCTATGGCATAATTTGTGGCTGGAATTTAATTCAAAACAAATAAATTATTCCAATAAGGTTCTTAAGAACAAAGTTTAGTAATAGATACCTGGAAAATTTTATAAACGATCAAATGAAAACCAAAATAACCTTGCAAAAACTTAAGTCACTAATTGCAAGCTTTGAAGTCAGAATTTTTTATGGTCTCAAACAAGCACAAGTTGAATAGCATAGAATCTCATAAGGGGATTTCCCAACAAAATAAAATAAAGGGATTGGCCTTCTTTTTTTTTTTTTTTTGCATGACAACTAGCGAGTCAACAGTGCAGATTCACAAACAATAATGAAATTGTTGAAAGATTACATCCAACATAATAGCAGGGTTTTCTCTGCACAAAATCTCAAAAATACCATGTTATGCGAGGTTTGCCACCATTCTCTAACTGTGGTATGTAAGTACCGTGTTGTGCAAGGCTATCCGCAATTTATCAATCATGTTAGAGTGAAACTGTGTTGTAGAAGTACCGTGTTATACGGGGGTTGCCTGTACTATCTTAGAACCACCTTTATGAATTTGCAATACATTGGCACTTTTCCAATCCAATAGAATCTCTCCTGAGTCCAGTGATGCTCTCATAATTAGTCTTAATGGTTCATTGCACTCACTTGCCACCTCCTTAAAATTATAGTGTATGCCACCAACCCCAGGAGCCTTACTCACCTGTAGTCTCGTTTTTTTCATTAAATAATCAGGTAAAATCTCAATATCATTAATTACATATTAATTAATATGTTCACTCCCATAATTTCTCATTGACATAAAGGGTTTTTCTTCTGTAGATATTGATGCAAGGTAACTGTTGAGTTCATCTGAAACATTAGCTGGGGTATCTAATACAATCCCACATCCATTACATAAGGATCCGATCTGATTTGTCCTTCTCCTCTTTGCATTTATAAATGTGAAGAATTCCTTATCCTCAAAACTTTGCATTCTTTGCCAGCAATTTCTCATAATCTGCCTCTGCCAGCTAACCTTCTCTGTGGCACTATAACAGATCAATTTATACCTGTTATAACAGGCACAAATTTATCTGTAATTCGTCTTTTTCTACTCAACTAATCTGGCAACTTCGTTATTCATCCAACTTGGAATCCTCCTTGTGGAGAATTTTATTAATGGTATATATGCATTCAAGGCTTCTGTGATTAATATTTTAAAGGTATACCATAATTCAATTGTATTCGCTTTCTGTGATATATCCACCCAGTTAATAGAGGCCATGTAGCACCTTAAGCCATTGTAATTTCCTTTCCTGAAATTATAACCCGTTCCTTTGCCTTTCACTACTACTACTACTGCTCACTTCATCATCCACCATAGAACTCCATGAGCACTTCCTGCTACTGATTCCTGCAGTGTCAGTCCTATTATGTCATCTGGTTCATGGGTAATAATCAGGTCTAGAATATTCTTTTCCCTGACATCATGATACAAATAACACCCTTCTAGCTGATTCAAAAATTTTGTCCCCCATGTCGAGTTTCCTTCCATTTGCTCCAATCAATGAGAGGCAAATTAAAATCACCCATAATAAGATGTTCACGCTTACTTGCCTATTCCATTTGCAGAGGCTCTCATCATAATCTTCACAATTACCTGGCCTGTAGATTGTTCCCACTCTCATTATACTTTTGCTCCCAATTATCTTGTTGGTTTTTGAGTTGTTTTGAATTATTACCACAGTAACTCAGGTCTTTAGGAATTCTGAAATCAGATTTGAAAATAAATACTTCAGTAATACTCAAAACACATTATTAAAAAAAAAACAAAAAAAAAAACACCTGAAGGCAAATCCCTACCTCCACCTAAGACCAACTAATTCAGTTCTGTCTGAAAATGTTTCAATAAATTTTTTGAATATTTGAGATTTGAAACTAATCTTTTCCAAATGGATGGCAAATAACATTGCATATTTAGAACCTTTATAAAAATAGTTAATATTACATTTTGTTTCGTTTATGTTATATATATTATCTTTTATTTCAATTATTGATCCCTCTTTAAAACAGAAAGAAAAAAAATCAATAGAATGTTACTTAAGCTAATCTTACCTGTACCATAATGGTGCTTCCCACAAACAACCCCAGCTTTTCCAGCTAGCAGCTCTATTAACTTGCCAACTGTCATACGAGAAGGAAATCCATGAGGGTTCATAATCTAAAACAGATCAGAAAAAGAGCAGTAAATAAAGATATGTTAAAATAAATATTGCAGCAACCGAAGAAACAATTAAGATAAAATACAATAGAATTTAATAAAATAATTAAAACACAGGAAAACCAATAAATTATTATACATAAACTAAAAGATGAATATACTAAAAATCAATAAACAAAATGATAAACTATTTATACAAAGAAGGACGAAATCAATAAATAAATACATTAACATTAGTAGCAGCATACGATGCAAGAAAGCAAGCTTATAGAGCATCAGCCAAAAAAAAAAAAAACTCCCATTTCACCCCTCCATTTGTTCCAAATGCCTGTCCAGCTCAGCCTTAAATTTATTTAGGCTATCAACTTCCACAACAAAAGATGGAAGTCTGTTCCACCAATCAACTACCCGCTGGCTAAAGGCAAATTTCTGCACATCTATTCTACAACTGTCTTTCCTCAATTTGAATCTGTGCCCCCTCAGGTTCTTAATCTGAGCAAGAGGAAGATTCCCATCAGCATCCAGCTTGCTCAACCCATTCAAGGACTTATACACCTCAATCAGATCACCTTGCAGGTGCCTATTCTCCAGGCAATGTGCAGAACTTAAGCCTTTCATGGTAAAAGCACTCCTTTGTTCCCCTCACCAATCTTGTTGCCCTTCTTTGTACTCATTCTAGCAAATCTACATCCTTGCTAAAATGAGGCCTCCAGACCTGTACACAGTACTCCAGGTGTGGCCTGACCAGTGCATTGTATAACAGGATAATCACCTCCCTGTCCCTGCTAGCAAAATTCCTATATATCATTGATAAGACTCCATGACCTTCCCTGGCAGCCCCTCTGCAAACTTCATAATTGACTGCACAATTACCACGAGGTATTTTTCACTTTCTACTTCCCTGAGTGTAGTATCACATAGTTGGTACGTTTCTCTTGGGTTATTGCTATCCATATGCAGTACTTTCCATTTGAAGTTTAACATTTGTCAATGTTAAACTTCAGTTGACACTTTTCAGCCCATTTGCCCAACTTATCTAGATCCAGTTGGAGTAGCATACTGTCTTTACTGTCGTTAACAACCCTGCCAACCTTTGTATCATCTGCAAACTTGGACCTTAAACCTGATATACCTTCATTAATATCATTGATAAATATACAAAGCAACAATGGGCCCAACACCGAACCCTGGGAAACTCCACTAATAACATTTATCCACAAAAAGCAGTGTCCATTGATTACCACTCTTTCTGTCATCTCCCACTCAATCATCCCTATATCCATTGTAGCAACTTACCATTGATGCCATACCTCAACAATTTGCACATCAGTCTTCCATGTGCAACAGTATCAAAAGCCTTTCTGAAATCCAAGTACAGTGAAACTTCTAACGGACACCTCTCTTTAACGGACATCTCTCTACAATGGACATTTTCAAATTCCCCAACTCTCCTCTATTGGTTTTAACGTGTTTTCAGCTTCTGTCTAGCAGACATTCTCTGTAACGGATGCGGACAGACAATCTGCACTGTTTCATTTAGATCAACACAGAAATGATCAGGTTCAAAAATCATTCCTGAAAACTGTTGGACTTCAAATTGACAATGTTACGTATGAGTGGTTTTGTCGCGAACATGCTAAAAAAATTCCCATTAATGGGCCTATTATTAGGGAAAAGGCTTTGGAGGTTGCGAAATCTATGGGAGTAAATGAGTTCAAAGCTTCTGTGGGATGGCTAGACAAGTTCAAAACTCGGCATAAAATTTCTTGGAAAACCATAAGTGGTGAAGGTGGATCTGTTGATACTGGGGTTGTAACAGAGTGGACCGTCAAATTGGAAGATTTATGTCGTGATTTTGAAGCTAAGGATATTTACAACTGTGACGAAACAGGGTTGTTTTTTAAAGCTCTTCCTGAAAAAACAATGAGCCTAAAAAACGAAAAGTGCCAGGGCGGAAAAATTTATAAGGAACGCTTGACTGTACTATTGTGTACAAATATGCTGGGAGACTTTGAACAACCTCTTGTTATAAGAAAACCACAAAATCCTCATTGTTTCAAGGGCATAAAGTTGAATCTTTTGAATGTTGACTGGAAGTCTAATAAAAAAGCGTGGATGACACGAGATATCATGAGCGAATGGATAAGTCACTTTAACCAAAACATGATTTGTCAAAACAGAAAAATTATTCTTTTCATGGATAATGCTGCATCTCACCCGCACATTGAATAGTCCAACATTCAAATCGTTTTTCTGCCACCAAACACATCTGAAGAGTGTCAGCTCTTGGGTCAAGGGATAATAAAAAATTTTAAATTTCACTACAGAAAACGTGTTTTAAGACAACTCATTGCAAACTTGAATGATGTAACATGTGCGAGTGACCTTGCAAAGAAACTCAGCATCCTAGATGTGACTCAATGGATTTCCTCTTCAGTAAACGCAATTAGAAAACAAAATGTCGTGGACTGTTTTGTAAAGTCTGGCTTCTCAAATGCAAAAATTGAAGTTGTGAACAGCAATGTGGAGCACCAAGAAGAACAAGAACTTCAACATCTATTGATAATGTACGATACTTCTGCTACAAGTGACCTTGGCTACAAAGATATAGACTCGAACCTCACTACAGAAGATGGTGCTCTAGATATCAATGACATTATCATCGATATTTTTCAAGAAGTTCCTCATGAGGATGAAGAAATGGAAGGAGGTCATTCTGTCGAAGAACATATTAACGACGAACCACCGATGAAAATAGAAGAAGCGCTCATACAAATCAATCGTTTAAAAATGTTTTTCGCCACTGAAGAAGATACTGAAGGACTTTCGATGGTTTCTTCACTCCAAACAAATGTTGAAAACAAAATTATCAGCCGGAAGAAGGTGCAGAAGAAAATAAGTGATTACTGTATGTATTTTTCTTAAGATAAAGTCATAATATGCATAGCACAATTGTATGTATATTAATTACAAAAACATTGTGCAAAATCTGTATATAATTTAATTTAATTTTACATTAAACGTTTAACGATTTTTCTTTCTTTCTTTTTTTTTTCTCCCTCAGACTTCTTGTTAGCGGACACTTCTCTCTAACAGACAACTTCTCGTTCCCCATGGCTGTCCGTTAAAGGGAAGTTTCACTGTATATGATTAACCCCAGGGGCTCACATCTGGTGAGTATGGGCTTAGCACACCCAGGGTCCTGAGCTGGATATCATCATTCTTCTCTTTCTTGATGATTTCCTTCTACTTCTGTCTCTTGTTCTCTCCCTCAGCGTAATTCACAATTTTTTTTTTGGCTGGTGCAGCATAAGCCTCAGGCTGCCTTGCACTATATGACTAATGATGATGATGATGATGATAATAATAATAACAAAGGTATTTTTGACATTCAGTTCCTTTGTGTCCACATAATAATATCGAATCAAATTGGTCAAACAAGACTTCCCTTTAACAAACCCATGCTGTGGCTTAACTATTACTGCAGTCTTGTCTAGATGGTCCTGAAATGCATTTTTAACCAGTGATTCCATTATTTTCCCCGGAACACAAGTTAAACTAAAAGGTCTATAGTTACTTCTGTCACCCTTTGAACCCCTTTGTGACTTGGTGATACATTTGAGCACCTCCAGTCATGGGGGGACCTCCTCGGAGTCCAAGGAAGCTCTCTTAATTATGGCTTGCTAATGCATTAAGGGCTTATGCCTCAAGCTGTGATAGAGTTAGACTATGTATATCTTAGTGCACTTGCATCATTTATACACAGCCAATTATAGATTAGCAATAGCAGCATCGTTTAAGTTACATTTCATATTGTGAATACCTTCGCGACGAGTTGCCATGACATTGCACTACTTCGAATAAGTGAGTACGGTTGATGTTTTAGTATGCTGCACTTCATTTAATATCCTAATGTATTCATTGTGCTTTATTTAATTCAGTTGTTGTCCAGAAATTGTCAGTAAGTTTTTCTCTAACTGGCTATAAATTTTAATAGATTTTGTAAACTGTTGATATTAGTTTATTACCTTTGTAATATTGTTAGGCCTAACTCAGGAATCGCTGACTGCCTCGTTTAACCCTAGTTAGTTGTTGGCGCATCGGCTTCTGTGGCTATAATACACCTCCCAAGGTTTTTGCAGTACTCTGATTCAAGCCCGAGGAGGGATTTGAGCCGCGACCTTCGGGTTGCCAGGCAGGCACTTTACTCACCTAGCCCAGTCGGCTATTTAAATTAGGGCGCTGATACTGGATGTGAACGGCTGATTTTGGCCCCACAATTTCGGCAGAAATTAGAATTGTGCCACTTGACATAAATAATATTGCAAGCACTGGTGTAACTTAATACCATTATAATGACCATATGGATGTCATCCCAGGGCAAATAGCACGTGACAACAGCACGTAAATCCTATTGGTGGTAACTGTTCTTGTGTAGCACTTCTTAAGTTGATTCACCTACTAACTTGCAGTGGGTATCATCTGCACTCATTTTCTGAGCTCGTTCTGTGAGACTGTCTCGCCACTCGCTCATCCGCAGTGAACTCGCCAATTCGTATCTGCTCAAAATGGAGGGTAAATCGAGGAAATCGGCTGTAAACACAACCCTGCCAGTGACCGACAACCCTAAAATAGCAGAGCAACACGAAGAACATGAGGGATCTCAAACTGAACCCCCCATTAAGAACAAAAAATCAATCGGTACCAAATTTGATCGAAAAACCAGGTCAAAATCTCAAAACAGAGGGACCATGGAACCCCCCCTCTCCCAAACCGAGTACACAGATATGAGACAACCTGACCTCCCCCTTGACCCCAGCATGCCTGAGGGGACAGTTATCCAACAATCGCTACAACTCAAAGTAGCTCTGGAGAACGTGCTCAAAGAGCCAACTAACAGAGTTACAACACTTCTTAGGGCAGAAATCGTCACCCTATGGAACAAGCTAGAATCGCTGCTTATCCAGACTCACCTGGAAAGCGAAAAGGCAACTGCAAAATTGGAAGCCTACACTGACTGTGGAGTAAAACAAATGCGACAGCGCGACTCCACATATGCCCATGCGCTGAGGAAGTCACCACCGGACTTTATTCCCGAATCTCAGGAACTGAGCTACCAGACAAACAATTCAGGTGCCAACCTACGGACTACACTGAAGAAAACGCTATCACCCAGACCTAACTTTGTGGTACTTAAACCCCTTACCAATGAAGGTCGTATGTCCAGTGAGGAGGTCAAGAAGACCATCATGGATTCCTTGACAGATGACTTAAAGAACACTAAAATCAAGTCAATTCGCAAAACGCGAAATACAGGAGTAATTATAGAAACAGCCACAAAAGAGGATGCTGAACTGATTGTTAAGAATCCTAAATTACCATCTCTGGGACTCCTGGCCGAGCCCCCTAGACAAAAGGGCCCTTGCATACTGGTACTAGATGTGGACAAGGATCTCTTTCCAGAGGAATTGCAAAGCGAAATTTTCCACAGAAACTTGAAACAGGAACTCCCAGATGAAGAACCAACTTCTCACATAATCCCTAAATTCCAAACAAAACCCAGAGCTGGGCACACCATTAACTGGGTCTTTGAGCTATCACCCAAGGCCTGGAAGATCCTCTCCCAACGAACAAGAATTTACATCAACTGGGGCAGTCACCGCTTTAGGGAGCATGTAGCCGTCCCCAAATGTTTCAGGTGCTGCCGTTTCGGCCACACCACGCACACGTGCAGGCAAAATCTGCCCACCTGTGGCCACTGTGCCGAAATGGGGCAAGAATACGCTACATGTCCCAAAAAGTCTCAACCTCCCACATGTGCCAATTGCAAGGCCCTAAAGGTGCCAGCCAACCATTCGCTCCGTGACAGCAGTTGCCCAGTTTATCTCAAAGCCAGAAGTGCTCAACAATCAAGAATAGAATATGGGGAGTAACAGACCAAACCTAAATACCCACACCGTGAAAATAGCACAACATAACGCTCAGAGGGCCAAGGCTGTTGCTGCAGAACTGGTCAAAAAGGCAGATGAAGAGAACTTAGATGTGCTGCTGCTTCAGGAGCCATACACTCATAACAAGGAGGTAAAAGGCTACCCCTTGAGATTTAAAGTGGTCCAGGTTGATGGTGACACACCCTGGGCCGCGATCGTCGTTCGCAATCCCGAACTGACTGTCACCAAAATCACTGATCTGTGTACTAGCTGGGCTGTGTGCGCCCATGTAATTTCACCACTGGGGCAATTCTACTTAGTTTCGATATACTGTCGACCGGGGGAAGATATTCTTCCTGCCACCCGATATCTACAGACCATCCAGCTACAAATGCCAAATGCAAAACTCATTATAGGGGCTGATGTTAACTGCAGGTCCCCAGCCTGGCACAGCCGAACTCAAAATCACAGAGGAAATAGAAATGGCCAACGTCTTGAGGACTACTTGTCTAACAGCAACCTGGTCATTCTAAACAAACCTAACTGCCTGCCAACTTTCTCCAGTACCCTGTGGGAAGCTACAATAGATATCACCTTAGCCTCAAGCTCCATTGCTCAGCACCTTGCTTCCTGGACAGTCCGTGAGGACTGGACCACCTCTGACCACAGAGTACTAACCTTCCAACTACACCGTTCACTAGTCACTCAACCAACCAACAGAACTCAACAAAGAAGATATGCCCTGAATAAGGCTGACTGCAACCTTTTTAAGGAGGAATTGACCAGTACAGCCAGCCGCTTCAATCCTAGCGGCCTCAGCCCAGACCAGCATCAATGCGCAATTACACAGCTCGTCAGTAATGCTGCAAACAAGGCTATCAAAAAGAAGAGATTCACACCTGGTGCTGTCCCCTGGTGGTCACCTGAACTCCAGACTCTTAGACGCGAAGTCATTTACCGACGAAAACGCTATCAACGTGCAAGAAGAACATGGCCTCCAGAAGAAACAGAGGCTTTACTGCAGCAATATCGAGTGACCAGGAACCAGTATACCACAACAATAAAACAGCGGAAAAGGCGCTCATGGGAAGCCCTGGTAAGCACTGAAGGGAACGCCGATCCCTGGGGGATTGTGTACAAAGTGACCACTAACAAGCTCCCCAGAGGTGAGGTCGTATCAACCACAAAATTACCAAACGGACTGTACACCAGATCGTGGCAAGATACTATCAATAATATTCTAGACGCTACATTCCAGCAGCCTGCTGACCCACACACACCGGAACAGCTACAGCTCTGCACAGAAAATGAAACATATCACACAACTGCAATTGAAGAACCCTTCACCACAACCGAGCTCAACTTTGCTGCATCTAGAATCAGAAACAAGAAGGCTCCGGGCAGAGACATGCTCGATCCAGAAATCGTCCAGAAGGCCATTGAACTTATTCCCACTACAATACTCAACCTGTTAAACCACTGTCTCCACCAAGGATTCTTCCCCACACAAGGGAGGACTGCAATCCTTAGACTTATATTGAAGAATGCAACCAAACCACATGATCTGCCACAATCTTACCGGCCCATTGCACTGCTGCCAGTCTTCAGCAAACTTCTCGAACGGATGATCTCCCATAGAATAGAAGCCCACTACAATGACGCTGGTCTCTCCTCACCTAAGCAGTACGGTTTCCGGAAAGGACGCTCCACGATTGATGCACTGGAAACAATCATTGAAGCTGCTACCAACTGCAACTCCAAATACTTTCTACTAATCTCCTTTGACTTTGCTGGTGCCTTCGATTCCCTCTGGTGGCCCAGCGTCCTGGGCAGGCTCCGAAGAGCGCATGTCCCAGAAAACTTATATAGATGCATCAAGACCTATCTCCAGGACCGGCGAGTTGTCGTGTCTGCTCCCCACTGCAGTGTCTCCAGACCAGTCTTCAGGGGATGCCCTCAGGGATCTGTCCTGGGGCCTCTCCTCTGGAATCTGGTGCTGGATGATTTCCTGAACACCAAACTCAACAATGTACAAACCCAGGCCTATGCAGATGACCTGGTCATGCTCTTTTCTGCCAATAACAGAACCCAACTAGAAGCAACTGCCAACCAGGCCATCTCTACCCTTCAGGCTTGGGCAGAGCATAACAACCTAAAGATCTCCCCAGAGAAAACCAATTCGATCCTACTAAAAGGCACCCTTGATTTGAGAAGACCACCCCAAATCAAGGTCAATGGTGTTACAGTAAAACTAAAAACAGAGCTTAAATATCTAGGTTTGATCTTAGACAAAATCCTTTCTTTCACTCCTCATCTAGACCAACTCAGGATTAAGATCAGGAAGTATGCTGCCCAAGTCTCAAGAGTTGCCCGGAAGGACTGGGGCTTAAAGAAGAGAACGCTGTCACTCTTCTATAAGGCAGTTTTCATCCCGGTTATCACCTATGCTTCTGGAGTCTGGTACAAGAAGGCCAATACCGTAGTAAACAGATCGCGCCTAGGAACTATCCAGCGCTCTCTTCTCCTTCTGTCCTCGCGTGCCTGTCGCACTGTCAGCACCCATGCGCTCCAGGTCCTCACTGGATCTCTTCCACTGGACCTGGAGATTGTTCGTCATGGGTTGCTCTACCAAATAGTCAAAGGAAGAGCAGTTACTTGTGCAGGTTTCACCACTGACCCAGCAAATAATAGAAACGCTGAAAAGAAGAGACTTAATGAACATCTAGCAGACACCTGGCAAGAAAGATGGCAGGCATCAACTAAAGGCGCTGTCACCAAAAGATTCCTCCCTGATGTCAGGGCCTCCTACCCCCTCACACCTGTCTGGTTTTCACCAGGACTCTATGCTACCTACCTCCTCACTGGACATGGCTCCTTCCAGAAAAAACTACATGACTTCAGAATTTCAGACTCACCCCGCTGCCACTGTGGAGAGGATCAGACGTGGGAGCACCTTGCCCACAGCTGTGAAATCTACGAGGACTTCAGGAGGATCCTAATAACAAAACTACGCTTCAACTACCAAAATCAGGAACACCTCACCCTACAGAATGAAGAAACTTACCGAGCTCTGACTCAATTTGCAATGGACTTATTTACCAGGCAGAAAGCGCTACCACCACCTTAGTATCCGAATCAATAGGTCATAACAACCATGACTGCCAATTGTTGCTACGCATCATTGAGCCATGGATGCTAACGCCTTGGACCAACTTGCACAAGACTTGACCAGCAGTGCAATAAAAGACAGGGTCCGCACATACCTTGACAAATTCCTCATCATTGATTTCTGGACAAACCTCTCTCGACCAGATGTGACACATTTCATCAAGAAGAGGCCTAGCATCGATCCCTGGACTTGACCATCAAACTTGGACTCCCGGTTTTGACCACCCCCACTGTTCGTTCTGATGGACTACTGGACCAGCCTTCAGTCTGGATGCGACACAGACTCACTAAATGGAGCCCCAATGACGGCACCTGAACTAGACCTTACTGACCATGACCCATCCACCATAGCAGCACTCACACTGCTGGATTTCCAGCAAGTTGTCGGCTCCAACTGACTGGCCGTGCTAGCTGTACCTACCCTGAACTTGCGGAGTATATCTCTCTCTCATTTTTTATTTTATTTTTTTTTTTTTTTGCGGCTTCTTTCTTCTGTTTCCTGCCATCCGTTCTTTTACTCCCCCCCCTATTTTTCTCTTACAGAATGATTTTTTTTTTTTTTTTTTTTTTTTGTGGGGTGGTGGTTTTCGTCCACCCGCCACCCCACTCCTCTCTCTGGTGAGGCACTGGGCATGCCACACTGTCATCAGGGGCCATCTTCCCTTTTGGCCCCTTTCTTCTGTTTCCTACCCTCCAGTCTTCTGCCTTCCTCCCTTACTTTTCTCTTGCACAACGTTTTTTTTTTTTTTTTTTTTTTATTTAGTTTATATATATATATATATATATATATATATGTGTGTGCGTGTGTGTGTATATACATATTTTTGTATATACACACACACGCATTCCCCACAGGTCTAAATCTAAAAACATCAAAATTACTGCCCGACCTATTTGGCCCTAGAACAAGTTATCAGCGAACAACCCTACGCTCTGTTAAAATTACAACCGTTGCTCAAGAAACAGCGATCATCTCATTCTCAAATCTGGTCCTAGCCACTGAAATCCCAGGAAAGTAGGTGGCAGGACCCGCCAGAGTACTCTAGCTACAGTGGTACACCCGGTTAGCCTCCCCGTGGCATGGTGTGGTAACGTCGGGTCCCACTAGGGGCTCGGCGGCTAATAGACCGGAGGAACAAAGGGCACAACACAATATACAGCACAAGACCCCCACACACTTCAAATCTCTGGCCCCGATACAATGTACACCCGCGGAGATGGGAGAAATCCCAGGAGCCGTTAGACACTAACATACCTTATACCTTATACTTCGAATAAGTAACGCTTCACTCAAAGGAGAAAACTGTTGTTATTTATTCTCAGTGGATACCACCAACACCCAGACAGCTCTGTTTGAAAAATAGATAAGGGATAATGATTCTCAGTTATCCACACACTGCCCCTATTAGACCAAGAGAGCAATAAAGAGGTAGGAAAGTGATAGTAGGAGAGGTAGCGGAAGAAGCTGCCAATGAAGAAGGAAAGGGCAGTTATTTCTTCAGCTCAATCATGTGATCTCATATTCCTCGAATGGGCAGCACTTCCCAATGAGGGTGTCTGTTGTTACCCATTCGAGGAGCCCCAGTGACCATAAGGCCTCTCGGGCGGTGCCATTTCAGGGCTATTTGGCCCCTCCTCAGTGGGTGGGTAGGTATCCGTTGCTTCTTAAAAAAAAAAAACTCCACCATCTGATCTCATCTGCATTCATTAAAATGATCTTATATCCCAATAGGTCTAATCTCACTCAGAAACATTCTGTGGAGGGCCCTGTCCATGTGACTACCTGCTCCGCAAGCAGCTGCCTGGAGTTGGCTTGCCCTACATGAATTCTCAAGTCCTCCACCTCTTTCATTCTTCCATCCTTAAGCGGCTTTATTCTGAACATAAACCGCCACATTGACGGGAGAGGGACCATTTGCCTGCAGCCAGCTTGGTCCATATCCCTTCTAGCCTAAGCTAAGAAGATTACTACCCCCCCCACCAAATCCCTAGCTTTACCACCTAAGCTGCACATACACCTCATTGTCCACTAGCCAGCATAGTGGTGTAGGGTAACACCATTGTTTTAGGAATTTCTGGTCCCCCAATTGAAGCAGTTCCAACACCAGAAATCTACTAATTGCAGCATGCATGGATTGGATGGCGTATTTGTATATCTCCATGCATGTTCCCTATATTTTTCTCTTCTTAATCTTCCATGCTTGGTATTTTCCTTCATTTATTACGAACATCAAGATGTGTGTGGCTCTGGAAATTGCAAAAATAGCACCTGATCTCTTGTTAATCGCGGTACTTTCATGATTTTGTGGACCTTGTTCCAGATACGTTGTACAGCTGGACAGGAGAAAAATGCATGGTCTACTGTTTCCCGCACTTTGCAATATTGACACTCAGTGTTTGAGTGTCCTCAGAACTTAGCCTTGTTTATTTCCACCAGCAGGTGCCTGTAAATCACCCTCCAGGCTAAGTCACTTATTGACCCATACCCTATATGTTTGTGAAGATTTTTAAACTTTTGGGTTTCGTCTAAGCTGTATCATGCTCGGGGATATTGTACTGGTTGCATGTATAAGTCAAACAGTTTCCATTAGATTTTTGAGACTTTTAGTTTTGTTCCCATGTCTAGACCTACTGCCGATAGTTGCTGGAGATATTTGATAATCAGTTTGTAGAAAGGTGGTATTATTTCTGCCTCAGGTCCTGTATATTCTACTCCTAGCAGCTTTGTGAACCTTCCCATGTGGTATTTTATTAGGGCGGAAGCTACATGCATGTCCCATAGGGCCGTTCGGACATGTTTCATTATATAAGCCCACCATAGCCACTTTAATTGTGGTATTTCATAACCACCGAGCGCCTTTCTACAATGCAATCTTTGTTGTGTCACCTCTTGTTGCCTGTTGTTCCAGAAAAACTTAAATAGCTCCTGTGCAACCTTTTTTGTGTGATATATTTAAAAGTGGTGACCGTCACAATATTCATCACCACTGGGATGAGAATCATCCATATGATTATTACTCTTCTAGAGAACGACAGTAGGCCTAGGTTCCATTGGCCGATTTTTTTTTTCCTCCCAGGAGATTAATAATTGTCGAGTTGTTATTTTTGGTTGTCTTGCAAGGGCACTCCCAGAATGGTGATGGGCTCCACAGAGAAGGAGAGGCCCACTGGTGACTGTAGTGGAGCATTCTTTCCCCATTGTTGACATTTTGTTTTATGTTTATTAAGACATAAGCCACTTGACAGGCTAAAGTAACTGAACAAGATCAGCGCACTCTGCAAGGAACTGCAATCAGACATAGTTAGAATGACATCATCCGCATGGGCTATGTATTTGCAATCGGGATTCGATCCAGGGAGATGATTGTTTGTTTGTTATATGGTTTTTAGGGGCATTAGCAACTAAGGCCATATTGTTCCGGGAATATGTGGTGGTCATTCCCTGACCTTTCCGCATCCTCTGTATTTGGTGGTGACGGGTTCGAACCCCAGTCTAATCAAGAAGCATGTGCTACGCATTGCTCCTCCTTCCAACCTGGCTACGGAGGCACCCCCCAGGGAGATGAACTCCTTTGATATTACTGGAGTTGTCTAATTGCCTGAGTATGGGCTCCAGCGCCATTGGAAAGAGAGCAGGGCTTAGTGGGCAGCCCTGTCTCAACCCCCTCCAGTTTTATTTTATCCGAGCTGTATCCATTAATTGCTAGAGTGGTGCTAGCTCCTTTATATAAACCGATGATGGCTGCTCTTAACTGTGAGCCCACCTGTACAGTATACAACAGATTTTGAAGATAATTCTGAGACAGTTTATCAAAGGCTTTCTCTAGGTCAAGCACCGCTAGGACTATGCTGCAACCTTTCCATTGACAATATGGTTGCAGGTCTCTCAAGAAAACCAGATTTGCTCCCATGGCTCTGCCTGGCACCCCACATGTCTGGTTTTCTCCTATAATGGATCCTAATGTCTTTTGAGGTGGTTATTCAATACTTTAGCATATAGTTTATAGTCTATATTTAGTAGTGGAATCGGTCTCCAGTCTCCCAGTTCTTGACCCATTCTCCCTGGCTTTCTTTCTGTGCCTCCAGAAAGCTTTCCAGAACTTGACCCACCATGAAGAAATCAGAGAGAATTGTGGCCAAAATTGGCCCAACCTTTTCCTAAGCTTTCTTGTAGAGCTCTGTTGTTATTCCATCTGGGCCTGGTGCTTTGTCTGCTTTCATTTCTCCCAAGGCTGTGGAAACTTCCTTCAAAGAAATTGGCTGGTTGTGTTCCTGCTGCTGGGCCGCAGAGAACCATGACATCTCCCAACTTGTTGGCAGCGCTGGCCCTTGAAATGCTGCATACAACTGTTTGTATACTCCATTGAAGCATTCCATGATGTCTTGGGTGGTATCGTATTGACGTGATCCCACTTGGATCTGTTGCTCATTTGCATCCTGTTGTACTGATCGAAAATCAACCCTGCCCTCTTGTCGGCAAGCCTATATCACAGTCGCATTTGGACTGCTTTATTCTCTGCCTGTGTTTTCAGATGTAGCTGTATTTCTTTTTGCACCTGCTGTACCCCTATTTCTTCATGACAATAGTTTAACGATCGCCTCACTTCATACAAATGCCTTAGCACTTTTTTCCTTTCCACCCCTCTTTCCTTAGCTGATTTTTGGAATGCTGTTCTTACTGCCTGCTTAAAATTTGCCCACTTCTCCCATGTCCAATGCTCAGACTGCACCAGCTCATGCATTAAACTTTCTATGATATGCCACCCGTCCTGCAAGAGAGCCAAGTTAACGCCAAGTGCCTCTGCCATAGTCTATTGTTGCGCCTAACGGGAAGTTCATTATTAATAATTTGTGATCCGTGAGGGGGCGTGTCCCAGAAATATTTACATGCCTAACTCTGGTTGCTTTGCTTGCCATATTCCTTGGTGGATATATGCGGTCTATTCTTGTGCCTACTGTACCCCTAGTCCATGTTGCGCTGTGTGCTGTGGGATTGTGCCAACGCCATACATCTATGAGCTCACACTTTAGACAAATGTCGTGTAATTCCAGAGCTCCCCTTGTAGGGTCCCCCGTGCCAGTCTTATCCTTGACTGGATCTAGGACACAGTTCCAATCGCCCCCAAGGATACTCCAATGTGTGCCCATCATAAATGGATGCAGATTATTAATCAACCATACCCGTTCTGGAGCAGCGTTTGGCGCATATACATTTATCAACCGTATTGTATGGGAATCTAGTTTCCAGTCTATACAGACAACCCTACCTTCTACATCTCTTTGAAGGTTGCTAAACCTTCCTACAATGGGTGGTGGGATTATGATGCCGACCCCCCTGGCATTTCTTGTGCCAAAGCTCCAAAAGCTTAAACATTTAAATCAATTTTGAAATTTTTGTACTTGAAAAATATTATGCATGTGGCTTTCCTGAATAAATAAAATTCTGATACCCATTAACAATGTCATTCTCCAGATGTGATGTTGTGTGTGCCCCTGGCAAAAGCCCCGGACATTCAGGGTTCCGATAATTACAATGTGTATTGATAATGGGTCCGCCAAGGGGTTTCACCTATTTTGCTTGGGATATACTTAGGCCGTATAGGGTTTTACCAACCTCTTGTTCTTGCCCCGTGATCCATTTGATTCGGGGGTTACTTAATTGCTGTGTGATTCCTAAGAGGATCTTGTCTTACCAAAATATCCCTCCACATAAATTGTATTCTCTCCATTTTTCCCTCTCCGGCTTGCTCTAATATTATTCTGGGTTTCCCCAGACTTTTCTCCCATTCTGTTAACTTTTCCTGACCTAGTGGTACATATTTCGTTAAATGCTGTACACCGATTAGCTTTTCCCTGCCTTCCCCTAATGGCCCTTCCATTTCGGAGACCCCTGAACTCGACTCGCCCATTCTTCTGCAATGATGTTGTCTTCCTCTGTGGTTTGCTTCTTCCTCTTTTCCCCTCCTCCTACCTGTTCTCGCTCTCCGTTTTCTCCCCTCTTCTGCCCTCTTGCTGTTTCTTCTGTTTCCACTGAGGTGGTTTCCCCTCCTCTTTTTCTGTTATTAAATTCGCTGATTCTGTCAATGGAATTTTTTTCCCTCCCTGTGACTTTAGAATAATCATGTTTTCCTCTCTCGATCTCTTTTCCCTTCCTTTTTCCTCCCCTCCTCTAGTGGCATCTGCGTACCACCTCACTGAGCAGTTTCCTGCTTTGTGGCTTGTTTCCCCACATTTGCTGCATGGTTTTGGGCAGTCGCTACTGATATGCCCAACTTCCCTACAGTTAAAACACCGCCGTTTTGTGCAATTCACCCCTAGATGGTCCGAACTGCCACACTTCAAACATTTTTTCTCCACCCCTCTGTAGTTCAAAACTAGTTGGTTCCACATAACATATATGATATTGGGGACCGGCTTCCTCATTTCCATTTGTATCGTGACTTTGCCTGTGTATAGCTCTGGGAAACACTCCCACACGTGCATTTCTATTCGTGTAACATTCCCGTATGCATCTAATGCACTTTTTAAATATGTGTTTGGTATTTCAATTGGATACCGTTCTATGGTTATATACTTCCTGATACTACCCACCAAATGGGGGTGTATCATTTGGTGCTTGAAAGGAAACCCTCTGAGCAGTGTGTCCCTAGTCACACAGTCCTTACATACTACTTGATACTTCCTCAAGGGCAACAAAGTGAACCCCTGTAGTCTCGACAGGCTCATGCATTTTGCTAATCCCTCTATTACCTGCCTCGGTTCATATTCTGTATCCAGAGTAAACTCCAGAGTTCTTTCACGTATATAAAAATTCATCTTAAAAAAAAAAAAAAAAAAAAAAAACCCACAAGAGTGCCCGCAGGCACTTAATCCCACCCTGTAAGCTTTACCAGGGTCAGCAAAGAAATAAACTTAATGTCAAAACTTACGGTCTCCAGAAAATCTTCCCTCTTTTCGAAATAACACCCGACGAAGTAGTACTGTAGCAAAGTCCGTTGGCCCTTCTTCGGTGGGTGAGTAGGTACCCAAGTGATGTAATGATGACAAAACAGTTGAAGTATATCTCCACAATATGAGAGATGCCTGATGGTGTATGATATAAGTTAGGACTCTAATGCATTAAGGGCTTATGCCTCAAGCTGCGAAAGAGTTAGAATATGTATATCTTAGTGCACTTGCATCATTTATACACAGCCAATTATAGATTAGAAAATTTGAAATAGTGGCATCGTTTAAGTTACATCTCATATTGTGAATACCTTCACGACGAGTTGCCATGACATTGCACTACTTCGAATAAGTAACGCTTCACCCAAATGGTGAAGTATCCACAAAGGGTGCCGTCTGGGTGGTGTATCCACTGAGAATAAGTAACAACAGTCTTCTCTTTTGTCATTACTACAGTCATTACTACATTTTCTGCCACCTTTAATATAACTGGATAGATCCCATCCACCCCAGGTGCCTTTTTTAAGTTTAACTTCAACAATTATTCCCCCACTTTGCTCTCAGTTATTATGAAATCACTTAGCTCCCCGTTAGAGTTTGGTAAAATTCTGGCACTTCCCTCATTGAATAACTCTTCATGTGTAAATGTAGATGCAAAATACTCATTCAGTTTATCAGCTACCTAAGCATGATCATTAATAGTCAACCCATCTTTGTTAAGTGGTCCAATCTGATTTATCCCTTTCTTTTTAGAGTTCACATAACTAAAGAACTCTTTGCTGTTTTTCTTTGCATCCTTTGCCAAGGATTTCTCATAATGTGCCTTCGCCTGCCTAATCTCCTTTGTGACTTGATTACAGACTAGTTTATATCTGCCATAGGCTTCAGTGTCACCTGATACTTTATATGAATCCCATACATTTTTTTTTCTCTGCCACGAGCCTCATTAGTTCATCTGACATCCATTTAGGCCTAAACCTTGAACAGTATTTCTTAGTTGGAATGAAAAGACTAGTAGCCTACAAAATTAAGTCCCCGAAGGCTTCCCATTTAGAATTCAACTTTGGTAACATCATTAGTTGATCCCACTGTACAGATTTTAAAAACTGTCTGAGACCCCTGTAATCACCTTTAGGAAAACAATACCCCTTCCCTTTAGCCTTCATGGTAGTTACATCTTTAAGTAATTCCCACATCAGTACAATGTGATCACTGTCACCCAGTGATTCCTTTATCTGCAAATTCTTAATGCATGAATAATCAATGCTGATAATCAGACCAAGAGTATTACTCCCTCTGGGTTGCCCCTAGAACATGTTGCTGTAGAAAACAGTCATCCAATAAATCCACAAAAGTCTTGCTAGTGTGCAAGTGAGCAACCCACAAGTTCCAGTCGATATCTGGAAAGTTAAAATCCCTCATTATAAGACATCCTGATTTACCAGCCCACTCTATTTCTCTGAACAACTGCTCATTGTACTCATCAGATTCATTAGGCCTATAGCACACACCTACTCTCATTTTTCCTTTCCCAGTGCTTATGTCCCACCAAACAGACTCAACATTGCATTGTTCCCCAACATCAATTGGATGCACTTCCTTAGATTTTATGTGTTTCTTAACTAACAGCATAACCCCTCTTCCCTTCCTGTCTTGTCTATCCTTTCTGTGCACATTGTACTCCCCAAATTCCAATTCTGCACTGCTTATATCTATGTGACACCACGTCTCTGATATCCCAACAATATCTGCCTTTGATGTCTTGACTAGCACTTCAAGCTCATCAATTTTATTAACTGTACTCCTAGCATTGGTGTATATGCAATTATACATGCACCTGTTTCTACTCTTAGTTACCCTAACACAGTCCATGTATTTATTTGTTCCACTATGACACCCAGCAGTCCTGGAAATCTCCATTGCATTGCTTTCCAGGCTGCTGCTCATTCTGATAGAAGCAGTGCAAGAATTACTTTTCCTCTGCCTGCAGCCACTGTTAACCTTTTAGTCTGTGTATCCCCTCCCAAGCTAGCAGTTTTCCAACCCACCTAACGCTGCCAATATTCTTGCACCCTTTCTATTTAAGTGTATCCCATCCCTGTTGAAGCAGTCTCTCCTGTCAACAAGCACAGACTAGGCTGAAAAAAATTCCATCCCTTGAACCTTGCACAATCTCTAGGGCCGAACTAATCGACAAGGCGTTCATTATATACTCCCTCCTATTGTGTTTGGGCAGAATTGCAACCACTTTCACATTGAACCCTAACTCGTGACTTTTTTTCAACATTGGCCTGTACTTGTTGGGTAAATCTGCAGATCTCTTACTGTTATTGTCATTAATTCAACCCAAGCACGGTACTAAGTACTATAGGTTCCAATACCTCTCGTGTTTGGGGTTCACATAAAAAAAAAAAAAAAAAAATTCCAATGTGTAGAACAATATCACCTTTTGTGCCCTTAAAAGATGATATCTGCTGCGACATCATCATTGAGAAAATAAAAGCGATAAAAATTAAAACATCAAGTAGGTTTCTAGGCGGTGTGCCTCTTTATCAATACAAACAATATACATGATACTCAAGTCATTACGTTATGCAGAAGCAAACCCTTAATCATGTGCTGAGATCAACCGGGTACACACTGCATGACAAAAAGGGGAGTGGTGGGTATAAAGAACTGTATGCTACGTGATTTCTGCAGAGTCTGACAATTAAATGACCTCTTTCTTTCCTTTCCTTTACTGTTTTTTCCCTTTCCCTCCTTCCCCTTTTCTTTTCTTCTTTTTACTATAGACAGAGTAAGAAGACAGAGTGGTAATCAATGGACACTGCTCTTCGTGGCCTAATGTTATTAGTGGAGTCCCCTGGGGTTTAGTTTTGGGTCTATTGTTGTTTTCAGTGTCTCACATCTGGTGAGTATGAACTTGGCACACCCAGAGTTCTGAGCCGGATATCATCATTCTTCTCTTCCTTGGTGATTCCCTTCTACTTCTCTCTCTCTCTCTCTCTCATGGTAACAAGGAAATAAATTTTTTTGGCTGGTGCAGCATAAGCCTCTGGCTTCTTGCACCACATTGCTGATGGTATATCAGCTGTGTGGTACTACACTGACAGTGGTAGAGAATGAAAAGGACCCGGGGGTAATTGTGCAGTCAAATATGAAGTTTGCTGAGGAGTGCAGACAGGCTGCCAGGGCAGGTCATGGAGTCTTGTCAAAGATATGTACGAATTTTGCTAGGAGGGACAGTGAGGTGATTATCCCATTGTAAAAGGCAATAGCGGAAACTCCTGGTGCCGCCAGACAACTAACAAAAAAAAAAAAAAAAAAAAAAAAAATGTACATGGCAATGGTAAGGCGACACCTAGAGTACTGTGTACAAGTCTGGAGGCCTCATTTTAGGGAGAATGTAGAGTTGCTAGAACGAATGCAAAGAAGGGCAACAAGATTGGTGAGGGGAACAAAGGCGTTCCCTTATCAAAAAAGGCTTAAGTTCTGCAAATTGCAACACCTGGAGAGTAAGTAGCTGCAAGGTGATCTGATTGAGGTGTATAAAGCCTTGAATGGTTTGATCATACTCAATGTTGATGGGATTCATCCTCTTGCTCAGAATAATCACCTGAGAGGGCATAAATTCAAATTGAGGAAAGACAGTTGTAAGACAGATGTGTGGAAGTTTGCCTTTAGCCAACGGGTGGTTGATTGCTGGAACAAACTTCCATCTGTCATAGAAGTAGATAGCTTAAATAGATTCAAGGCAGAATTAGACAACATTTGGAGCTAGTGGATGGGTGAAATGAGGTTTTTTTTTTTTTTTTTTTTGGCTGATGCTATGTAAGCTTGCTTTCTTGCATCATGTGCCTTTACTAATGCTACCCACAATCTGCACCTGGTTGATATTAGCATATGTGTAAACCTTTGCCTCTGCATTGTGTATCTTGTATCTTGATCATTGTTAAAGAGGCATACTTCCTTGATATATTTATTTATTTTTATTGCTTTGATTTTCTCATTGCATTTATTTATCATTTTTATCCTCTATTTGTAAAAATAGTTTATCATTTTGTTTACTGATTTTAGTATTTTAATCTTTTAGTTTTTGTATAATAATTTATTGGTTTTTCCGTGCTTTATTTATTTTAATAAATTCAATTTATTTTATTTTAACTCTTTTGCTGGTTGCTGCAATATTTATTTTAATATGGTTTTCCCTGGCACTCAAGGCCATTTTTTTAATAGTAGCAAATAAGTTATTAAACTATAAATAAAAGAAATATAATAGAAAAGACCGATTTATCAGTTTCTCTAATATTGCTTCTAGCTTCTCCAAGTTGGGAACCCAAGTTCCCAACTTGGTTCTCACCTGTACTCCATGCAGCATACCTGCTCACCGGACATGGCGCCATCAATGCCAAACTTTTCCTTTTGGGAACTGAAGAGGACCATACCTGTGTCTGTGGCAGCCTGGAGAGCTGGCAACACCTAATGTATGATTGCCAACTGTATGATGACCTCTGCAACATCCTAATAACAAAGATCCTATATTGTCGTTGTTGTTGTTATTTGGTTTTTAGGAGCATTAGCAACTAAGGCCATATTGCTCCGGGGATATGCGGTGGTCATTCCCTGACCTTTCTGCACCCTCCGTATTTGGTTGCTCACGAGCTCGAACCCCGGTGTAATCAAGAAGAATGTGCTATGCACTGCTGCTCCTGGCTACAGAGGCGCCCTCCAATATTGTCCTAGAGAACAGGAGCACAACATACTGAATACAAAAGAGGAGTACCAGGCTTTCTCCAATTATGTCCAAGAGCTCTCCACAAGAAAACGAGTGTTCTCTGCGATGGAGCACAACTGAACCCTACACATCACAACCAGGAACAACAACAACAACTGAACATACCTAACAAATGACAAGAACTGTATAATCCTGCAGAAGCTGGATGGCACAAACTAGACTACCACACTAACACACCTGTACTAACAACCAACAGGTGCTCTGCACCATTGTATGCAAAACAACAACCTCTGAGGATATGCAGAGACACAGACCCTGGCTGGCAAACCTGTTGACTAGGACGTCAAGTGCAAGAGAAATAGACAAACCTGATCAGGAAGAAATACCAGCTAACGGTACAAATTGAGCAAGGGACTGGACCGTAACTGGAACCAGCAAATTCCACCAGAACTGGCCATAGAACAGCAACCCTGACAATGACTGGCAACCCTCTGTGACAAAGGCACAAAGAATAAGGAAAAGACTTTTTTTTTTTTTTTTTTACTCACTCCTGAAACCTAAAGGAACTTGATCACTGCACTTGATATGGATCCCAGAACTGACACCTCTACTACCTGGACAGGACTTGACCAACAGTGACAAACCACCAGACTTGACATTTATAAACACAGATCTTCACTGACTTGACTGAGAACCGGACGGGACCTGGTCCCATAAGTGATATCCCAAATGGAAACACCAATACGAATGAAGACCAATTGCAGCTTGCTGCTGGCCACCTTGGCTCTCAAGCCATGCTCCCTTGCATGGTCCTATCTTTTCCCCTCTCCTCTGGCAGGGGGAGGGGACAGTCTTTTGTCCCCTCCTTGCCACTCCTCTCTTCTCTTCGCCTGGTTGGGCATGAGCCTGCCCCACTGATTATCTGGGGTCACCTTCTCTATCGTCCCCATATATCTGCCTTTCCTCCCAGCCCTCAGTCTCTTCCCCCACTCTACCTAATACGTTAGCATATATCACATCAACCTCATTTGGCTTTTCTACTTAATTTTCTTAACCCCCACTGAGCAAGATTTTTTTTTTTTTTTTTTTTTTTTTTAAGGTCCTAGCCACTGAAATCTCAGGAAATTAGGTGGTAGGACCCGCCAGAGTAAATATCTAAATACTAGTGTATCTGATCTGCCTCCACGAGGCATAGTGTAGGCAATGTTGGGCCGCAGCAGGGGTCTAGCAGCTAAATGGCCAAAAGAACAACAATACACAACACTACACTTAACAAAATCCTGAACTGTTACAGCTACAATGAAAGCAACGTGGAGATGGGGAAAACCCCTGGTGCCATTAGACATGAACACACTATACACTATGTCAAAGCGCTGGGTATATTCTTGCTGTGTGTAAGCCATATCCAAAAAATTTTCATTTAGTCAAGCAACATGCTTCCCCGCCCCCTCATTTTATTTTATCTACTAAATGCATCATAAATAGTCAAACAAACAGAACAAACATATCTGCAAAAAGATCTAAACCTCTGATAAGTTCCTCATTTATTTCAAAAACATATATGGCCCCAGTTCCAATCTCAATGATGTTTATTTCTACCTATAATCTGCCAAGTCTCACTTACTTTTCTGACAGTCTCAATCATTGATTACCTGAACTCTTCAGTTGCCCTAACTATTTGCTCTATGAATCCTTTCACTTCAAAGAGGGATAATTGTGTATATATTCACTCATATTCTTTTTAGGAGACTTCCTAATTCCGGTTCTATACTGGCTTAAATATCTCTGCCTTGTTCTGTCAAATTCATCTGTTCTTTTTATTGTCCTCTCAAATCCACTAATAAACATAAAAATCTTTGACCCCTTCTTTGAAAATTGACTTTCTCCACTATAATTTTCCTAACAGTGAGGTAATATTCCTTGATGATTTTAAAAGTTCAAAACTCCAGTTAGCATTAGTTGCAAGAAAGCAAGCTTATATAGCATCAGCCAAAAAAAAAAAAGTTTCCCATTTCACTCATCCATTCACTCCAAAAGTTCGTCTAGTTCAGCCTTGAATTTATTTAAGCTGTCAACTTCCAAGACAGATGGAAGTTTGTTCCAAGCAATCAACTACCCGCTGGCTAAAGGCAAATTTCTGCCCAACTATTCTACAACTTTCTTTCCTCAATTTGAATTTATGCCCAGTCAGGTAAGTAACCTGAGCAAAACGGAAGCATCCCATCAGCACTGAGCTTGCTCAATACATTCAAGGCCTTATACACCTCAATTAGATCACCTCACAGGTGCCTAGTCTCCAGAAGCTGCAATTTGCAGAACTTAAGCTTTTCTTGGTAACACCAAGCCTTTGTTCCACTCACCAATCTCATTGCCCTTCTCTGTACTCATTCCAGCAACTCTACATCTTTCCTAAAATGAGGCCTCCAGACCTGTATGCAGTATTCGAGGTGTGGCCTGACCACTGCTTTATACTAAGGGATTATCACCTCCTTATCCTTGCTAGCAAAATTTTTGTATATCATTGATAAGACACTATGAGCTACTCTTTCAGCCTGTCTGCACTGCTCAGGAAACTTCATATCTGACTGCACAATTACCCCCAAGTCTTTTTCATTCCTCATTACCCTGAATGTAGTACTGCACAGTTGGTATGTTACTCTGGAGTTATTGATACCCATACACAGTACTTTGCATTTGTCAATGTTAAACTTCAGTTGCCACCTCTCAGCCCATTTGAGATTTCATCAGTTTTTAAAAAAAACTGATGGAATTTAATCAGTTTTTTTAGTTATATGCAATCAGCTGGCCAAGACTTTTGCAATTCCTAATGATCTCACAGTATTAACATTTACTAGAATATTTGTAAATGTTCACTAGAATATTATTAACAGAAGTAAATAATATTCTAGTAAATTTACCATGTGACTAGAAGAATGCAATAAAAACATTTATGGTACTAAGTTAAAACCCTCCTCCCCTAAATCGACTATGAAATTCTGTTTAAATAAATAGTCAACCTAAGAACTAAATTTGCTGAATCTCATCATATGGATTTCTGTAAAATTTACAGATTTCATAAATTTATCTGAAAACAGCCAGAAATGGGACTGTCAGTCACTGAAGGTTCAACTATATACAGTATTTGAAAAAATTACAATGTAGGGATTGGGTGTTTTGTTTAATCAGATATTTTATACTCACCCTTCATGACTTGGAAAGAATACATTTTAGTGAATGAATACATCAAACTGAACCAATTTTTTTACTATCTTATTTATGTGACAATTCATGCTTGTGATTACTGCGCGATATACTGTCCAAAAACCAGAAAACTCCAAGGATGGAATGCAAAAAGTAGCATTCAAAAAGTAGCATGAAATATCTTGTGGATGCTACTTTTTACAATTGGTACCCGTATTAACATGCTAATTCTGATGAAACAACATGTGTCTCATTTTTTAAATCATTTAGGCCATGTGCATATTATAAGCTTCTAATGTCAAAGATGAAATATACAAGATTTCATTAAAAAGTATGGCAAACGGTATTATAATTTTTGAATACATAGCGATAGATGAAAGATTGCAAATAGAGCTGACAACATTTTGTTATTACTGTTATTTTTCTTTCTTTTATGAAACCATAAATACATAAATATCAGAAACTTATGTACTTAGTACTATGCATGGATTGAAGGCTGAGAAGACAGAAGGTATTTGTTAACATTACACTTGAATTTCTTAGATTGCTATTTTCACGAAATGTTTTATAGAATAACCTTCATGTGAAGGTTATTCTATAAAACAGAAGTAGAAGGAAAAAACAAGGATACAAGAAAAGTTGGTTCTGTGAGTTTCAAGTTGGACAGTGAATGGATACTGACTGGTTGTGGCACATGTTTGGACTGGGTGTGGAAGAGAGCGCAAGAATTACATATGCCAATTCAGAAGAACAATGCCTGTTGAAGTATATATAAAAAAGGAATGCAGCAGAAACTAAATATCCATGAAACAGAGACTGGAGAGACTTTGTAAGATCATTATTAACCTGGCAGTACTCTTTTGAATTGAGAGAGGGTTTGGGTGAGCCACTTTAGATGTGGGAACAATATTCCATGGGAAGGTGGATTTGAGATTTATAAAGAGTCAATAGTTGTGTAGAAAAAAAAGCAGCACTGAGAACAAAAAAGAAAACTCAGTTATTTTTGATTGTATGTTCTTATGGCATGGAAAGGAGATTAGAAGTCAGGATAATTCCCTAACAGAGATATGTGATCTTGTCTAAAAATCTGAGTGCTATTGAAGATAAGCATAGGTGAGTAGACTCTTTTGTGCAAGAAATAAGACAGGACTGAGTTTTAGGAGTGAAGTTGTTTACTAAGTTCTTTTTTCACCCCACTGTAGAATTACCTGGATGTCAGCATTTAAGGAATTGGTAGCAGATATTTGAAAGGGTGAGCTGTTTGTACAAGACAAGTTCCCCCACACCATCAAATTTTATTTTATCTACTTAATGCAGCATGAATAGTCAAACTAACAGAAGAAAATAGTGAGAGAAAGAACTGAACTTTGGGGAACACTAGCATTACTGGAGAATTTAGAAGACAGAGGCTTTCTTTTTTTTTTTTTTTTTTTTTTTTTAATCATATGATGTGAGCAATACACAAAGGAACCAGTTTTTTCCTGTGCTTCCTTTGTGTATCATGGCTGTGAGGTCCAATCGGAGAGTACGGCACCATCGTAATATCCAAGCCCGAGGTGGGATTCGAACCCACAACCTTTGGGTTGCCAGGCAGGCACTTTACCCACCCGACTGGCCCAGTCAGCTGCCATCAACTGCTGTGAGCAATCAGAGAGAAAACTGGATGCACAATTGCAAAAAACAGTTAGCAATCCATAAGTTGGAGCTGTTTAGAAGATTTTATGCCAAATATAATCAAAAGCTTAACTATGGTTGACCTTAACTATGTCTTCTAAACAAGTTTCCATTTAGAAATGCCAAGAGTAACTTCTTGAATTTGACCAAATTTTTCCACTGAATTTATCCAAAGATGCAAGATATAAGCCATTATATTATCATTGGATTGACATTGACAGAATCCATACTGGCAATCATTGATCAGATGGAAGGTTTCAAGATAGCTTAAGAGTTAGTATTTGATGGATTTCTCCATTACTTTGGAAAGAGTAGAGGTAAGTGCAGTGGTGTGATAATTGAAAGGAAGGGATCTGTCACACTTTTTAGGAACTGGCAAGACGTGTAAAAATTACATGCAGAAGGAAAAACACCAGTGGAATAAAAAATGTAATAAGCAGACACTAAACAGGAGTAAGCTCAGAAGCAGAGGTTTTGTAAACAAATAGAGAGGCTCCACCAGGACCAGGAGCTTTTCCTGTCAGAAGATCACAGGTGACACTAATTGGAGCATACTGGGTATGGTAAGAAGTGATTGAATACAAGAGTTAGAGGTGATTCAATATCATCAATACAAGAGTCAGAAGAAAAGTAGAATGCTAGTAATTCGGTTTTAAATGTGGATGCAACAGAAGCATCAGAGTACAATATATATGGGGGTATAGATGGATAAAAGTTGCAGTCAACAGCTTTGGTAAGAGACCAGAATGCTTGACTATCATTTGGACAAGAAGCAATTTTCTACTCTTAGCCCATTCAAAATCAAGTTTGAATTCATTAATGACTATTTTATAATTGTTCTGTTGTGAGCTTTAATATCAGCAGATAATGAAGCTGGAGATTTGGATATAAGTCAATTGTGATATGTAACATACTTATCATGAACAGCCTTGATATATTTACTGGAAAACTGAGATTTAGATAAAAGGATGAAGTTTTAAGGTGGAATAAAAGAATAACTTCGCTGGCATTATCTAATCAATCAGTGGCATCAGAAGATTTGAAACAGTAATCCAACCAAGGAGAAACAAAAATCATGCAAATAATCTTTTTGGGCATGCATGTATGAAAACAGGTTTTCTTATTTATCATGCGTACTCAAAATGATGAAAGAGAACATGCTGTTCATTTGTTTGAACAGCTGTTTATATTAAATTTTGTCGTAAGTTTGGAAAGTCAGCATAGAAACACAGGAATTTCTCAGTACTGTTTACGGAGATGATACGATGATTAAAAACCAGTTTAAGTGGTTTCATATGTGGCTATATGAGGAAAAATTTTTTTGGAAAATACAAAAAGAAGTAACTGCCAATCAACATTATGAAACAATCACAATATCAATGAAGTACACACAGTCATTCAATCAGATCAACAACTGATCATACAAGAAATTGCTGACCGACCAAGATATCTCTTTCATTTGATTTGCATTCACACCATTTTTGACTGAAGATATGAGTATGAGGCAAGTTAGTGCCAATTTTCTTCTGTGTATGGTAAGAGATCAAATACAGCATCAAGTCCTCATTTCATCTGAGTTGTTTGAGCAAGCTGTGTCACATAATGCATTTTAACAAAAAATATAACAGATGATGAGCACTTCCAACAGAAAACAATGCCATCACCAAGGGTAAAAAAAAGTATGGTAGTCAAAATTATCTGTGAGGTTTCACTTTTTAAATGCAACCTGCTACTAAGAACTTTTAAAATGGTTGAGACATGCAATTTGGCAAAAAGAACCCCCCCCCAAAAAAAAAGAGCAATGGTAAAATGATGTTTTATTTCATTATAACAATGTGCTGTCTGGCAATTTTTAACCAAAGAAAATATTCCCCTTGCATGGCACCCACTTTGTTCACCTGATTTGATACCATATGCTTTTTGTCTATTCCCAACATCAGAAGTGATGTTAAAAACAATTTGAGGTCATTCAAAAAATCCAATCAAACATGATGGACTGACTAAAGGCATTCACAAAAGATTTCCAGAATGTTTAGATCAGTGATGGTATGATAAAACAAGAGTATGGAAGGAGGAGATTATATTCAAGAATATTAACAATGTAAATATTTAGCATTAAATAACATTAATGGCAATTCATTTTTTTTTGCAATATTTGCCAAACTTTTTGATCATAAAAATTTCCAGAAAATATCTATAGATAAATAATATATAATATATTACTCACCAAATCTGGGCAAATTCCCTATAATAAGAAAACAAAAGCTATTAAAAAATTGCAAAATGTTTAAAAGCCTATAATACAGAAAATAAGAAAATCAAATAGTGACTACTTATCTTTACTTTTAACACTTGATACTAATTTTGTTATTTTACCAAACTGCAGTTCTAGTCTAATGAACTACTTTTGTTAACTGACTCAACTGCCAACTTTAGAAATCAGCAAATTTATAATATATATCTGGTTTATTCTAACTACAATCTGCAAGAAGGCAAAAAATGTTCCTGAATGGTGCAGTTTATCAAGGATTTCAATATATGCTTTAGTTAAAATGGGGTCTATCCATATATTGCAATCAGTTTTCCAATACAGCAATTAACAATAAGTTTTGGTTTTGGCTTTTATTTTGCTCATTCTTAATTGCTGTATGCTGGAAATGTGGTGGACAGGTTTTTTTCTTTTTCTTTTTTTAAAATTTATTATCTAATACAGCATAAGAATAAAAAAATTAACATTATAATGTGCACTATTTAAAACTATTTCTTGCCTTTTTCTCTAGTGGGTGAAAGAAGTAGTAAATGCAATATTTTGTTATTAGTGGAGGATATACAATTTTCACCTTTAAAATTTGTGGTGATTTCCTTGTACTGTACTGTACTGTACTGTACTGTACATCTCGAATTTATCAAGAATTCTTGTAATTGTTCTTTGGGATGGTGATTTTTTAGAAAAAATTTCATCTCCAGTACTGCTTGAAAATTGCACTGAATTGTTTAAATGCCAAATGTACAACAGGTATGCTTTTGTGCTTTGCATAAATAACATGGCTGCCATACCAAATGGGGTATCATTTTGCTACTATCTTTTTCCCCCCACAAAATTCGGAAAAGTATGAGAACTTTTTTGTCCTTGTCAGTGTTCTTGTGGCTAGCAAGATTTTCAACTAACTGATTAAATGCAATGGGTTTAATATTCACAACAAAAAAAACTTCATGTTATGAGATGCACTGGTATTGTACTACACTGTTTTTTATTTATATTTTTTTAAATAAATGGCATTACCAGAATCTTGATCTGTCATTTATTTGAAAAATGAGCCATTACCATGACAGCATATTTTGGTACTTTCTGGTTCCTCATCAGATAACAAAAGGTCTCTAGTGACAATTCACTGATAAAAACAGTGGTAACAAGTTGTTCAATGTGATCTTCCATATAATATATGAATGCATGTAAAACATCTGTATATTAATTAATTTGTTGTTGGCACTTATTCCTCCCAGTGTTTCCCATGGTATAGTTTATTTCTTTTGTATTTCAATGAATACCAAAAGTTTTTGTTATTTCCTCAATGGAAGTATAAACTTATCTACAAATTCCACAAGCCGAGAGTTTCCCCTCTTACTGCTTCCTCTTTCTTTACTTGTCTTATATCAATTATTTAAGAAAATCATACTCATTTTGCATTCCCTCAAAAGTGTCACTTTATTAATCTATGTGTTTGTATCTGTGTTTGTGTTATTTATCTTCTTAATTATTTTAGCACTGCAACTTGGGTTTTAACAAAATAAACTTTTCAAGTACATCTGAAGTATATTTTGAATTATACTGGCTCATTTACATATTTAAGCAATGCAAATTATCCTTTCTGTTTTAAAGGAATTGAGAAACCAGTGGAATACACAGCAAATAAAAAGACTGCTTGGATGACAGCAAATATTTTCGTGAATGGCACTGCATATGGGCTTTTTATGCGAGAAGCATAAAGTTGCTTTTATCATGAATAATAGTCTTGCCCAAACAAAACTGGAAAACAGTCTGTTAACTTGATCTTCTTGCCACCTAATACCATAAGCATATTACAGCCATGTGATCGTGGCTGTAATATGACCAAGGTATAATTAAAAATATGAAATTTCAGTGCCAAAAATACTGCTGCAGAAATACTCATTTGTAGCACTCAATCAAAAGACAATTTGCCAGCTTTGGAAATTTTGGATTTTCTTCACTTGTTGCATGCTGCCTGGGGATTACTTAGAGAGAAAAAGAGAAAACAATCGATGACTCTTTTTATCCATCCAAGATTCTCTATTTCACCAGCATCCAGTAACTTTGTAAAGAAAAATAAGAGTAAACCATCAGAATGTAATATCTTCAGCCGTCTGGCCTCCTATCTGAGCATGTCTGCAGAAATCACACTCAATGATTACAGTTTGATTGATTTGATTTGGTAGTTGTTGGCGCATCGGCTTCTGTGGCCATATTGCACCTCCCAAGGTTTTTGCAGTACTTTGATCCAAGCCCGAGGCGGGAATCGAACCTGCGACCTTTGGGTTGCCGGGCAGGTACTTTACCCACTCGGCTAGCCCGGTCGGCTAATGATTACAGTGTAGAAAACCATATTTCCACTGAATTGATTTTACCAAAACCAATGGATATCGGTTTTGGTAAAATCAATTCAGTGGAATTATGGATAACAATTTATAATTTATGGATATTGTTAGGCACAAGAATACATGGAAAAAGCAACCAGTGATAATAATGAAATGTTTTCCACACCAAGCGCTTTGGATGTTCTTGGAATGTTAAAAAGAACAAGCTATTTTGTGCATGTTCTCTCGGGTGGAGAGAACAGGCATGAAATGGTAGATAATTTGAACAATTTGCGGAAAACAAAATTGTTAACAATGCATCACAGAAAAAAAATAAAAGAGATTTTTTTCATGAACAAGCTTGCATAAATTCACTGGTGCAGCAAGAAAATGTCATTCAACTTATTGCACTCTACATTACATGTATGTAAATTATTATTTTGTTCATGTAATTGATGTGATCATTTATTTTGTGGACGATCCCATTATGATAGTATCATGAATTTCACTACAATTTGAAAAATCAAAAGTTTCCATAATGTGAAATGTGGTTAACACAATTTGGATAAGAGGTAAAATTGTAACAATCTTCAGTATTTCATATTAGCCGGGTTTCACTGTACACATTAAAATGGGAAGATACATTTCTATGGTCAAATTTTTGGATTTGCATTGCTAAATAAGCTACTTATTAAAAACAAAAATTAAAATTGATATTAAAACAAGAAAGCAATGAAAATACAGACATATATATTGTACAGTATATATATATAAACATTTAAAATTTACACACTGTATTAGCAATGTGAAACAATTCTATTTTAAGAAGCCAAAGTTAGAAATCTGAACAGTATTTTGCATCTTCTCTTGATGCAGTTCATTATAGTGCAAAAGATTACTTAATACTCCACTAAACCTGCGACTCTGTTCCACGTTTAGATCATCTATAAAGCAAATAGGCATTCCTTTCTGGAATAAACTAAAGGCTTCTGATATCCTTTATGCCTTTAGTTGCATTTCTTCTTCCTCCTATACTTTTACCTTTTGTTCCTCCAACTTAATTAGATTATTGTTGGTCAGTTTAGTATCATGCAATTCTAGCTTCTCCACCATGTTCCTTATCTCTACTTCACTGAAGCCAATCTCATTTGCTAATTACACAATCTCTAACTGAATTTCAGGGACACTGACAAATTCCTGAACACTATTGATATGAGTCAAAATAATGCTTGCACTCACCTCATGAATTCTTATTTGTTGCCACAACAGCCAATGTTGATAAGACGTTTTCGAGAGTAGCAATGTTTCAAATGAGAGGAAAGACATAGCTTGTGATACAAACCTAAATAACTTCAAGGGGTGTGTCAGGGTAGTAAACTATAGAAGATTACTTAGTCTCAACTATAATGTCAGGTGTATATTGTCAATAAAAAGGGTGAATTTGAACTCCTGGTTAGGGCAACTAATTCTGAAATAATAGGGCTAACAGACACATGTTGCCACCCGGGAATTGGTGATGATGAATTTCACTATGGTATGTATAATGTATTTAGGAAAAATAGAAGGGATGGAGGGATCATGCTACTTATCAAAGGCAGCCTGAGTGCAAAAAGAGCTTTAGCTGAGTATGAAGTTACATCCGGCAGCATAGATCTGCATGGTGTAAGTTAGTCAGAAGCAAAGAAACAATCAAAATGGTAGTAATCTACAGACCAGAAGATTGTGAAGAACATGACGATAGTCCTTTATATGCAGACAGAATGGGCAAGCAAGCAAGAATGTCTTATTACGGGTGACTTTAATCTGCTCCAGATTGATTGGAATAAGTGGAAGGGAAACTCACAATGGGGGAAAAACGTTTTTAAATAAGCTACATGATTATTATTTGTACCAGCGTGTTAAAGAAAAAAAGTACTAGGGGTGAGAATATTCTTGACCTCATCATTACAGGAGAATCAGATGACATCATGGGGCTTAACGTACAGGAACCATCATCAGGAAGCGACCATGCAATCATCAGCTGGAAGATGAAGAAAGATATTGCAGTAGTTAAAGGAAAAGGCAAAGGTTTTAACTTCACAAGAGGGGACTTTGACAATTTAAGGCACTATATGGCATCTGTGAAGTGGGCAGATTGCCAAGGGATGGAAAATTCATTTGAATTATGGAATACTTTTAAAGAAAAATTCACAGAAGCCACAAACGCATACATACCTTTCAGGAAATACTGCAGGAAGAGGATGTCAAAATGGATAACTGCAGAGCTGGCTGATAAAACAGAGAGAAAGAGATAACATGGGACAGTTACAGAGCAATGAATAGTACCGAAGTATATAAGATAAGGTATAAGTTAATCTGTAATAGTACCACAAATATGTTCAGGGAGGCCAAGGCTGCACATGAGAAAGCATTGGCTAAGATAGAAAAGAATGGGGACGAGGAATTTTTCAAGTATGTGAACACAATGAAGAAAGAGTGAATCATATTGGACCCTTGTGCATTGGTTGTGCGAATGTTTTAGACAACCCAGCTTATGCTGCAGATGAATTGATCAGGTATTTATTTTGCATCCGTTGTTACTGACGAAAGACCCTCCATGCTGAGAAGAAGCTGTACAAGTGAGGCTGAGTCATATGAAATTAGTGATGTCGTAATTACAGATGCCTGTTCATTAGAAAAACCTTTGAGCATAAAGGCAAGCATGGCTTCCAGAGTTGATGACATATACCGCCTCCGTAGCCGAGTGGTCAGGAGCGGGAGTGCAGTAGCACACGCTCTTTGAGTAGACCGGGGTTCAAGCCCCTGACTGCTGAATACGGTCGATCTATCAACCTGCAATGGACCAGCGTGGCAGATTATGGTCCATTTCCCTCAGCATGAATTGTTGAGGAGGCTTCCATCCTGCAGTGGGTTGATAATGGCTGCACTTTACCTTTTGTTTTTTTTTTACCCTGTAGTTTTGAGGGAGACTGCCAGGGAGTGTTATTGAACCACTGAGGTTAATTATGAGGGCATTTTTGAACTCAGGGCAGATTCCTATGGATTGGAGAAGTGCCAATGTATCACCAGTACATAAAAGCAGTTCTAAGAGCAAAATTGGTAACTACAGACGGGCAAGTCTGAATTCAGAGGTAGGAAAAATCTTAAGAGGTTGTGATTGATTTTGAAAGACACGCAACATGGCTTTGTTAAAGGTAAACCATGCTTAACTAACTTAGTAAGCTATTTTGACACAGTTACTCATGAGCTGGATTTAGGGAATAATTTCGATACAGTTTATTTAGATTTTAGCCAAGCATTTGAATTGATCCCTCATGAGAGGTTACTGTATAAGCTTGAACAGGTTGGGATTACTTGTAAGATTCTAAGATGGATTGTTGGGTGGCTGCTGGGCAGAAGGCAGAGGGTTGGGATTAATGGATTTTCTACAGAATGGTGTAACATCAGGAGTGGAGTCCTTCAAGGATTGGTTCTTGGACCACTGTTGTTTCTCATTTTCATAAATGACATCGATGAAAGGTTGTCAAAATTTGCAGATGTTGTAGATTGGTAGAGTTGTTATGATTAGTGCTAAGCAGTGCTCCTTCAGGATGACTAGAACAGACTTCAAAGATGGTCAGAGAAGTGGCAGCTATGTTTTAATGTTGCTAAATGCAAGGTCTTACACTTGGAAAATTGTAACCCACAAATAAATTATACACTTGGTGGGGTTGAATTAAAAACAGTGGAGGAAGAAAGGGATCTGAGAGTAGGCAGCCAGGAAAGCACATGGTATCCTATCAATGATATATCGAATGTGGCCCTAGAGAGATAGGTAGGTCATAATTCCACTGTATAACGCAATTTGTAAGACTACATTTCGAATACCATGTTCAAATATGGAGACCTCATCTGAAAAAAGACATCAAGATTTCTCAAAGGGTCCAAAGATGGGCAACTCGAATGGCGAGATCGGCAGAAGGATGACCATATGAGGAAAGACTCCAATTATGTGGGATACAGAGCTTCGCAACCAGGCACCTCAGAGGTGACCTGATTGAGATTTATAAGGCTCTGAGAGGGATTAGTAAAAATGAATGAAGGTGGAATTCTCACTGTTCTAAATTCAACTCCCACCCCAGAATCAGGATGGGCATCCTGATCTGGGGTTTCCCTTACTGTCTCCCTTTCAACCAGGTGGGTGCCTCCACTACTTACCCTTCTATTCTACTACCACTTTAACCACCCCTCTCTACTTCCTATCTCCCCACTATTCCTTCCTAATTTTCACTCTTTTTTTTTTTTTTTTACTGGGCTCTCCCTGCCTGTAGCTTGACTACCTCAGGGTTCACCCCACAAGTGGGGTGAACCCTGAGGTAGCCAACACCACTTCATACTCTCTATTGCCCGGCCGACCTCCTCGTGGCACTTGACGGTAAACTAGAGGTTACTATGTGAAAACACAAGCCACTAGCCTAAGAACCTGATGAACAACACATCCAACATACCCCACACTAACACTACATGAGCACTCACTAAACTACATAAATCTACCCTTTAGAGTTTTGCATGCATCAAATTGCTTGACGCAATGTGATGAATACAAGTTGGGGAAAAATTCCCAGAACCACATTACAATTAACATTATGCACTATGTTCTAAAGAATTCCAGAACTAGGGGTCATAAATTAAAATTACAAGGCTTGGGGTTTACATTAGATTGTAGGAACTTTTCTTTCTGCCAGCAAGTCATTGATTCTTCAAATAGGCCTCTGGGGTGGGGTATATTCATACTATGATTTTTTTTTTTTTTTTTTTTAGTGTTTCTCACCAACCATTGAAGTAAAAACGAAAGACGAATAACCAAATTCTTAAAATTTTAATATTTACAATAAATTTATTTACAAACAAAACAAAATACCATATTACTGATGATAGCAATTTTAAAATAAGACAACTGTGATATACAGTAAATATACAAGGTGATAATACAAATACCGAATTTAAAATACAATAAAATATACTAGGTTAAAAGTGCTAAAATACTAACTGAAGCTTTCAAAGGCTTCTGCCTTCTTTCTCAACAGTGTACTTCTATTCTGCGGTGTATCATTAAATACCAGCAGGTTCGCGGTGCATCTCACGTAAACGTATACTGTTCCCATCGGAACCGGAAGTGGCTCGGGAGCGTTTCAGGCAAAAACGTTCATCCCCTCCAAGGATTACCGCCTCAAAGAGGGGATGAATGCGTGTGCCCCTATCTCTATTTATATTATTCTCAATAGAACTAATTCGTAAGCTCTCGAGCCACTTGCGGTCCCAAAATCTATGCGCCTGATCAGTGATGACAGCTTCATCCGGGGAGATTTGATGTTGCTTCTCCCAGAAATGTTCAGCTACGGCGGATTTACCATAGTCTGCATTTCTTATCGCATTTGTGTGCTCCCCCAGACGATCTTTGAGATGCCGTTTTGTTTCTCCCACATAACACTCCGGGCATTTAATACTATATACGACCCCACTTATATTTTCATTTAAGACAGGGTTCTTGACCTGTGACACAATTGTGTGCAGCTTCCTGCCTGGGAGCTGCACACAATGCGTCTGGTAATTCCTTAATATACGAGCTAAACATTCGGATAAACCCGGATAGTAGGGGATGTATGCGGTGGCTATTGGCGTGAAGGACTCACTTCTACTCTGCCCTCCACTAATGTATTTCTCTATGATCCTCCGGGGGTAGCCACACTTCAAAAGATCCGCCGTAACACGTTCATACTCCATTTTTCTATCCTCTGAGGTACTACAATGAGATTTTGCCCTATCCACTAATGCTCTTACCACACTGTTCCTGTGATGGTTAGTCTGAGCTGAGTTGTAGTGTGAGTATTGGCCTTTGCACAGATTTTCTAAATACTTTTGTTTTCAAATGCTGGCCTTCTCTACAAATCAGCACATCCAGGAACGGCAAAATCCCTCCTTCCTCTACCTCAGAGGTGAATTGTATGAACGGGGAGAAGCTATTAAGAAAATTCAACGTATCATCCTCACTCCCTTTCCGAATAACTGAAAACGTATCATCAAAATACCTTTTCCACGGACGCATAGGGAGAACTGTAGTATTAAACAGTCTAGACTCAAGCTCCTCCATCGCTAAATTAGCTATGATGGCACTGATGGGGGAGCCCATAGCTGCACCGTTAACCTGCTTGTACATGGTATTATTAAATACCATAGTAGTGCTCGAAAGGCATAACTTTATGCCTTTACATATGTCCTCTAAGTTTAGTTGCGTCCTATTGTTCAAGGTGGTGTCTCTTTCTAAGGCCATGTACGCACAATGTATTCCATGGTCAATTGGGATGCAGGTAAATAACGATGCCACATCAAAGGATATCATAACCTCGTTTTCTTCTATACATTGTCCTCTTATGAATTGTACAAATTCTTTGCTATCTCTGATACTATGTTCAGAGAGTCCAACTAATGGTGACAATAGTTTATCTAGGAAACCAGATAATGCATACGTGGGGCTACCTATAAACGAGACTATCGGTCTGAGTGGCACACCCACTTCATGTATTTTTGGTAAACTGTAAAACCTCGGTATCTGGCTTCCTGTGGCATGTAATGCCCAATAACGCTCCTTTGAAATCTTATTGGATTTCATCCAACCCTGCACCATTTTATTAACTTGTCGTTCCAGATTCGACAATGGATTCTTATGGATAATCATATAGGTTGTGTGATCATTTAATAAATCTAATGCTTTACTTACATATGCCTCTTTATCCAAAACCACTGTTGCTCTACCTTTATCAGCTGGAAGGATCACAACTTTATCGTCCTGCTTAAGACTTTCTAGTGCTAGTATTTGCTTTGCATTAAGATTCGGGGGAAACTTTCTTGGCTTGACTTAAAATAGTGCAAAGGCCAATACTCACACTACAACTCAGCTCAAACTAACCATCACAGGAACAGTGTGGTAAGAGCATTAGTGGATAGGGCAAAATCTCATTGTAGTACCTCAGAGGATAGAAAAATGGAGTATGAACGTGTTGCGGCGGATCTTTTGAAGTGTGGCTACCCCCGGAGGATCATAGAGAAATACATTAGTGGAGGGCAGAGTAGAAGTGAGTCCTTCACGCCAATAGCCACTGCATACATCCCCTACTATCCGGGTTTATCCGAACGTTTAGCTCGTATATTAAGGAATTACCAGACATGTTGTGTGCAGCTCCCAGGCAGGAAGCTGCACACAATTGTGTCACAGATCAAGGACCCTGTCTTAAATGAAAATATAAGTGGGGTGGTATATAGTATTAAATGCCCGGAGTGTTATGTGGGAGAAACAAAACGGCGTCTCAAAGATCGTCTAGGGGAGCACACAAATGCGATAAGAAATGCAGACTATGGTAAATCCGCCGTAGCTGAACATTTCTGGGAGAAGCAACATCAAATCTCCCCAGACGAAGCTGTCATCACTGATCAGGCGCATAGATTTTGGGACCGCAAGTGGCTCGAGAGCTTACGAATTAGTTCTATTGAGAATAATATAAATAGAGATAGGGGCACACATATTCATCCCCTCTTTGAGGCGGTAATCCTTGGAGGGGATGAATGTTTTTGCCTGAAACGCTCCAGAGCCACTTCCGGTCCGACGGGAACAGTATACGTTTACATGAGACGCACCGCGAACCTGCTGGTATTTAATGATACACTGCAGAATAGAAGTACACTGTTGAGAAAGAAGGCAGAAGCCTTTGAAAGCTTCAGTTAGTATTTTAGCACTTTTAACCTAGTATATTTTATTGTATTTTAAATTCGGTATTTGTATTATCACCTTGTATATTTACTGTATATCACAGTTGTCTTATTTTAAAATTGCTATCATCAGTAATATGGTATTTTGTTTTGTTTGTAAATAAATTTATTGTAAATATTAAAATTTTAAGAATTTGGTTTTTAGTCTTTCGTTTTTACTTCAATGGTTGGTGAGAAACACTAAAAAAAAAAAAAAAAAAAAAATCATAGTAAGTCATTGATTGTTGGAACAAGTTGCCCTTGCAGGTGGTTGAAGCTGACAGTTTGAATAAATTCAAAGGTCAACTGGATACTTACTTTGCGCAGAAGGAAACATATAATTTGTGTTTTCTTATCTACTTGGTTGTTTTTTTTTTTTTTTTTGGCCAGTGCAGCAAAATCCTGTGGTTTCCTTGCACTATATGGAAAATACTATTACTATTAGCACATTCTGGCAATACCATACATGCTGCTGCCACACTTCTTTACTTCAAGTAACTTCCTCCAATGATATTGCAATCTTGTCTACAGACTTCTTAATACTTTATCCCCCCCCCCCCTCCAGAACTCTAAAACTGATGGCTGGCCTCAATGTCTGCCTTAGTAATCAGTTGTCAAATGGTTTGCTTAGAATAATAAGCTTTTTGTCAATATTAAATGCCCTTTATGTTGTCACACAGGGTTTAATTGTTAACAGAATGCCAGGCACATGGACAAAACCAAGCAAGGTCCTGTTGTAGAGAGTTCATTTCATATATTTCTTGATTAAGGAAGAGAAGCAAAATTTTTCAAATTTAAAATTTTAAAATTAAAAACAATTAAAAAGACTGCCATCAACTCACCTGGTCATTAAATGGCAGGTCTTCTTGTGGAACTATTAATCCAACTACACTGAAAAATAAATAATAATAAACAGTAATAACTGTCACATGACAACAGCAAAAAAATTCTGAAAAAAAATTTAAAAATCAATGAAGGTAAAAGGAACTTAATCAAATGAAAATCAGCAAATTTTATTAATTAATGAAATCGATAGAAATAACAAATAATTTAAAAATATTAAATATGTAATGAGATTGTGGTGGTTAAAAATGGGATTTTGGATAAAAATTGCTTATTTTTGGAATTAGAATTTTGCCCAACTGAAAGGTATTAATTTTCCCAAATGAGCCACAGGCTTCTGTGTTACCTGATAATTTATATGCATCCCATACATTTTTCTTCTCTACCATGAGCCTCATTAATTCAACTGACATCCATTTAGTCCTGAACCTTGAACAGTATTTCTTAGTTGGAATGAAAAGCCTAATAGCCTCCAAGATTAAATCCCTGAAGGATTAAACCCCCAAGATTAAATCTCTAAATCCCATTTAGAATTCAACATTGGCAGTATCATCAGTTGATCCCACTGTACAGAATTTAAAAAATGTCTGACCCCTGTAGTCACCTTTATGAAAGCAAAATCCCTTCTCTTAGCCTTGATGGTAGTTACATCTTTAAGTAATTCCCATATCAGTACAGTGTGATCACTGTGACGCAACAGTTGCACCATCCGCAAACTCTTGATGCATAAATAATCACTGCTGATAATCAGATCAAGAGTATTACTTCCTCTTGTTACCCCTCGAACATGTTGGTGTAGAAAACAGTTATCCAATAAATCCACAAAAGTCTTGTTAGTGTGTGAGTAACCAAGTTTTGCTACAATAACCATGACTCAGTTATGTCTTTATCCTATTATTAGCTTGTTTTCATAAGAAACTACATTTAGTGTTTCTAAGAATAATAGTGATCTTAACAGATGTAACACTTTCATTTTTAACTCAGCTTAAGAGACTAGATAATTCTGCCAATGTGCTGGAAGCATCACATTGCAGACGGCACAGGCCAGAATAGAATGCACTACATTATAAAAAGTCAGCTATTTCTTGAATTTATTAGGCACTAATATGTCAGTGGTAAAATACAAACCATATAAGATGGTTTCCCATGCCAAAATTACTTTGGGTACATCATTCGTTATTATCACTCTCGTGTTCAATTGCAGCTAATTGGTTTTCTTAAAACAGATTGAAAGTGGGAGTTTTTTTTTAATAATGGATTTAAAGTTGCCCAATGGTTATTGTTTTGACACTGTGCATTGGCACAATGAAGCCAAGTACAAAACTAAAGTTTTATTGATTAGAAGTTAAACTGGCCTTTCAAATTATAGCAGACTGTCGAAATAACAGCAACCAAAATAACAGAACATTCAAGCTATCGTCACATTGAGATCGGATGTTTACATACAATGCAGATGTCTTGCAGTGCCAAAAACAGAAAACGGCAAGTCGTGTGATTACTGTATTTGTTTACTTATGTTCGTCATTTTGAAAGTGAATTCTGTACTGATATCATGGATAATACCGCTGTTTTACATTTATTTTAAATTTAAAAAACCCTCACTATGGCTCCTAAAGTTAATAAACCTCATACAGAGAAGAAAAGAAGTACAACATTAAAGCTTAGTGACAAACTTGATAAAATGACATTAAAGCTTAGTAACAAACTTGAATATAGAGAAGGGCAATGAGATTGGTGAGTGGAACAAAGGCTTCCACTCACCAATCTCAAAAACTTACCAAGAAAGGCTTAAGTTCTGCAAATTGCAGCTTCTGGAGACTAGGCACCTGCGAGGTGATCTAATTGAGGTGTATAAGGCCTTGAACGTATTGAGCAAGCTCAATGCTAATGGGATTCTTTCTCTTGCTCAGATTACTCACCTGAGGGGTCATAAATTCAAATTGAGGAAAGACAATTGTAGAATAGATGTGCAAAAATTCGCCTTTAGCCAGCGGGTGGTTGATAGCTGGAGAACAGACTTCCATCTGTCGCAGTGGAGGTCAACAACTTAAATAAGTTCAAGGCAGAACTAGATAAACGTTTGTAGTGAATGGATGAGTGAAATGGGAAGGGTGGTTTTTTTTTTTTTTTCTTTTTTATTTGGCTGATGCTATATAAGCTTGCTTTCTTGCATCATAAGCCCCACTAATACTAATCCAAACTATTACATTAGGGTCACTTGGAAAGTTAATTCATACACCCATGTGTATTGTGTCTATAAATTGAATGTGTTCTCTGGTCGATTTTTGCCTGTTTCTGAGGAAAACCTTTGCTATCTACACCTGAGACTGACTAACTCAGCTACTGATTGAAAAAAAAAAAAAACAAGCCCATAAAAGTTCCTCGTGCCATCGACAGTATTCAAAGCCAGGCCTTTTCCACCAAGTGTGGGGAGGATGGTGACGATACCACTGTGCTACCTGAGCAGACTAAACTTGATATAATAAAGAAAATAGAAAGGATTGTAAGTAGGAGTGTATTAATGGCAGAATATAACTTTGTATCATGAATATGTTTATATTTTTTATGCGCAGTTAATAAAATCGCATTCTTAATCTCTCCATTTCTTATTTAGAGCCTCATTAAACATATTAAAAATAAAACTTTCTAGATAACAGAAAAATTGAAATAACAGCACCTTGAATACTAGAAGGTGCCATTATTCTGAAAGTCAACTGTATTTTAATATGCATCCTTATCACACTGTATTATTTTATTATTATTGTAATATCCACTACATTAGTCTGTTTTTTTTTTTGTTTTTTTTATTATTAATTTCCAAAAACAACAAAATGCTTTACGTATGGAAATAAAAATAAACATATGAATATTAATATGAAATAATAGAAATAAAATAAAGAAATACAGATCATATTGGATCTAGTTCATCTAAGAGATAAAAAAAAAAAAAAAAAGGAAATTAGATGAGAAAAGAAATCACAAGTCCATCCACTGATTAGGGATAATTTTCAATATCCAAGTTTTTTTTTTTTTTTTTTTTTTCTGCCTCCTAACAATAAACATGACTAGTAAAATATTATGCCCTTCACAGTTGTAACAATTGATAACCTTTTTTATATTGGTTCTTTAATAAGAAACATCAATGTTAGAAGAGTTAAAAAAATTGAAAGTTATAATGAATAAAAAAACAAATTTCAAATAGTTTAGTCTAAAGTTAAGAAGAAAATAAAATTTTATGACTTAGTGGTCTTCATGAATGCCTTATATAGACTAACAATAGCAGGCTATAAGCAGCAAATGCTTTACATATGGAAAAAAATTTATATATATAAAAATTAATAAAGAAATAAAAAATAACATAAGTGAATAGTGATATAACATTTAAAATTGAATCAATTACATCTAAAAATCAAAAGGAAAAGGGACAGAAGAAGAGAACATAAATCAACTGAGATGAATCTTCATGGCGCCTCTGTAGCCAGTTGGGAAGGAGCAGCAGTGCGTAGCACACGCTTCTTGATTAGACCGGTGTTCGAGCCCATCACCACCAAATACGGAGGATGCAGAAAGGTCAGGGAATGACCACCGCATGTCCCGGAGCAATATGGCCTTAGTTGCTAATGCTCCTAAAAACCAAATAACAAAAAAATAACATGAATCTTCATATCCAAAATTTCAATTTTTATTATTTTTAATTTAATTTATTTTATTTCATTTTCATCACTTATGAATTGTTATGCTCTTCAGAATTGTACCAATTGATAACTTATTTTTTACATTGGTTCTTACACAGAAAACAACACTAGAAGAGTTTAAATTGAATGAAATACTGAAAAGGTCAATTTTTAAACAGGTCTGAATTTACGAAGAACAAAAAGTTTCTGATGTCTTAGTGATTTAGATGGACACCCTATATTGACTAGAGATAAGAGATCTGTGGAATCCAATTTATTACAGATTAATAAATGCAGAAACTTACAATCTGCAATGTCTCCGTTGATACAAAGGAGATAAGCCAAAAAATTTATACCACTTATCATAGGATTTCAATTCAAAATTTAATTTAGATTTATATATAAGAAACCCGATCATGCACCTCTCAGCTGCTCCAGTTTTTTAATAAAATATTTAGTACCATGGGACACAAACTTTTGTGCATGTCTCCATTACAAAACTTATCACAGCTTCATCGACTTGTGAAAATCTTCCTTTCTTAGGCCCTGTAAAGCACTTGGTTGTTGCTTTAAATTCTTGAGATGTGTGCAAGCATTACTTTGACCCATATCATCAGATAAACACATATCTATATTACCTTTCTCTACCGTAAATAGCAGTTTCTCTGAACTTTTAGAGTGTTCTCTATGATACTGGCGCAAAAACTTTTGTTGAAATGAATTACAGTCTCTACAACAAAATAAATTGTCTACCTACAAGTGCAAACCACTCCAATAAAAAATTCTTACCCTAGAGTCTCACCGGCTCCATCAAGTCTAGAATTAATCCACAAGGCTTCCAAGCATATAATTTCTCCTATCAGGTCTGGGCAGAATTGCTGACATATACACATTCCGATCTAGCTCAGCATTTTTTCAGTATGGTTCGATATTTATCAAACAAATTATCAGTTTGAGTTTGATTAATATCGTTACTCACCACATGAATACTAATGCTTTCTTTATCCACTCTCTTCAAAATCTGCAATCTGTTGGTAACATCTTCAATTGTTGCTCTCAGCAAACACACTCTGATTGTGGTCTGCCTACCTATCTTTATAGGTAGGTGGATCAAAACTAGGTATGTTTCCTTGGCAATAGAATATCTCAATAAAAGTAAATCTCCTTCAACCAGAGGTGTTACACTTAGCTGTTCTATTCTATGACTGGAATCAGGCATGCTTTTGTTTTGTTTGTTTGTTATTAGGAGCATTAGCAACTAAGGCCATATTGCTCCGGGATATGCGGTGGTCATTCCCTGACCTTTCCACATCCTCCGTATTTGGTTATTTCGTGGTGGTGGTGGGCTCGAATCGGGCATGCATCACTTGGTAAGTCATGAGATACTTAAGTCTTTAATGCTGTCAATTACAGTAGATTCTAGGGCAAGCACCCATTTCTTGTGACTCAAATTCTTCTAGTAACGCACCAAGTTTTAATTTGAGATCAACGCACTCCTAACATCAGGTGCAAAGAAAATGTGAGAAATAATCCACAATTTCAAACCACACCCACACAGTACAGCCATGGCAAGGACAGATTTGTGACTTTGATGTTTTCATACAAATGCCTCACAAGGTCGGCATAATATGACTCGGTGACTGTCTGGCCTTTCTAAAGGTATTGCACTATCAACACTCAATCAACTTCCCAAAAAATCAAAGTCATCCCCTGCCCAGCAGAACAAATTAAACTGGCTTCCTTTGATTCTGGCTGAAAGTGATGGAGCCACATCTTATCCATGGTCAGAAACCTTGCATGGAAATTTGCTGGATCTGCTTAAAAATTATGCAAATGCTAACTAACAACTCTTTGTGTTTTTGATCTGCTGTCAACAGCAATTTTGGGACCAATCATGCTGACTTTTTCATAGAACCTCTCTATTTTATGTATACAAGAAAGCAAGCTTACACAGCATCACACCCCTCCCCCTCCAGACACTTCCCACATAACCTCTCCATTTCCTCAATTAATTTGTCTAGTCTGTCCTTGAATTTACTCAAACTAGCAACTTCTACAACACCAGACGGACATTTTTCCGACAATCAACTACCCAATGGCCGAAGGTAAACTTCCACACATCATCATCAATTTTAATTTATGCCCGTGTGTGTGTGTGTGTGTGTGTGTGTGTGTGTGTGTGTGTGTGTGTGTGTGTGTGTGTGTGTGTGTGTGTGTGTGTGTGTGTGTGTGCGAGCAAGAGGAAGGATTACATCAGCACTGAACTTACTGAATTAATTCCTGGCCTTTCCTGGTAAGAACCCTTTCTTATCCCTCAATAATATCACTAATCTTCTTAGCTCCCAAGGATAATCTTCTCAGCCCTTCAAGGATGTGGATATTAACATATCCACATTCTTGAAGATCTGTATATGGATCTGGCAACCTGAAATGAGGTTGCCAGATCCATATACAGTACTCAAAATGTGCCCTAACCATGCTTTATACAATGGGATAATCACCTCTCTATCCCTGCTGGTGAAATTCCTTTATATCATTGACAAAACATCATGAGCTCTCGACGCAGCCTCAATTCAACAGATCATCTGCCTAATTTTTCTAGATCAAGTTGTAGCAGCATACCATGAATACTGTCATTAACCACACTGCCAACCTTAGTATCATTTACAAACTTCAACATTAAGCAGGATTTGCCTTCAACAATATCATTAAGAAATACAGAAAACAACTGGCCCAGCATTGAATCTTTGGGGAAAACAATAATAATGTTAATCCAAGAAGAAGTCACAGTTGTTATTCACTAATAACAACTGTGACTTCTTCTACTCAATCATCCCTTTATCCATAGCAGTAACTTGCCCTTAAATCCATATAGCTCATAGTGTTGTCAACGATATACAGGAATTTTGCTAGCAGGGATAAGGAGGTGATTATCCCTTAGCATAAGGCAATGATCAGGCCACACATTGAGTACAGCATACAGGTCTGGAGGCTTCATTTTAGGAAGGATGAAGAGCTGCTGAATGAGTACAGAGAAGGGCAACAAGATTGGTGAGAGGAATAAAGGGTTGCTCTTACCAATAAAGGCTTAAATTCTGAAAATTGCAGCATCTGATTTGCCTTGAATAGTTTGAGCAAAATCAATGTTGTTGGGATTCTTCCTCATGCTCAGATTACACACCTGAGGGGGCATAAATTCCAATTGAGGGAAAGCCGGTTGTAAAACAGATATGCAGAAATTTGCCTTTAGCCAGCGTTGGTTGATTGCTGGAACAAACTTCCATCTGTTGTTGTGGAAGTTGATAGCTTAAATAAATTCAAGGAAGAACTGTACAAACTTTTGGAGTAAATGGACGAGTGAAATGGGAAGGGTTTTTTTTTCTTTGGCTGATGTATAGGTTTGCTTTCTTGTGTCACTTGCCCCTACAAATTCAAATGCAGGAAAAAGTCAAAATTTTTCCTGAAATCTCACTACAGTACAACCCCGTTAATCTGGTCTTGGCGGGACCACACTCAGTCCGGATTAACCGGAAGATATCTTTAATGTACCAGTTTTTATTTTTTAAAGTTACTAAATAATAAAATTTTAACTAAATTGGTTTTTATATTAAATTAATAAAATAATATTTTAAAGTGAAAATTATAAAAAGTAAAAGAATATGGTTGGTAAACAAAATACTGTACAAAGCAATAAAGTATTAATGTAGAACATTACATTGCACAAAATTAAACACAAAACAAATAACTATTTTGGAGAAGTTTACTTGAAATAGTCCTCAACATTTTTTTGCTTTAATTTTGAAACTCGCTTTCGGGCCGCATGATCTTGCAATCACTTCAAGGTCAGAAGCTCGCCAGCTGATGTGTCATGCTGTCTCTCGAGATAAATCAGTAGCTACTCCAGCATTTGGGTTGCTTCAGTGTGACTCGTGCCAGTTGTTTTCTCACACACTTCATCATCAGAGTTGTCGTCTTCATTAGCTTGCAACGATGATCAGCATGCTTGCACGATGACTTCCTCAGTGAGGACCTGATGTCCTAGATCATTAGCACACATTATCCATGGGGCAATGTCTTCATTTGTTATGTCTGAACAACCCCCTAGACATTGAAATAACTGAACAAAATCATTATCATCCTTGTCATCATCAGGATCCGAAGAACTATCCATTTCCTCCTCAGATCTTTCTATTGGAACATCAGGCCAATTTTTTTTCCAGAATTTGATATGGGTAGTCTTGTCAGTTTCGTCCCAAGCTGCAGCAGAAAATTAAATGACTGTCTTTATGTTGACATTTTTAAGAAGGTCCACCAAGTTTGATTTTTCTTCAAGTTCCTCTTGTTGTTCTAACAGTGAGATCATCAATTTCTTTCTGTACTGTCACTTCACAGCCACTATAATTCCTTGATCTGTAGGCTGTAATAGTGCAGTAATGTGCCCATCATCATGCCCATTATTGCCTCAACGAATGGTCTCCTATGCTATGCCGATGACTTCAAACTGCTGACTCCAATTAACCCTGGCGACAACCCCGCCCAGCTCAGTAACAGGATCAATTCCCAACTTAAGGATCTAGAATTGTACCTGGCAAACTTCAATCTAAAAATCAACCCTCTGAAGTCTGCTCAGGTTATATTCTCCCTTAAATCTATGCCGACAGTACTCAACGTTTCACTCGCAGGGGTACGAATACCAAACGTACCCTCACACACAGACCTTGGCGTTCTGTTCGACCAAAAGATGTCCTTTGTCAACCAGATCGACAAACTCAGTACCAGATTTTCTCGTCTACGGTGGATCTCAAAGCAGCAGCTACTACACGTCCGACATCCTGCCACTGTTAAAAGGTTCATCACCTCCACCGTCTACCCTGCCATTCTCTATGGTGCAGAAATATGGGCCTCTGCTGGACCTTAAGCGGGTGTACACTGCTGAATACTGGCTACTGAAAGGGCAAATAACAAGCTTCGGCTACCTCCCGCTACCACAACTACCATGATGGCACAAGCACTCGACATCCCGAGGTTGAAGTTCCTGATCGTTGAAAAGAGGCTGGTCTTCACAGCCAAACTCATCTCAGGCCAAATATCATCTCCAAATATTTGGAATGCTTGCTCGTGGAGGATTCCACAGCCAAGCCTAAGGTCGGTACCAGCACTTGTGGCTCACCACAACAGGCTTGCACTCACCGAAAGATTTCTGCCCAAGCAGATGCTCGCTGCCCTCAACCGTGTGGACGCCGACATCGACACCATAATAAGTAAAAAGAAGGACAGACACAACTTTATCAAAGCTCTTGAAACCTGAATCACTGCCAAGTTGTATTTGTTTTTCTTTATTTGTGTTCAGCTCCTTGTTTTTATGATGTATTTGTATTTCTTTTTGCATTTGTAATCTGTATTTTGTAGCCTTTTGTATGTGTTCGCTATATTTTGTAGCCATTTGAATTTGTACTTATGTTATCTATATGTGAACCCCTGGCGCTCGTCGCCGTGATGGGATATTGTGCTGTAATTCTACTTTACAATAAAGATTTATTTATTTATTTATTTATTTAATGGGTGGCAAAGATTTTACAAAGGTGTTGCCAGATCTCAGTTGTTTTTCTGCTGGGTGGGTTGGAGTGTTATCAATGAATAAAACTGCTTTTTCTTGCAGTCTTTGATCCCTTAAATATTTTTTAATTAAGGGAACAAATGAGATGAAAAACCAATCTTTAAAAAGAGCTGAGCTCATCCAAGCTGATTTTTGGGAAGTGTACTTAGCTGGGAGGGTATTTAAGTTCACATTTTTAAGAGCATGGGGCTTAGCAGATTTTCCTAAGACTAACAGTGGTAACTTTAAATTCCCAGATGCATTACTGCACAAAGGCTTTCTTGGAAAGAGTGTCCTTTTGTTTGCTTTGCCAATTTTGATGCCCTTCTTTGCGCCCATTTCAGCAGATCTACATCCTTCCTAAAATGAGATCTCCAGATCTGTATACAATACTTAGGATGTGGCCTGACTGCTTTATATAAAGGTATAATCACAATCTTATTCCTTCTAGCAAAGTTTCCATATAACATTGAGAAAACCCCCATGAGCTGTCCTGGCAACCTGTCTGCATTGCTCAAAGAACTTCATATGTGACTAGCACAATTACCCCCAGGTCTTTTTCATTTTTTGAGTGTAGTACCATAAAGGTGGGTATGTTAATCAGGGATTACTGCTACCCATAAGCAGTACCTTGCATTTAATGTTAAACTTCAACTGCCATTTTTCAGCCCATCGGCCTACTTTATTTAGATCTTGTTGCAGCAGCTTACCATGATTACTGTTATTAGCCACCTTGCCAACTTTTGTATTCTCTGCAAACTTAGAAATTAATCCTGATATACTTCATCAATATCATTAATAAATACTGAAAGGATCAGTGGGCCCAGCACTCAATCCTGGGAGACCCAACTAATAATATTAGTCCACAAAGAGCAGTGTCCATTGATACCCACACACTGTCTTCTCTTACTCAACTAGCAGTAAATTGGCCTTGATGCCACATTGCTCCACTTTGTACAGCAATCTTTAAATGCTGCAGAATCAAAAGCCTTCCTGAATTCCAAGTATATGATATGAAAATTATTTTTTGCACCCACCTTTGTTACTGCATCATTGTATTCAATCATATTGGTCAGACAAGTCTGCCCCATAACAAATCCATGCTGTGACTGCAGCAACCATTGCTGTCTAGACGGTCCAGCATTATTTCTTTAACCAGTGACTCCATTATTTTTCCTAGAACAAACATGAAGCTAACAGGTATGTAATTATTAATGTCAACTTTTGAATACAAGGGTGCTCTCATATTATGGCTAATTGCTTCCTTACCTCCCTTAATATAATTGGATAGATCCCATCCACCTCAGTAATCATTTTTATGTTTAGCTTCAACAATTTCTCTTCCACTTTCTTTTCAGTTATCACAAAATCATTTAGCTCACCATTAGTCTGATAAATTTCAGGCATACCCTTCCTTAAAAAAATTCCACATGTGTGAATATAGATGCAAAATACCTATTCAGTTTATCAACCTGAGCAGGGTCAATAACAGTTAAACCATTGACATCAATTGACTATTTGATTCAACCTCTTCATTCTATTGTTGATATGATCATAGAAATCGTTGCTGCTATTTCTTTGCATTCTTTGCCAGAGTCATAATCTGCATTTGCTTGCCTAACCTCCTCTGTGACTTGATTACAGATTAGTTTATATCTATCATAGGCTTCTGTGTCATCTGATATACATTGCACACATTTTTCTTTTCTGCCATACGTATCATCATTTAATCTGATATTCATTTAAGTCTAAGCTTTGAACAGTGTCTTTTAGTTGGTATGAAGAGCTTAGTAGCTTCTATGATTATTTCCCTAAATTCTTCCCATTTAGAATATGCTATTGTTAATGTCATCAGTTGGTCACACTGTACAGAACTAAAAACTGTCTGAGACCACTGTAGTCACCCTTATGAAAGCAAATGCCTTTCCCTTTGCCCTTGATACTAGTCATGTCTTTAAGTACATTCAATATTAGTACACTGCAATCACTGCCACCCAGTTGGTCTTTTACCTGCAGATTCTTAAGGCATGAAGAATCAATGCTGATAACAAGATCAAGGGTACTGCTTCCTCTTATTGCCTCTCTAACATTAGCATTAGCATTAGTAGAGGCATATGATGCAAGAAAGCAAGCTTATTCAGCATCAGCCAAAAAAAAAAAAAAAAAAACAACCACTACTCCCATTTCACCCCTCAATTCGTTCGAAATACCTGTCCAGCTGAGCCTTAAATTTGTTTAGGCTATCAACTTCAACAACAAGCGATGGAAGTCTATTCCACAAACCAACTGCCCGCTGGCTAAAGGCGAATTTCCGCACATCTATCCGACATCCGTCCTTCCTCAATTTGAATTTATGCCCTCTCAGGTGATTATTCTGAGCAAGAGGAAGAATTCCATCGGCATTGAGCATGCTCAAGCCATTCAAAGCCTTGTACACCTCTATCAGATCACCTCGGCGATGCCTAGTCTCCAGGCTCTGTAATTTGCCTTTCTTCGTAAGAGCAACCCTTTGTTCCATTCACTAATCTTGTTGCCCTTCTCTGTACTCGTTCCAGCAGCTCTACATCCTTCTTGAAATGAGGCCTCCAGACCTGTATACAGTACTCAAGGTGTGGCCTGACCAATGCCTTATACAAGGGAATAATCACATCCCTGTCCCTGCTAGAAAAATTCCTGTATATCATTGACAAGACACCATGAGCTACTCTTACAGCTCGTCTGCACTGCTCAGAGAACTTCATATCTGCCTGCACAATTACCCCCAGGTCCTTTTCATTCTCTACCACTGTCAGCGTAGTACCACAGAGTTGATACGTTGATCTGGGGTTACTGTTTCCCATATGTAGTACTTTACATTTGTCAATGTTAAACTTCATTTGCCACCTCTCAGCCCATCTGCTCAACCTTTCCAGATCCTGTTGCAGCAGCATAGTATCAGTAGTGTCCTTAACAACCCTGCCAACCTTTGTATCGTCTGCAAACTTGGACATTAAGCCTGATACACCATCATCAATATCATTTATAAATACAGAAAACAACAATGGACCCAACACTGAACCCTGAGGAACTCCACTAATAACATTAGTCCACGTTGAGCAGTGTCCATTGATTACCACTCTCTGTCTTCTGCCACTCAACCATCCCTTTATCCATAGCAGCAATTTGCCTCGAATGCCACACTTCTCCAATTTGTGCAGCAGTCTTCCATGCGCAACAGTATCAAAAGCCTTTCTAAGATCCAAATATATAATATCAAAGTTATTCCCTGCATCCAGTTCTTTTGTGACTACATCATAGTATCCAATCAAATTGGTCAGACAAGACCTGCCCTTAACAAACCCATGCTGTGTCTGAGCTATAACTGAATTCTTGTCCAGATGATCCTGCAGTGCTTCTTTAACCAGTGCCTCCATTAATTTTCCTGGAACCGAAGTTAAACTAACAGGTCTATAATTACTTGTGTCAGCCTTTGATCCTCCTTTGTGAATTGGGGTTACATTTGCACATCTCCAGTCCATGGGTACCTCCTCTGAGTCCAAAGAAGCTCTCATAATTATGGCTAGGGGTTTGCTTACTTCCTTTGCTGCCTCCTTTAATATAACTGGATAGATCCCATCCACCCCGGGTGCCTTTTTTATGTTTATCCTCAACAATTTCTCCTCCACTTTCCTCTCAGTTATTAGAAAATCATCTAGCTCACTGCCAATGTTTACTTCACCTACGACATTCCCCTTCCTGAATAACTCCTCATGTGTGAATGTAGATGCAAAATACTCGTTTAGATTGTTAGCCACCTGAGCTGGATCCTCAACTGTTGAACCATCAACATCCAGTGGACCAATCTGATTCATCCCTTTCCTTCTTGAGTTTAAATAGGTAAAGAACTCTTTTCTGTTTTTCTTTGCATCCTTTGCCAAGGATTTCTCATAATCTGCCTTTGCCTGCCTAATCTCCTTTGTGACTTGGTTACAGACCAACTTATATCTATCATAGGCTTCCACGTCACCCATTAATTTGTATGTATCCCATGCATTTTTCTTCTCTGCCATATGTCTCATTAGTTCATCTGACAACCATTTAGGCCTGAACCTTGAACAATATTTCTTGGTTGGTATGTAAAGCCTGGTAGCTTCCAAGATTCCAACATGCTGCTTAGAAAACAGTTGCCAAACAAATCCACAAGGTCTTGATAATGTGTGTGAGTGACGAACACACAAATTTCAGTTAACATCTGGAAAGAAAGTTAAAATCCCCTAATTATAAGATATTCTGATTTACTAGCCCACCCTATTCCACTATATTTCTCTGCATAAATGTTTGATGTACTCATCACAGTCACTGGTTCTATAGCACACTCCTACTCTCATTTTCATTTTCCCAGTGCTTATGTCACTGACTCAAAGTTGTGCTAGCCATTCTTCACAACTGATTGCACTGCCTTAGATTTCATATGCTTCTTAACTAAGATCATAACCCTCCCCTCCACCTTCGCTTGTCTTCCATTCCTGTATATATTATACTCCTTATATTCAAATTCAATATGTCTGAGTGACACCATCCTCCAATATCTCACAATGTCTGCATTTAATGACTTAATCAGTACTTCAAATTCATCAAATATATTTACAATGCTAATAGCATTAGTGTACATGCACCTGTTCTTACTCTTAATTACCCTAATACAGCCCATGTATTTACTTGATCCATGATGACCCATAGCAGGGTTTGAAATTCCTAACACCTTTCTTTCCAGGCTGGTAGGTGTTCCAATAGAATCAGTGCAAGAATCGCTTTCACCTTTGCCGGTGGCTCTAGTTAATCTATTAGTCTGTGTATCCCTCCCCCCTAACAAGCTAGCAGTTTTCCGATTCGCCTATCATCGCCTTGATACCATGAGCAAATATTCTTGCACCCCCTTCTATTTAAGTCTATCCCATCACAGTAAAAACAGTCTCTCCTGTTAACCAGCACAGGCCATGCTATGAAATTTTCTATCCCGTGAGCCTTGCACATTGTTTGGCAAGACTCTTAACATATGCTCTGTCTGGGTGGGTCATCTTTCAGGCTTTCCCTCTCTTATTTAAATTCTGCTGTGCTTCTTATCTATGGTGTAGGAAGGGATGTCCTCTCCCAATGTTGTAACCACATCCTCAAGAATTGTCCTTGGTGTTATTTTCTGTTTTAAATAAATGGCTGCACACTGACTGATTTTATCCATCTTTCCACATTCATACAACTCTGTTAACTTCAGGCCCTTAATTAGAGAATTAGAGGAAGACATTATTAAAACTGCATAAAACTTGGTGGATTACTATTTGACGTTTTATAGTTTAAGTAGAGAAATTTTTAACCCTGTACCGCTACCTGTTCATACTCAGACTTTGTATTTTCTATATGCATAAGAATATAATATAAATCCCATTAATTTTTTTCTAATATCTGAGAGAGAGAGAGAGAATCAATATCAGTGAACTTGTACCATTTTCTTATATGTTGTTAAATGCTTCCAACGCATCATACTATCAGAGTTCAATATGATATGCTGGAAACATATCACATTGATAGCGATCGATGCTATTCACATAATATCTATCATGCTTTTAACCTGTAACTAGTAATGACCAATATCAATAACATACCCTTTTTGTCCATGGCGGCTACTAAACTTATCTCCAATTTCTGGCCTTCTAGTCTGCCTCATCAACAGTTTAATAAGGGAAGCTTCTTCAGTATTAGAAGTAATAATTACCTTCTCTACATATGATGCTTCTAATCCTTTGTATCTATTCAGTATAGCAAGGAGTAAAAAATTAATCACTATACTTGACTGAAATAATAGTATCTTTCAGGTAAGTGAACAATTCATCTTTACAAATATGGGAAATAATAAGCTTTCCATTAGTGATTTAAACTGCAAGGATAAATTAATTTTTCTCCTATACACATATGTATATATATATATATATATATTTTTTTTTTGGAAATGAATCCTCCTTTTTTTTTAATTGTTAATAATATTCAGTAAATGCTATCAATTTCTGTTTTTCAAGTTACAGAAACAGGTTCATGTGAATGAAATCTGGGAAAAGTATAAATAAAGCGTGACAACCTTCTGTGCACACTGCACTTTTGGAAGAATTTTTCATTTCATTTTTCATGTTAATTGCAGAATGAACTGTAAATTTGGAAATTCAAAGTGCTTGTTTAAATTCAATTAAAAATACTTTCCATGAAAAAACAATCATTTTAAGATAAAACTTATTACAGGGAAAACAACTGAAAAGATGTCAAGTTACAAAATAAGATATGTAACGATAAAATGCCTGTGATAATAGCAGTGTTAGAAAAGGTAAAATTAGTAGAAGATATGGGCTATTTTCTTCATATCCTTCACTGAAATTCTACATAGTAGGGAATTCCCCTACAAGAAAGAGGAGGAAATTATAAGGTGATAAATTAATTTAGTAAGGCCAAATCTGTGAAAAATTTGCATGCAAGATATATCACAAACAGTATTTATTTCATTAGCATTCAATTATTCTACTGGCTGAGTAATTTGCCATCAAGGCAACAACTGAGGCCATTAGACATCTGTCTGTTCTATCCACTAAATCTGTAAATTGCATTTAGTCTATCGACAATGTATTTTTAAATTTCAGGCAAAAAAAAAAAAACCTCCATCCGAGACTAACCAGTTGGGCCACGTAATAGTAATAGAGGAATGTGATGCAAGAAAGCAAGCATATGAGCTTATGTAGCATCAGCCAAAAAAAAAAAAAAAAAAAAATATATATATATATTTTCACACACCCATTCCCTCTAAACGCTGTACAGTTCCTCCATGAATTTATTTAGGCTATCAACTTCCACAACAAAAGATGGACGTCTGTTCCACCAATCAACAACCCACTGGCTAAAGGCAAATTTCCGCACTTCTATTCTACGACTTTCCTCAATTTGAATTTATGTCCCCTCACATTCGTATTCTGAGCAAGTGGAAGAATCCCATTAGAATTCAGCGTGCTCAACCCATTCAAGGCCTTATACACCTCAATTAGATCACCTCACAGGTGCCTAGTCTCCAGCTGCTGCAATTTGCATAACTAAGCCTTTCTTGATAAGTTCACCAATCTTCCTCACCAATCTTGTTGCCCTTCTTTGTACTTGTTCTAGCAAATCTACATCCTTCCTAAAATGAAGCCTCCAGACCTGTACACAGTACTCTAGGTATGGCCTGACCATTGCCTTGTATAACAGAATAATCACTTCCCTGTCCTTGCTAGCAAAATTTCTATATATCATTAACAATGACTCCATGGCCTGCCCTGGCAGCCTGTCCGCACTGCTCAGTGAACTTCATATTTGAATGCACAATTACTGCCAGAACTTTTTTACTTTCTACTTCCCTGAGTGTAGTACCACACATTTGGTAAGTTCCTCTGGGATTACTTTTACCCAAATGTAGTACTCTGCATTTGTCAATGTTAAACTTCAGTTGCCACTTCTCAGCCCATCTGCCCAAATTTTCTAGATCCTGTTGCAGTAGCACACTGCCATTACTGTCATTAACAACCCTGCCAACCTTTGTCACCTGCAAACTTTGACAATAAGTCCGATATACCGTCATCAATATCATTGATAAATATAAAAAACAATAGTGGGCCCAACACTGAACCATGTGGGGCTCCACTAATAATATTAGTCCATGAAGCGCAGCGTCCATTGATTACCACACTCTGTCTTCTCCCACTCAACCACACTTTTATTCAGTGTAGCAACTTACCTTTAATACTATACTGCTCCAATTTGTACAGTCATCATCAATTTGAAAATGAAATGCACAAGGTATAATTCTTATGGGTTTTGGTAATTAACTATATAGTATCAGTGTAAATACACCATAGTTAACCCATAAATTTGAACTACGTAAGTAGTGCAGAAGGCATCATTTTAATTGTATCTGATATTGTGGAAAATAAATAACAGTTCTCTTCTCTACTAGAGAAGCGTTATTTTTTTGAAGTAGTGCAATACCGCTATCTCATTGTTAAGGCAACCACAATATGAGATACAATTAAAACAATGCCTTCTGTGTCTTCAATGTCAACCCATTAATTTGAACTACTTATTTAGTTCAAATTTATGGATTGACTATGGTGTATTTACACCGATACTATATAGTTAATTACCAAAACCCATAAGAATTATGCCTTGTGCATTTAATTTTAAAATTACATTTTTACCAACACCCTTTGGCATCTCTCATATTGTGGATATAACTTCGCAACCGTGATGGCATGTTGTATTATCAGGGTACCTACCTGCCCGCCAACTGATGATGAAGCCCAATAGCTTCGAAACGATCATCTGGGTAGTGGTATCCTCTGAAAATAAATAACAGCAGTCTTCTCTATTAGAGAAGCTTTATTTATTTGAAGTAGTGCATTACCGCTATTTCATTGTGAAGGTAACCACAATATGAGATACAATTAAAACGATGCCTTCTGCGCTACTTACGTAGTTCAAATTTATGAGTTAACTATGGTGTATTTACACTGATACTATATAGTCATCATCAATGTGCAACAGTGTCAAATGCTTTCCTGAAATCCAAGTATATGATAACAAAATTATTTTTTTCTATCTAGTTTCTTTGTAACCACATCATAGTATCCAGTCAAATTTGCCAGACATGACTTTCCCTTAACAAACCCATGCTGTGTCTGAATTATTGCTGCAGTCTTATCTAGATGATCCTGTAATGCATCTTTCACCAGTGACTCCATTATTTTACCCAGGACAGAAGTTAAACTAACTGGTCTGTAATAACTCGTGTCACCCTTAGATCCCCCTTTTTGAGAATTGAGGTTACATTTGCACTTCTCCAGTCCATAGGGAACTTCCCGAGTCCAAGGATGCTCTCATAATTATGGCTAAGGGTTTGCTTAGTTCTTTTGCCGCCTCCTTTAATATAACTGGATAGATGCCATCAATCCCAGGTGCCTTTCTTATGTTTAACATCAACAATTTCTCCTACACTTTGCTCTCAGTTATTACAAAATCATTAAGGAAGCTGTTACAGTTTGATAAACTTCTGGCATTTTCCCCTATTAATAACTCCTCATATGTGAATGCAGAGGCAAAATACTTATTCAGTTTGTAAGCTATCTGAGCAGGAACATCAACAGTCGAACCACCAACATCAAGTGGAGCAATCTGATTCATCCCCCTGCCTTTTAGAATTTACATAAGTAAAGAAGTCTTTGTTGTTTTTGTTTGCTTCCTTTGCCAAGGCTTTCTCGCAATCTGCCTTCGCCTGCCTAACCTCCTTTGTAACTTCATTACAGACTAGCTTATATCTACCATAGGTTTCTGATAATTTATATGCATCCCATGCATTTTTCTTCTCTGCCGTGATTCTCACAGGCGCCTCCGTAGCCAGGTGGGAAGGAGCAGCAGTGCGTAGCACACGCTTCTTGATTAGACCGGGGTTCGAGCCCGTCACCACCAAATACGGAGGATGCGGAAAGGTCATTCAGGGAATGACCACCGCATATCCCGGAGCAATATGGCCTTAGTTGCTAATGCTCCTAAAAACCAAATAACAACAACAACAACAACCGTGATTCTCATTAGTTCATTTGACATCCATTTAATACTAAAAACTTGAAAATTATTTCTTAATCGGTATGAAAAGCCTAGTAGCTTCAACGATTAATTCCTTGAATACTTCCCACTTAGAATTTGCTGTTGGTGACATCATCAGTTTGTCTCGCTGTACAGAAGTTAAAAACTGTCTGAGACTACTGTAGTCATCTTTAGAGAAGCAAAAACCCTTCCCTTTACCCCCAATGGTAATTATATCTTTAAGTAAATCCCACATCAGTAAACTGTGATCACTGCCATATATATAGTGGTTCCTTTATCTGTTAATTCTTAATAGACGAATAATTTCTGTTGATAACCAGATCAAGAGTATTATCCTCTCTGGTTGCCTCTCAAACATGCTGCTGCAGAAAACAATCATTCAATAAATCCACAAAAGTGTTGCTAGTGTTCAAGTGACAAGTTCCAGTCAATATCTGGGAAATCAAAATCCTCCATTATAAGACATTCTGATTTACTGGCCCACTCTATTTCTCTGTACAACTGTTCATTGTTTGTTTGTTGAAATGGTTTTTAAGAGCATTAGCAACTAAGGCCATATTGCTCCGGGAATATGCGGTGGTCATTCCCTGACCTTTCCGCATCCTCCGTATTTGGTGGTGACGGGCTCGAACCCCGGTCTAATCAAGAAGCGTGTGCTACGCACTGCTGCTTCTTCCCACCTGGCTATGGAGGCGCCGTACAAACAACTGTTCATTGTATTGATTAGTGTCATTAAGCCTATAACACACTCCTACTCTTATTTTTGCTTTCCCAGTGCTTATGTCACACCAAACTGACTCAACATTGCACTGTCCATCTATGTCAACTGGATGCACTTCCTTAGATTTTATGTTTTTCTTAATTAACAGCATAGCCCCTCCTCCCTTCTTATCCTGTCTATCCTTTCTGTACACATTATACTCCCCAAATTCCAATTCTGTATTCCTAATATCTGTGTGACACCACGTTTCTGGAAACAACAGTGATTGTAACCACTATGTTAACTACAAAATAAATTCTTGTTTGATCATAATAAGGATTATTATTAGATTAATATTATTACATATAGGTCTGTGCTATAGCAACATGTTCATACATAGCAAACTAAAAAGTAGTTAAAAAATTGGCGTCATTTACGTATATCTCACATTCAGTGGCGTAGCTACCATGTAGGCAGGAAAGGCAATTGCCTCCGGACCCGGGCACTTTAGGGGCCGGCGTCTTTGGCTATCTCCTGTTTTTGCAATTTTCATTAATTAAGTAGGGGCCCAAACATGTTCTTTGCCTCTGGGCCCAAAAAAGGGTAGCAACGTTACTGCTCGCATTGTAAATGCTTTCACAAGGAGTTGCCATGGTATTGCAATACCTCGAATAAGTAACGCTTCTCTAATAGAGAAGACCACTGTTACTTATTCTTGGCAGATACCACTACCCAGACAGCACCGTTCAGAGCTTTTTTTATTGGCTCTTAATCGGTGGGTGGGCAGGTACCCTGGTGTTGCAATGATGACAACCCAATTTTGTAACTGCTGAGTAGTTGGCTACATATAAACATGATGCTAAAGGACAAACCTATATGTCAGTTAACTGCTTCTTAACCTGAGGCTATTGCCCTAAACAAATTATGTAATTTTCAATTACTGTGCACCCTCAGGCATCTCTCATATTGTGGAGTTATACTTCGCGACTGGGTTTGTTTATACGTAGCCGCTACGAAGTAGTTACAAAATTGGACTGTCATTATTGCAACACTAGGGTACCTGCCCACCCACCGATGAAGAGCCAATAAGCTCTGAAATGGTGCTGTCTGGGTGGTGGTATCTGCCGAAAATAAGTAGGTGGTAAAGTATAATTCAATCCTTTGGATAAAAGTGAAATCTGGTCCAGCAATAGCTTATACGAGGAAAGATTTGTAACCTGGTGATATGTAGATATGTTGCACGTAGGGCAAAGGGGTAATCGAGAACTATAGGAAGCATTCTGATTGTGTGTAAGCACACTGTACGCATGTGGGGGATTGTAAATGAACTCATATGCACTTGGCCAAAAGCTCGCGAGAATGTGTTTGAATTGTGCATACGCACATTGCATACATGTAAAGGGGTTATGGAAGTACTCCTATGAACCTGGTTTGATACCCACAATAATGTATTCAATTTGTTAATGTGTCTGTTTTTTATTTCTGTGGCCTGTGCTCCACATCGCAAATCTATGGATGTCTTCAATACAGACCAATCGTTTGGATGTAGATAATTTTTTAATTTGTTGTAAAGAAAGGTATTGATGTTTATTTGAATACCGAGATTTTAAGGCAAGTTTAACTACATTGTGAGACGTGATGTGGCAAGTGCTAGTTGCTTTATGCCCGCAATTTTTTGATTTAAATTGACCCCAGCAATTTCAGAATGATGTTGTTTTGAAGGCAATATTTTAGGAAAGAAATACAGTAAATTTAGGCTGAGTATCTTAGTGTTGATCTAATGTATTTTTGTACCAAGATGTTCAAAAAATCTCCCATAATTGTGTGTATTGATAGGTTATTTCTGGAGAGGAAGGAAGTGAATGAAATAGTCAACAAGACATTAAAATATGAATTTGATACCATAAAACAGAACTACGATGCTCAATACATTCTACGTTGTATTTCAATATTTGTAGAAGGATAACAGAAATTAACCTCAATATGGTAAGTCGAACACTTCCATATGACACTCTCCAGAAATTAAAACGAATATAAAATTAATGCAAAATGATTACAGTAATAAATTAAAAACAATTTAAAAATTAAACAAAAAAGTTTAACCTAAATTTTGCAAAAATGACTTTCCTTCCTGAAGCTGACAGGGCTTTTCAACCATATGTCTTGATCACAGGAATGGAAATTACCTGAAATTACAAGTATGTGTGAGCCTGGATCTTAAATAGCAAGATTATTTGTCTTCCGCATGTGCAGAAATGACCATGAATCCATTCATGTTTTCATCCTTAGCCACACATGTATATAGTATTATAAAACCCTTTATACAAGCGATACAATTTGGGGAAAAAAACTATGATACATTATTTAATGACCTTAAGGACTGTAGACTTGGCGATAATGATAATTTATTCTCACTGGATGTTACTTCATTATATACAAATGTAAACATTGAATACACATCAGATATTCTTTGAGATGTGTTAAATAATAACTCTATAAAGATTAATTATACAAAGCTTTCTATTAAAGAAATTTTTCACTTAATTAAACTCTTAGTGGAAGCCAACTATATCACCTTTTAAGACAAGGTATACAAACAAATTTTTGGTTTGCCAAAGGGAGTGAGTCTAAGCGTCTTAATGTCAGAGGCATACCCCGGAATGATTAAGTGTATGCATTTGACGCCTTTTTTACCCCGTATCACATACTATGGGACGATGAAGAGCCAACAAGCTTTGAAACGGTGCTGTCTGGGTGGTGGTGCCCACCGAGAATAAGTAACAATAGTCTTCTCTTTTGGTGAAGCATTACTTATTCGAGGTAGTGCAATACATGGCAATTCGTTGTGAAGGAGGAGCACAATACGAGATACAGATAAAATGATGCCCCTTCAAACTACAAACGTAGTTTTTTCGTTTAAGAGTTTTCTATTGTGTATTTACACCAATATTATATAGAATACTATGGGACATATTTTAGACAACGTTCTTGTTATTACTGATAGTTGCACTATTCAAGACATTTTACATTTGTTTAATAATATTCATCATAGACTCAATTTTATATTGGAAGGGGAAAATATTGATACAAAGTCATTAAATGTTCTAAATTTCACGCTTACTCGGGACGCGAATAAAGTTCAATTCAACATCCATCGTAAACCAACAAACACCGGTATGTTTCTAAAGCATTATAACAGCTATCACCCATTCATCTACAAAAGGTCTATTATTTTTAATCAATTTCTCAATGCCTTTAAATATTCAACGACGGAATCTCTTTAGACTCAGAAATACAGATATTAACCAGCAGATTCTTAAACAGGGATTACCCCCTTGCTACAATAAACCGAATGAGGGTACAAATTAAGGATAGGATACAAAAAACTACACCAACAACAATAGTAACATCAAAAAATACTTCATTTCTGTCCCATAAGTTGAACAATGGCACAAACAGCTTAAAAGATTGTTTAAAGATACCGAATTTAAAATTGTGGCCAGACCAATACAGAAATTACATGCTATACTGAACAATCGCTCAGTCCTTTCTCCTTTCACAACACAAATCAATGGCCTAGTATACCATATTTCTTGCAGTGACTGCGACTCATCCTATCAGGGCTCAAAGCAGTGTATGCTGTATGTGAAAGTAAAACAGCACATGTCCCCAGTCCGTGCTTCTCGTTCAGCAGCATCAGAATTGGCTTTACATGCCGTTAACGAAAACCATACATTTTTATTCAGCAAGGCCAAAACACTTAGTGTCCAACATAATTATACTAGACTATTAATTGCAGAAACCATCGAAATTAAATTACAATGTAGGCTGTCCATATCTAATCTCCGATTCGTGGTCGTTTCCGCACATGTGCGAAGACAATTTTTTTTTTTTTTTTTTTTTTATGAAAACCCCAATAGTACTTAGTACCATGCATGGGTTGAAGGAGAAGTATGGGGGGAGGGGGATGCCGGAAACTTTGCTCTACAGACTAAACATGGGTTTCACCACTTCAAGCCTCCAATAAGCAAAGTGGTGGTATTTCACCAGTTGATGAAAGCCATCTACCACCTACAACTATCTCGCTATTTAAGATCCAGGCTCACATATACTCCGTAATTTCCATTCCTATGAACAAGGCATAGTCAAAAGGCCCTGTCAGCTTCAGAAGGCAAGTCGTTTTTGCAAAATTTACGTTAAACTTTTTATAATTGTTTTTAATTTATTACTGCAGTCATTTTGTGTTAATTTTATATTCATTTTAATTTGTGGAAAGTGTCATACGGAAGTGTTCTACATACCATATTGTGATAAATTTCTCTTATTCTTCTATAAATGTTTGAACAATGTTCACCTACAAAATGTCTATTATTTTTAATCAATTTCTCAATGCCTTTAAATATTCAATTACAGAATCTGCTTTAGACTCAGAAATACAGATATTAACCAGCAGATTCTTAAACAGGGATTACCCCCTTGCTACAATAAACTGAATCAGGGTACAAACTAAGGATAGGATACAAAAAACTACACCAGCCAACAATAGTAACATCAAAAAATACTTCATTTCTGTCCCATAAGTTGAACAATGGCACAAACAGTAACATTCTTCCACCTACCTACAATTAATGATATAAGTACATGGATGTGAAGCACATTGAATTCAAGAGCTATATTTGGATTTTCAAACACTGGTGTAACATTTAACAGAAACAAGAATATTGCCTTATTGAAGCCAGAAGAGAGGAACATGAAACAGACCTTCTGCATGAGTCAGGTTGATATGCCTAAAATTAGAAGCTTTTTCAGCTGTTTAGGATTGCTTTCTCGAAAATTTTGCAATTCAGAAATTCTTTTTCACGAGGTCACCAATTTGTCTTCTTATGGAGATTCTATTAGGAGGCTATCCAAACTAGCTCTAAAATACTAACAGTATTTTACCCCTATGCATCATTCATCAGGAGCCACAATGTTCTAAATTTTGCCACATACTTTACACATTAATATTACACATTACTTTATTTCAAAGATGTTCTTATTTGAACTTCAGTTGCTACAATTGTCTGAGATATCATCAGTTCCAACAGTTTCCAAAATTCTATTATTCAGCAGGGAGACAGTTCAATATGGGTGCAGCCCTTAAAAAATATTTTTTCACTTAAGATGTGAAATAGACATTTTTGTGGCAACCAGTACCAGATGATAAATGGATCTTAGCTCTTGCTTTTATAGTGGACATAACAAGTTATCTTAATGAGCTTAATGTGAAACTTCAAGGAATATAAATTACTGACATGTTTCTGATGTTCAAGTCTTTGAGGTGAAAATAAAACTTAGCTCTTGCTTTTATAGTGGACATAACAAGCTATCTTAATGAGCTTAATGTGAAACTTCAAGGAATATAAATTACTGCCTGACATGTTTCTGATGTTCAAGTCTTTGAAGTGAAAATAAAACTATTGTACAAACATATTAATGAGCAAAACTTGAATCACTATTCTTCTTGCAAAACTGCTAGAGAATGTTTCATGAAACTAGCTGAACTGCTAATGGAAACAACAAGTTTGTTACCAACATTCGGTAGTCATAGTTTTGCAATGTTTCAAATTTTTTTTTGCTATTGAAACTGATGAGGTAACAGCATAGATGCAAATGGAAATGACTGAATTATAAAATAACAACTCTTTGAGGAATGCTTTCACAAAGGAATATATATATGCCATATGCTTTTTTTTTTTTTTTTTTCTTTCCCAAGTTCTCTGACATCAAAACTTACTCAAAGCAAATGATCAGAACATTTGGCAGCCCTTATATATCAGTGAGAAAGCATTTTCACTTATGAGAATAGAGAAAAAATAATATACTATATATACATTTCGAACAGTATACAAATCCATGCCGCGAAAGAATGACACAAGGAACAAACTGTCGGTGCAATAAACCGACCATTGTTATGCAAATTTACTGCGCCGACAGTTTGATTCTTGTATCATTCTTTCGCAGCATGGATTTGTGTAGCGTTCAAAAAGTAGTGGTTCCTTGGCCATTATGGCCTCATAGTCCACTGATGAGATAGGGCATAATGGTCAGTCTTTTCTATTCAATTCGATATTATAGTATGTTCTACTATTTATTTTTATTTTTACTTATTTATGTACTGTTGGCCGGTTACATTTACATATAGCAATATTTCATGCAATTCGGAAACTGGTGCTTAGCAATAGGGGGCATCGCTAAATTTTCCTTTAATTTGGACACTTTTTTTCTAAATTATCTAATAATGTTTCTTCAACAGTACCCTATTCTTAATTTTGGATGTTAAATTCTTATTCTTCACTCTACTGGTTTGCCATGCTACTGGCATACTTTCATTTTTTTTTTTTTTTTTTTTTTTGTAACATAAAATTACTGTTAAATACATGCAACATGCTGCGATTTTTTGCATATTTGCTGCCACTGATGCCTACTTCACTATCCTTATTTTCTATTTTCACTTAATTTTGCATTTATTTCTGCTGTCTAATATTCGATTCATTTGGATTTAATTAGAATTATATATATATATAGAATATTATTTTGGTAAGTAATAGCTATACATGATTTCTGTTGCAACTATTTTCTTCAGATTGATTACTTTGTCTCTTACTCACTAAGTTTCTACTGTTACGTTTTCACTTTTCTCATGTATCCATTGGATTTGTTTTAATAATCATTCATGAAATTACTTATAATCAAAGCCCATGTTGAGTCTTTGCTGACTTCTACTAATTTGTTTTAAGATAAGGTTTATACTATATGTAGAATTTGCATATTTTTTATGAGTCTTGGATTTTTTTGAGCATATGTTAACATACTACACCTTTGAAAATCCATCTCTAGATTTTCTATTAAATTTATATAGCAACCATCACATTTTAGTGACTTTGGTGGTCTTTACCACTAAACTTCTAAACTTTGTATAAATCACTTTATACAATCTCCTAACTACATCATCCAAAAATTTGGTTCCTTGGAATTACTTCTTGTTCTTCCTTCTTAAGATTGAACTGTTTCATGTCCATAGATTTGTTATCTGCTCTTTCATAATTGGATTCGTAACTACACTACCACTGGATATATCAACTAGTTCTTTATCCTTGGATTCGTTTACTATTCTTTTCACAGTGAATTCACACCTGATACTATGTGTGGATTCATCTAGTTTTATATACATGGAATTAATTTCTGCTCTTCCATACCATTGTTGTTTCCTGGGAATTGTTTCATATACATGGACTCCTGTTTTATAGTTGGATCCTTAACTACACCACCTTTGGATCTAAAGTTACCATGTTCTTATATCCCTGGAATTATATCACTTCACAATTGGATTCTTAACTACACTACCATTGGATATAATGTCAACTGATTATTTGTCCTTGGATTCATTTACTATTCTTTCTCCAATGAATTTAAACCTGATATTACCTGTGGATTCATCTAGTTTTATAAAAATTCATTCAATAGCCTAGGTACATGTACATATATGCTGCGGTGCCAACTCTATTGTCTCACATGCACATTGCCAATAGCTCCCCTGAGTGGCACACTATGGCCATAGACACCTATGTGCCTAAAAAATTCTCAAACAAACAAACAAGCTCCCCTCAGGCAGTCAGCAGCAACGTGAACAGGTTCAGTATTCTTAATTCTATCCTGACGAGACAACGTGATAGCTTTTCAAACATTTCATTTCACAATTTATTTTTTACCCCTTTAAATACAATTGAAAATATATCTGCATCTTGGCTAGAAATTGCTGCCAACAACATGTGTTCTGTTTGGCAGCATGTTTTGCCCCATTTTGGAAAATGATTTCACTGGTTTTGAAATGCAAGCTCAGACAACTGCCGAAGACACTGTGAAGATTGGAAAAGACTTGGGATTCGAAACTTTGGACACTGCCAATGTACATGACTGCATTGACTCACATGCAAATGACTTAGATGATGCAACTCTCCTTGAAATCGATGAGCAAACTGCATATAAAGAAGAGAAAACAATTCTGAAGTGGATAAACATTAAAGTGGCACCAAAAGAATTTTCAACAGAAGAATTGGAGAAAGTTTTTCGGGGGGATTGACATGGCCTGCGAGGCAATTATTAAAAGAGATCCAAATGTTGAACATAGAATTTCCCCATCTTGTAAAATTTGCCGTCAAGATGTGGCAAATTTTACAACTTGGGATTCAATGCTACGAAGACTTGTACACCAAGAAAAATAAGAGATGATTTCACCAGACTTCATTACTGAAATACCTAAATAAACAATAAAGCGTTTTGTTCATCTCTCATGATGTTACCTTTTCCTTAATAAAATTTTTGCAATATTTTTTATTCCAAATCCTTTTAATTGGCTATAAAGCATAAATTCTTTATAGATATAGATTTCTTTATAGACTGTTACTCTGGTAAGCATTCAGTTAAAACCCATTATAGTTACACCCAAATTCAATTTGGCCTTTCCATATTCAAGCGACATCACCCTATGCAATCGAGAGATCTCACACGCATGTGTGTGTAAAAATTTTTTTTATTTTTAGATCCTAGCCACTGATATTTCAGGAAATTAGGTGGCAGGATCTGCCAGAGTGAATTATAGACTACTGGGTACCTGGTCTACCTCCATGTAGCATAAGTGGGGCAATGTTGGGCCTCAGCAGGGTCCAGCGGCTAAATGGCCAGAGGAACAGCGGTACAAAACACCACAATTCCATAATCTATACACTTTTAAATTTCTGACCTTTCCAGTGAACTGGCACATCAACAATGGAAGCAACATGGAGATGGGGGAAACCCCTTTTCAGTGCCATTAGACACTGAAAACACTTACTATGATTACACCTCAATTAGCACGGTTTCACATAACACGGAACAGTTTCAGTACCAATTATCAGTGCTATGCGCGGTATTGCTGCACACGGAATTATTTCCTGTTCTTTTATAATTGGATCTAAAGTCACTATGTTACTTATATCCCTGGAATTATATCACATTCTTTAATCCATGAATTTAAATTAGTATTTTTGCTTGGATGTATTTTCTTGCTAAATTGGATTCTTTATATATTGAATTCTTATTACACCTTTCGGACTATAGATTATGATTTTAAAATATTTATATCTCAAAACATTTGATGATTCTTGTTGTCTATACTTTGATATGTTTACAATCATTCTGTTATATGAGACTATTCAGCTTAATATGGCGCCTCCGTAGCCAGGTGGGAAGAAGCAGCAGTGCGTAGCACATGCTTCTTGGTATTGTTCAGCACTCTTTATTTATCTATTAATGGTAGTATGTTTATTTTTATAATTTTGTATGACTTTATCACGGTAAAATCATACCAACCATATTAAATTATCTTGTATTTAGAATATAAGTGTATGGAGACAATTTAAACTTACCGTTGGAAAAAGAGGTCACTATTTTTCCCACTGTTTTGCATTTCTCCGCAACTTACTATGAAGTCCGCTATGCTACTATAAATTGCTTTATCATCTAGATATATTGGCAATGTAGTTGATTTTGAAGTTTGCGTGCATTCCTCTACTCTACTGAATATGTGTACTCAATATTTCCCTGCTTTTTTCCCTTCTGCTACGTATACTTTTCAGACAGCTTATTTCAGCTACACATTTCTTGAAATACTCCAGGTATCGTTCACTTTCACTTTCTTATTACACTTTTCATTTCATTTTAGAGTATTGGCATGTTTCGACACACAGCTTTTTACTTTCAATACAAGCATTTGGTATTAGCTCCCTTTTATACTAATGCTTACAAATGCCAGAGCCCTTACTATAAGGTTGGGCTTCACAACTCCAGCAAGCTTAGTGTTATTTCATAACTTTTTCTTTGCTTTTTGTCTTTCTGCTGTCTATTTCTACTGTTCTTCCTGTTCGTAAAACTAATAGTTTATACGAGGGTGATATGGGCATTCCTACTATCCTATCTTATTTATTTTAAATACTCCTTTTTCCCTTCCCCATCCTCAATTTAATACCTAACCCTATACCATATGCTTGTTCCAAATTTATTTATTGAATAATTGAATTTATATTTAATCTTTACAAAATTAAATCCTACCCTAAATTCTACATATTTATATTAACCATATTTTTACCTAAATAAATTACACTGCATTGGGAATACCTTGTCCATACCGTGTTAGAATATGCTAATTTCATTTTCGTTGCTTTTTGGCCTTTCATTTTTCTTCTACTACTATGGACAAGTATAGAAACACAGTTCTTGATACAGGGTCAAGTGTAGTTCCCAGATAAAATACCTGATCATGTATCAATATTTATTTCAGCTGACATCAGATCAACCATATTTGCCTTACCTATATTTAACCATTTTCTAAATATGTTCCCCCCCCACCCCCATATCTGATGACAGCTATACCACTTTCATTTTTTTCATTTTATTTGCATTTTATTTTTTATTTTTATTTCATTAGTATGTTAGATGTACTAATTTTACTTTACAGTTCTTCCACTTTCTATTGGCTTGGTAATTCAGCCCATAATTTTCATAATTCATCATAACCTTTAGGATATTAAAATTCTTTCACCTTTCACAAATCTACTACACTTCTTTTTCTACTTTCCTCACCCTTCTAGTTATTGGCACTTTGTGTAACTTTCACATCCATTTATGCATACTTTATTCAATATATTAATGCAAACTTATATATATATATATAACCATACAAATAAATTAGAATGAGAGTTAAAAATAAAAAATAAAATAATGCCAGCAGTATGGCAAGAGAAGAGCAAAAATAATCGAAATTAAACTTAAGAATCAACCCAAACAGGGAGGGAAGAGAGGAGTAACAAGAGAAAATATTGCAGCAGAAAATCTCTAAGGTAATTTTGAACATCTAATTATAAGAATAATAAATCATTAAATTTTGAAAGCCAATTAAAATAGAAATTTAACGGCGCCCTCTCTGATGGGCACCAGGTCCAAATTTATGTGAAATATCACCAACAGAGACCTAAACCACTACAGTAAAATAAAACAAAAATAGACTGACCATTATGTCCCGTCTCAACAGAGGACCACAAGGCCAATAATGGTCAGGGAATCACTGCATTTCGATCGCTAGACAAATCGCCGCAAAGGCGAGTCGATCGAAAGATCAGGCCGCCACCCGATCTCCAGATCGAAGCACCAATGCAGAGGACTTGAATAGTGGTGGTCCTGATGCAGCAAAAATTAAAACTAGAACAGATGCAAGTACTCCAATGCAAAGCCACACCACTGACAAAATTAATCTTAACCAGTTTATATAGACAAAATGAACTTTGGATGGCAGCACAGGTGCAGCGTTAGCAATTCGCCCACTATTGTCATGTGATATATTTGAATAACGTTTAAAATAGTTGGAAACTGAATCTTTCATGATAAAAATAAAATAAAAAGGTACAGCCTGTGCTGCCATCCATAGTTCATTTTTTGTCTATATAAACTGGTTAAGATTAATTTTGTCAGTGGTGTGGCTTTGCATTGGAGTACTTGCATCTGTTCTAGTTTTAATTTTCACTGCATCAGGACCACCGCTATTCAAGTCCTCTGCATTGCTGGTTCAATCTGGGGATCGGGTGGCGGACTGATCTTTCGATCGAGTCGCCTCTGCAGCAATTTGTCTAGCAATCGAAATGCAGCGATTCCCTGACCATTATTGGCCTTGTGATCCTCTATTGAGATGGGGTGTAAGTGTCAGTCTATTTTTGTTTTATTTTACTGTAGTGGTCTAGATCTCTTTTGGTGATATTTCACATAAATTTGGACCTGGTGCCCGTCAGAGGGAGTGCCGTTAAATTTATATTTTAATTGGCTTTCAAAATTTAATGATTTATTATTCTTATAATTAGATGTTCTAAATTATCTTAGTGATTTTCTGCTGCAATATTTTTACTCTTGTTACCCCTCTCTTCCCTCCCTGTTTGGTTTGATTCTTAAGTTTAATTTCGGCTATTTTTGCTCTTGTCTTGCCATACTGCTGGCATTATTTTATTTTTAACTCTCATTCTAATTTATTTGTATGGTTATATTTTATGCATCATGTAGAAGAAAATGCTTTTTGATGCCTCTGATGCTTGCTGTACCTTTTTATTTTATTTTTATTATGAAAGATTCAGTTTCCAACTATTTTAAACGTTATTCAAATATATGTATAAGTATATATATAGAGCCTATAGGTATAGGGTGCAGAGTAGTCCAAAGAACTATCTGTTGAATCTATAGAAAAATTACAAGAAAGTACCTGTAGAGAAAATTGCAAGAAAGTACCTGTAAAAAACATGAAATTACTCATTGTTGCAATTACGATGATTTCACTAATTGATTTTACTTTTATACTTACCATCGGTTATGCAATGGGCATCATGTGAAGGAATTTGTAGTTTGCTGCCTCTAATTCTGATAAGATCAATATCAGAATTTATTTTCATAAATTTTTAACTATGTCATTATTCAATATATATATATATATATATATATATATATATATATATCAGAGATGAATCTGTAGGTTTAAATGTACAGTTTTTTTTCAATAATAATCATCATTTTATATTTTGTGCGGCAAAATTAGTCTCATTCCTTTTTATTTCCCCTTCATACTATGAATGAAGATACTGGTAAAAGACAGAGTAATTATAACTGACAACTGTTCTTCGTGGACTAGCATTAGGAGTGGAGCATCTTGGGGGTTTGGTGTTAGGACCTTCATTGCTTTTAATATTTATTAATGATACTGATTTTTTTTTTATATATATATATATATATATATGATGCATAAGTTTCCTAGTGTTTGAAATAATTACTTCATTATCGGCAGCAATGTAATGTATAATGTAATAGCTAGAACATATTTGAATACTACACACAGATCTGAAACCTCATTTCAGGAAATTATGCAGTAGCGCAGAGAAGGTCAAATAATTAGTTGGTACAAAGAGGGTATTTATACCAAGAAAGATTGGTAAAAATATCCTTTTTTATATATCAGTAACTGCAATTAGGGATCTGTGTGGGTGACCTCAGTGAAGTATTTAAGTCTCTAAAAAAGGTTAGGTAAACTAAATACTGATGGTATTTAGTTTATCCAACTTTACTCTTTCTAAGAAAAGCCATATAAGTGGACAAATTTAAAAATTATGGTTTTAGAACAGATGGGATATTTGCCTTCAATCAGAAGGTAACTGATTACTGGAATAAATTTCTACCCAGAGTTGGAGAAGCAGGCATTTTGAATAAATTTAAAGAACAAGCATTGGGATGAGCAAATAAGTGGGTACCTTATTTTATTTGATTTTATTTTGGCTAATGTTACATAAGACCACTTCCTTGCATCATACTAAAAATAAAACCATAAATGTGGAGTTCAGGTCAACCAAATTAACCATGTTTAAGAAACTTCAAATAACTAACCAGAAAACTCTATCCTCTCTGTTTAAGATCAATTAACTATAGCCCTGATTTAAACTCTTCAATCTCCAATCAGATTCAAATCCTGACCTTAGCAGAACTGCTAAGTTTTTCATACACATTTTTAATTTTTCTGATACTGCATTGGACTCAATTAAATGGATTTTTCCCCCCTTCTAGAGGTGAATGTAGCAAAACAGTTTACAGCACAAAATTTAAACATAATTAAGAACCATGTCAAGAGTAAATAAAAGATGTGGTATTACATCAAGATTTTAATGAGATGTAAATAAAATATCTTACGTTAAGGGTGTTTCTTTATACTCTTGATGTTGTACTTGTGGATGTGTTTCAACAGAACTGGTATCTGCTCGAGCAGGCATAGACTTATTTACCAAAACTTGTTTGTTCATAACTTTCTCACCTAGAAAGCACAAAAGAGAGAAAAAAAATTAATTTTATTTCTGAAAATAGTTTACTGAAAGCATTTTGGTATTTTCATTCATGCTCTCATAATTCTAATACATACTTCAAGGGGGCCATACAATGAATTCAGAATGGGCTTTAGCCACTAGAAAAAATTATCACAAAACTGTGGCCAGCAATTATTATTTCATTGCTGGCCAACTTAAAGAGCATGTGCTACTGAACTCTAGCTCCTGATCACTCGGCTATGGAGGCTTCGAATTACAGAAATACTTAAATGAATAGGATGATAACTCCTCTCTTGTTGAACCTATTAAAACGTTGCATCATTTATAACTTTGGGTCTAGCTGTTCGATTTTAAAAAGGTTCTGATTTTGTCAAAGATGTTTTCACATAAAATATATTTTGTGCATACAGGCACAAATGAAAGATGGAAGCCTCCTCAATGATTCATGTTAAGGGAAATGGACCATAATATGCCATACTGCTCCAGTGCTGGTTGGCAGATTGACCGTATTTAGCAGTGAGGGGCAAGAACCCCAGCCAACTTAAAGAACATGTGCTACTGAACTCTAGCTCCTAACCACTCGGCTATGGAGGCTTCGAATTACAGAAAGACTTAAATGAATAGGATGATAACTCCTCTCTTGTAGAACCTATTAAACACCTTTCAACAAACCAAATGGTTAAATATTTTAAGCATGCTGAGCATGCCATTAGTATCATTAATGAGAATAATCCTAAATGCAAGAGAAGCATTAGTTTCTAGAAAGATTCAGAACTCTTTGACTTGTTATTAAGATATCTACAAAGAGACAAAAATTTCTGCCTGTCAGCTCTCTCTCTCTCTCTCTCTCTCTCTCGACCATTTCGCATTAGCAGAGGCATGCGATGCAAGGAAGCAAGCTTACGCAGAATCAGCCAAAAAAAAAAAAAAAACCCTCCCATTTCACCCCTCCATTCATTCCAAATGCCTGTCCAGCTCAGCCTTAAATTTATTTAGGCTATCAACTTCCACAACAAAAGATGGAAGTCTTTTCCACCAATCAACCACCCGCTGGCTAAAGGCAAATTTCCACACATATTCTACAACTGTCTTCCCTCAAATTGAAACTACCCACTCAGTTTCTTAATCTGAGCAAGAGGAAGAATCCCATCATCATTCAGCTTGCTCAATCCATTCAAGGCCTTATACACCTCAATGAGATCACCTCGCAGGTGCCTACTCTCCAAGTGCTGCAATTTGCAGAACTTAAGCCTTTCTTGGTAAGAGCACCCCTTTGTTCCCACACCAATCTTGTTGCCCTTCTTTGTACTCATTCTAGTAATTCTATATCCTTCCTAAAATGAGGCCTCCAGACCTGTACACAGTACTCTAGGTGTGGCTTGACCATTGCCTTGCATAACGGGATAATCACCTCCCTGTACATGCTAGCAAGATTCCTATATATCATTGAAAAGACTCCATGACCTGCCCTGGCAGCCCGTCTGCACTGCTCAGTGAACTTCATATTTGACTGCACAATTACCCCCAGGTCTTTTTTTCATTCACTTTCCACTTCCCGTAGTACCACACAGTTGGTACGTATCTCTTTGGTTATTGCTACCCAAGAGATATGTTGCAGTACTTTGCATTTGTCAATGTTAAACTTCAGTTGCCACTTCACAGCCCATTTGCCCAACTTATCTAGATCCAGTTGGAGTAGCATACCGTCTTTACTGTCGTTAACAACCCTGCCAACCTTTGTATCATCTGCAAACTTGTACATTAAATCTGATATACCTTCATAAATATATAATATAAATATAATTGATAAATAAACAAAACAACAATGGGCCCAACACTGAACCCTGCAGAACTCCACGAATAACATTTGTTCACAATGACCAGTATCCATTCATTACCACTCTCTGTTGACTCCCACTCATCCATCCCTTTATCCATTGTAGCAACTTACCCATAATGCCATACCTCTCCAATTTGTACAGCAGTCTTCCATGTGCAACAGTATCAAAAGCTTTCTGAAATCTGAGTATATGATATCAAAATTATTTTTTGCATACAGTTCCTTTGTGACCATATCATAGTATCCAATCAAATTGGTTAGACAAGACCTCCTGTTAACAAACTCATGCTGTATCTTAACTACTAGTGCAGTCTTGTCTAGATGATCCTGCAATGCTTCTTTAACCAGTGATTCCATTTTCCTCAGAAACACAATTTAAACTAACAGGTCAATAATTACTTATGTCACATTTTGAACCCCTTTGTGAATTGAGGATACATTTGTACACCTCCAGTCCATGGGAACCTCCCCCAAGTCCAAGGAAGCTCTCATAATTATGGCTAAGGATTTGCTTACTTCTTTTGCTGCCTGCTTTAATATAGCTGGATAGATCCCATCCACCCAAGATGCCTTCCTTATGTTTAACTTCAACAATTTCTCCTTCACTTTGCTCTCAGTTATTACAAAATCACTTATCAACTGTTAGAGTTTGATAAACTTCTGGCATTCCCCTCATTAAATAACTACTCATGTGTGAATGTAGATGCAAAAATACTCATTCAGTTTATCAGCTACCTGAGCATTATCATCAATAGTCAATGCATCTATGTTACGTGGTCCAATCTGATTCATCCCTTTCCTTCTAGAGTTTACATAAGTAAAGAACTCTTTGCTGTTCTTCTTTGCATTCTTTGTCAAAGATTTCTTATAATCTGCCTTCGTGTGACTTGGTTACAGACCAGCTTATATCTATCATAGGCTTCCATGTCACCCATTAATTTATATGTATCCACACATTTTTATTCTCTGCCATATGTCTCATTAGTTCATCTGACATCCATTTAGGCCTAAACCTTGAACAATATTTCTTAGTTGGTATGTAAAGCCTAGTAGCCTTCAAGATAAGTTCCTTTGAATGCTTCCCATTTTGAATTTGCTGTTGATAACATCATCGGTTGGTCCCACTGTATAGAATTTAAATACTGTCTCAGACCCATATAGTCACCTTTATGAAAGCAAAACTCTTCCCTTTAACCTGATGGTAGTTACCTCTTTGAGTAAATCCCACTTCTGCACACTGTGATCACTGCACCTAGTGGTTCCTTTATCTGCAAATTTTTAATGCATGAATAATTCACTGCTGATAATCAGACAAGAGTATTACTCCCTCTGGTTACCTCTCAAACATGTTCCTGTAGAAAACAGTCATCCAATGAATCCACAAAAGTCTTGCTTGTGTGTGAGTGATCAATGCACAAGTTCCAGTCAATATCTGGAAAGTTAAAATCCCCCATTATAAGACATTCTGATTTACTGGCCCAATCTATTTTTCTGCAATATTGCTCATTATACTCATCAGATTCATTAGGCCTATAACACACACCTACTCTCATTTTTCCTTTCCCAATGCTTATGTCACACCAGACTCAATATTGCATTGTCCACCAACATCAATTCGATGTATTTCCTTAGGTTTTATGTGTTTCTTAAACTAACAGCATAACCCCTCCTCCCTTCCTGTCCTGTCTATCCTTTCTGTACACATTGTACTCCCAAAATGCCAATTCTGCACTGCTCATATCTGTTTGACACCACTTCTTCGATATCCCAACAATATCTGCCTTTGATGTCTTGACTAGCTAGCACTTCAAGTTCATCAAATTTATTAACTATACTCCTAGCATTGGTGTACATGCAAGTATACATGCACCTGTTCCTACTCTTGTTACCCTAACACAGCCCATGTATTTACTTGTTCCACTATGACTCCCAGCAGTCCTTGAAATCTCCATTACCTTGCTTTCCAGGCTGCTGCTCATTCTAATAGAAGCAGTGCAAGAATTACTCTTGCCTCTGCTTGCAGCCACTGTTAACCTTTTAGTCTGTGTATCCCCCCCACCAAAGCTAGCAGTTTTCCAACCCACCTAACATTACCTCAATAGAATTAGCAATATTCTTGCACCCTTTCTATTTAAGTGTACCCCATCCCTGTAGAAACAGTCTCTCCTGTAAACAAGCACAGACCAGGATGAAAAAATTCTACCCCTTAAGCCTTGCACAATCTCTCCAGGGCTGAATTGATCGACAAGGCTCTCATCATATACTCCCTCCTATCAAGTCTGTGCAGAATTGCAGACACTTTCACATTCAACCCTAACTTGCAACTTTTTTTCAACATTGACCTCTACTTGTTGAGTAAATCTCTCTCTCTCTCAGGAATAACTTGTGAATTGGAAAAATTCTCTACAGGGTGACCTTACAACTTAGCAAAAATGGTCTGCATTACATATTTGATGTATTTCGGGTAATAGTCCTTTGAAATTCTGCGAATAATTTTTATCTGGAATTTTCCATCATATTACCCTTGTTAAAGTAATTGTACTGTATTAAATATTTTCACTACTGAAATCATACATAAACGCAATTTTATTTCACATAGTTGAATTGCAATGATTTAAAATTATTGACAGAAGAATAGGCAGTAAATATGATTATAAATAAATAATTTATTTTCAATACTGTTCCTCATATTATGCACAACTATTTGTAAAATATTGTAGTTGCAATCTCGCCAATTGTATGCACCCTCTTTATTGTAAGGCATGCTCTTCTCCCTTGTTCCGTCATGCCAATTGTAAGCGACCGCTTTTCTTATTTAGTTCCTTTCTTACATTAATTTTTGGGAGAATGCCTACTTTAATTTTAATAGGTAACTCTTGTTATCCTTTGGGCCACTGACTGCTATCAGAAATTTTCAGGATTACTACTATTCTTAGCTAGAATCTGAGTGAGGCAATGAACAACACACAGGATAAATTTAACATGTTTAATTATAGAAACTGACTTAGATACATACAAAGATTTATCAACAAACTTTTTATATTACGGAAGTTTCCCTCTGGGAAAAACAATTACAATAATTCGATACAGTATATCTCTTTTCTAATCTAACTAAAAGTTCCTTTACAACCTTCAACTTGTTATTCCAGCTATTTCTTAGGCTAGACAAATTAATCGTATTTAGGATTTCAGAATGCCTTTCCTTTCCATTTAGGATGACTAGAAACAATACTACAAAACACTACTTACAATAAGTTTTACTTCTCAGTGTTTTAGGATCAGCTCCTTGACCTTCCCGCACTTTCTGTGACGGCTTCCACATCTAATATCCAGCTTTTAATTCCGAACTTCTCTTCAACCCAACTCGACTCCTCTTGGCTGGTTTTAACTTAGTTGACTCTGAATAACTCTTTTCCTTTAGCTGCCAAATTTTCCTTTCCGAAATCCAGCAAACTCTCGCCACTTCCCGACTAACTTCTATCTCCAATAATTCCATGCCTAAGCTTACTAAGACAAGACTACCTCTCCAGAACTACTTCCTCCTTTAACACCACCTGTAACACTAACTCCTCCTCTATCACTCTTTCCGACTAACTTTCACTTCCTGACATACTTCCTCTTCCTGACTATGTTTCCCGGCATACCCTAAAATTTTGACTGACCTCCCCTCTGTTAAGTTGAAATGTTCACCGTAATTTCACGTATCATGGACTCGCCCATAAATTTCCATAGTAACTTATAACTACTTTTACTGCATGTATAAGCATTCGTTTCCCAAGTGTTTAGTGTTTTTTTTTTTTTTTTTGTTTTTTTTTTTTTTAAAGTAAGCCTTAAGCTTACAATATAAAAGAGAAAGAAGTGACTACTGAAAATACTGATACTTAAAACCAATCAGTATACTATAATATTAGGTGTGATCAAGGTAATGTACTGTTGAAAAGAGTTACTTGATTACACCAAAAGTCAACAGCAAATGAACAGTAATAAAATAGAGCATTATTGACTGTACTTACCAGGAGAAGCAATTCCATCAGCATCAAGTGCCTCATGTCTCCAAGTAGGCTTAAGCGTTTTAACATCAAGAAGCGGTCCAAGGATGCGATCAAATGACAAATTGCTGTAACGCTTCAAAGTACACTTTAGACCATGATACACTAGACATCTACCAAATCCTGATAGAAAATAAAAGAATCACAAATGTATATTTATTTTAAAACACAAAAAAAGTCTTGTTTGAAATTTCTGTACCGAGACAGTAATTAATGGGAGCTTAAACTACATTATTCAGTGAATGTGCATTATTTATTTACTCTCTAACTAAATATAGTATTTGTATTACTATTCGTATTAGCAATGGCCGCATGGTGAAAGGAAGCCTATGGCTTATGCTGCACCAGTCAAAAAATAAATAAATAAACAAATAAAAATAAATAAAATAATATAAAATAAAAAAATATTAAAAATAAAATAATAATAAGAAGAAAATTAAAAAAATAAATAATTAATAAGAGAAAAGGAAACAGACAACCTATGCATTTCCCTCCTCACGTAGGTGATAATCCAGCTGACCTTTGAATTTCCCCAAACTGTCAACCTCTACCACCCATGTGAGGTAACTTGTACCAGTAATTTATAACTCGCTGGCTAAAATAAAACTTCCTGCAATCCAGTCTAAACTTCTAGAATAATTTATAACCATGAATTTCATCCTCATTCATTTTACTTATGCCTCTCAGAGCCTTAAACACCTCAATCAAGTCTCTTCTAAGTTGCCTAGTTTCCAAGCTGTGCAACCCCGCCATTCAAAGTCTTTCCTCATATGGATGCCCTTTTATTGATCTCACCAGGCAAGTTAACTGTCCTTGGTCCATTTCAAGAAGCACAATGTCTTTCTTTAGGTACGGCCACTATACTTGAACACAGAATTCCGAGTGTGTGCTAACAAGAGCCTTATATGATGGGATTATAACATAAAAATGTTCAATAAATCATCCCTTTCCTTCCACTAATGGCTTTAGTTCAAATCCACCAAGTGTGTAAGTTATTTTGGAGTTACTCTTCCCCGGGTGTAACACTTTGCTGGATTAAAGCATAGCTGCCACTTTTCTGACCATCCTTGAAGTCTATCTAGGTCACTCTGAAGAAGCTCTGCTTAGCAGTGATTAACTACTCTACCAATCTTTAAATTATCTGCAAATTTAGACATCATGCCCTTCATTGATGTCATTTATGGAAATCAAAAACAACAGTGGTCCTAATACTGATCCTTGGGGAATACCACTTCTTGCATCAAAGCAATCTGAGGAATAACCATTTTTTACAACCCTCTGCCTCCTGCTCTAAAGGCACCCAGCTATCCATCTAAGGATTTTCCCTGTGATTCCAACCTGTTCCAGTTTACAAAGTAACCGCTCATGTGAGAATGAGTCAAATGCTTTGCTGAAATCCAAATAAACAATGTTGAAATCATTCCCTTAATCCAGCTTGAGTAACCCTGTCAAAATCGCTAACCAGATTTGTTAAACATGATTTCCCTTTACAAAACCATGATGTGTATCCTCCAGAATTCTATTCCTATCTAAATGATCCTGAATTCTACCATTGCCTCCATGATTTTCCCTACTATTGCAGTTAGACTCTGACCAGTTGGTAATTTCCCACTACTATCTTAGAACTGCCTTTATGAATTGGCGATACATTGGCACCTTTCCAGTCCAATGAAATCTCTCTCTCTCTCTCTCTCTCTCTCTCTCTCTCTCTCTCTCTCTCTCTCTCTCTCTCTCTCTCTCTCTCTCTCTCTCTCTCAAGTCCAGTGATGCCCTCGTAATTAGCCTCAATGGGTCTATGCACTTACTGCCTCTCTTAAGATTATAGGGAATACGCTTGAAAGTTTTTTCATTAAATAAACATGTGAAATTTCAACATCATTAATTACATTTTTTTCAACTTCACTCCCATAATTTCTCATGAAATGGAATTTACATCAAAATAAATTGGCATAATATCTTTTCACCACATGTTATACACAAATTTGTGTGTGTGTGTGTTTGTGTGTGTGTGTAGGGGAGAGAGCACATGCATGTGCGTGCGCGAACAAACACGTATGCACGAACACACCTTAACTGCAGTTAGTGTTCCATGCCAAAAAGCATTCAAACTGCTACCTGAAACCACTAGCATGGTCTGAAACTGAAATAACAGCATGCCTTCCTAAAACACTAAGAAATTTTAATCTGGGAAACTTCTCCTAATATATGCACATCTTTCAGTCAGAATTGACATTAATGAATATGTCTTCCAATAACAAATTTGAATTTTAGATGTGTGTAAATTTGCCTTTAGCCAGCGGGTGGTTAATTGCTGGAACAAACTTCCATCTGTCGTTGTGGAAGTTGATAGGTTGAATAAATTTAAGGAGGAACTGGACAGGCATTTGGAGGGAATGGTGTGATTTTTTTTTTTTTTGGCTGATGCTGCATAAGCTCATACATTTGCTTTCTTGCATCACATGCCACTACTACTACTACTACAAAAAAATACAAGATTTTGATGCGCACACCAAATGTTTTTTGGTGTGTGTGCATCAACATTTTTTTGCACCAGGCTATGAAGCACTGCTTTGAACTGAACACTTGTTTTTCTCATTTATGTTATGAACTGAATATGATGAAATCTGAAATTTGGGCAATTTTGAACAACAAAAATAATTCCAATTAATGTTTCTGTCAGTCAAGAAAACAGATCAAACACAACACACGCCCAAAAAGCATTCATAAAAGAAGAGTTACAAAAATGTATTACAGTGGTAAGCATGATGGATAAGTGTGTGGTTGCTGAGGAGACTACATTAAAATAATTTTTTTCCCACAACAGTCACCCAAACTTTTTGATCAAACCCCTCTAACTACCATACAAGTTGCAAATGTCTCATTCTGTATATGGCTAAAGTTTGCAAATAAAGGCCTCATTCATCTCAGGTTAGCAAATCACAGCAAGTTATCTCACTCTTTTAAGCTGTTTTAATTGAATTAATTGATTTTTTTTTAATCAAAGAAATAACATTTATTGTTAAAGAATGTCAATTCATGATCCCAAGGCAATATGACAGCTCCTGATTAATTTTTTTTTAGAAATAAACAAGGAGTTACCTTTTATTCAGTCAGTAGGATTTCTTTTTTTACCCTATGTGAATAAATTACGAAATGATACGTTAAAACCAGATTACATAATTTAAAATAATTTAAAACTCATAATATGTTCCTCACTATTGACACACGGACTGCCCGTGTGTCACTATTGACACACGGGCAGTCCAATACTCTACGATCACAGTGGTGAACCCCAACTCGACTCCAGAAATATCAAAACTCCCATGCAACCTTTTGTGAAGGAAGACATTTTGTCATAAATGCGGATTTGAAATACGAAAGAAATACTATTAAAATGAGATAAAAGTACAATAAAACAATGTATTTAAAATGCACTAAAAATTGGGATTCACCACTGTGATCCTGGAGTATTGGACTGCCCATGTGTCAATAGTGAGGAACACATTATGAGTTTTAAATTATGTAATCTTGTTTTAAAGTATCATTTCGTAATTTATTCACATAAGGAGAATTGGTAAAGAAAAAAATCCTACTGACTGAATAAAACTGAATAAATGGTAACTCCTTGTTTATTTCTAAAATATTAATAGAACATAGGAAAAATTGAGTTTATGTAAGCTCTCGTTTATGTAATAATATTATTATATTGTATGTGTATAAAAGTTGAAGAATTTGGGTTAGACTGAAATTTTACCATAGCTTGGAAGAAAACAAACTTTCTACTTTTTTTTTTTTTTTTTTTTTTGATGATGAAAGATGAAAAATGGCAATTATGCAGATTTATGAATTTTGGCTCTCTTTCAAAGCTTTATGAATGTAAGATATGTTATAACGAACCTATTCCCTGATTTATCAACTATGGGTTTTTTTTTTTGTCCTCGCTTTTACCCATTATATATGGGGTCAGCGTTTTTTTTTTTTTTTTTTTTATTGTTTCGGTATGCAATTTTTACGGCCGGATTCCCTTCCTAATGCCAACCCTCACCCTTTATCCGGGCTAGGGATATGCGGTGGTCATTCCCTGACCTTCCGCCTCCTCCATATTTGGTAGTCCCGGGCTCGAACCCCGATCTAATCAAGAAGTGTGTGCTATGCACTGCTGCTCCTGCCCGCCTGGCTACGGAGGTGCCGATTTATCAACTATGGTATATAATGAGAATTAAATACATCAAAGTACCCAACTAACCATGTGTTGATCACAAAGTTCTCAGAACAGGGTATATAAATGATATTAATAACAAAAAAAAAAAAAAAAAAATCTACATATCGATGTAAGACATTGATATGTAGAAATGCAGTTTCTAAAATCTAATTTTTTATGTTGGTAGGGAGAAGAATTAGAAATATGCAGATAATTAACTATCATTCAATATTAAATTTTTGACCAAAGAGGACAGAAATGATAAAGAAATCCATGAAAGAATGGCTTGAGTGTTTGGAGAAGAATAACCTAGCTATTCTACTGTTGCAAGATGGTCAGCAGAGTTCAAAGAGGATGATCAAAGTTCTTGTTAGCCATCTGAAGCAATCCATTCAAAATAAATGTTGCCATTGTTCACTTGTTCTAATTTATGAGAAATTGTCTGAAATTTCTTTTTTTTTATGAATCACTAAATCAATTATTCCAAGCCCAATATAAATAACACCAAGCCTGGATGTGAGGAAGTGAACTGTACCTCACATTGTTCCCTTCATCAAGTGGGCTATAGTTTCTGTTGTAAATCCCTGGCATCATTCTTTCATTATGGGAATTATTACATGAAGATATAACTCACTCATTCTCACTCTCTTGACATGAGATTAACAAAACTTTATCAATTAATAACTCACTGGCTAACCTAAAGGAAAACTTCATATAATCCAGAATTCTAACAGTCTTTCCCTGGCACAGTCTCTCTGAGTATGGAATCATTCATAACCGTGAAAACTTCACCTTCAATCATTTTACTATCGCCTCTCAGAGCACAATCAAGTCCCCGCTCTAAGGTGCCTGTTTTCCAAGGTCTGTAACCAACATATTCAACGCCTATACTCATACAATGATTGTTTTGCAGACCTTGCAAGTCAATTGCCCATCTTTGCGCTCATTCAAGAAGAAATGATGTTTTTACCCACAGTCTTCATACTTGAACACAGTATTCCAAGTGCAGGCTTACAATTACTTTATACAGTGGGATTATGACGTTCCAATCTATGCAAGCAAATGGCTGAGAGAACCATATGGGCTTTCCTTCCATCTAGTCTATGGTGCTCGAAAAACTCTCCCAATCATCACATCACCTGCAAATTGTGTCATCATGCCTTCTATTCCTTTGTCAATAAAAAACAAATGTTCTTGTTTATACTCCAGCACGACCACAAGGTTAAGCGGAATTTACAATAAATCATCAATACAAATGTTAATCCCAGGGGTTCACATCTGGTGAGTATGGGCTTGGCACACCCAGGCTCCTGAGCTGGATATCATCATTCTTCTCTTTCTTGGTGATTCCTTTCTACTTCTGACTCTTGTTCTCTCTCTCTCTCTCTCTCTCTCAGGGAAATTTAGAATTTTTTTTTTTTTTTTTTTTTTTTTTTTTTGGCTGATGCAGCATAAGCCTCAGGCTTCCTTGTACCATATGTCTAATAATAATAATTTATCCTTTTGGGTCATAGATTGGACTATGACCTGGGGTGGATGGGATCTATCCAGTTATATTAAAGGAGGCGGCAAAGCAACTAAGCAAACCCTTAACCATAATTATGAGAGCATCCTTGGACTCAGGGGACGTTCCCACAGACTGCAGATGTGCAAATGTATCCCCAATTCACAAAGGGGGATCGAAGGGTGACATGAGTAATTACAGACCAGTTAGTTTAACTTCTGTTCCGGGTAAAATAATGGAGTCACTGGTTAAAGATGCATTGCAGGATCATCTAGACAAGACTGCAGCAATAATTCAGACAGCATGGGTTTGTTAAGGGAAAGTCTTGTCTGACAAATCTGATTGGATATTATGATATGGTTACAAAGGAACTGGATGCAAAAAATAATTTTGATATCTTATATATTTGGATTTCAGGAAAGCTTTTGATACTGTTGTGCATGAAAGACTATTGTACAAATTGGAGCAGAATGGTATTAAGGGTAAGTTGCTATAATGGATAAAAGGATGGTTAAGTGGGAGAAGACAGAGGGTGGTAATCAATGGGTGCTGCTCTTCGTGGACTAATGTTATTAGTGGAGTCCCACAGGGTTAGGTGTTGGGTCCACTGTTGTTTTGTATATTTATCAATGATATTGATGAAGGTATATCAGTCTTAATGTCAAAGTTTGCAGATGATACTAAGGTTGGCAGGGTTGTTAATGACAGTAATGGCAGTGTGCTACTGCAACAGCATCTAGATAATTTGGGCAGATGGGGTAAGAAGTGGCAACTGACGTTTTACCTTGACAAATGCAAAGTACTGCATATAGGTAGAAGTAACCCCAGAGAAACGTACCAACTGTGTGGTACTACACTTAAGGTTGTAGAAAATGAAAAAGACCTGGGAGTAATTGTGCAGGCAGATATGAAGTTTCCTGAGCAATGCAGACAGGCTGCCAGGGCAGGTCAATGAGGTTTTGTCAATGATATATAGTAATTTTGCTAGCAGGGAAAAGGAGGTGATTGTCCCTCTGTATAAGGCAATGGTCATGCCACGCCTTGAGTACTGTGTACAGGTCTGAAGGCCTCATTTTAGGAAGGATGTAGATTTACTTGAGCGTGTACAGAGAAGGGCAACAAGATTGTTGAGGGGAATGAAGGGATCCTCTTACCAAGAGAGGCTTAAGTTCTGCAAATTGCAGTGGCTGGAGACTAGGCACCTGCGCTGTGATCTGATTGAGGTGTATAAGGCCTTTAATGGGTTGAACACGCTGAATTCTGGTGGGATCCTTCCACTTGTTCAGATTACGAACCTAAGGGGGCGTAAATTCAAATTAAGAAAGGACAGATGTAGAATATATGTGCGGAAATTTGCCTTTAGCCAGCGGGTGGTTAATTGCTGGAACAAACTTCCATCTGTCATTGTGGAAGTTGATAGGTTGAATAAATTTAAGGAGGAACTGGACAGGCATTTGGAGGGAATGGTGTGATTTTTTTTTTTTTTTTTTTTTTGGCTGATGCTGCATTAACCCCAGGGACTCCCATCTGGTGAGTTTGGGCTTGGCACACCCAGGGTCCTGAGCTGGATATCATCATTCTTCTGTTTCTTGATGAATCCCCTCTACTTCTGACTCTTGTTCTCTCTCTCTCTCTCTCTCTCTCTCTCTCTCTCTCTCTCTCTCTCTCTCTCTCTCTCTCTCAGGGTGATTCAGAAATTTTTTTTGGCTGGTGCAGCATAAGCCTCAGGCTTCCTTGCACCATATGGCTAATGATAATAATAATAATAATAATAAGCTCATACACATGCTTTCTTGCATCACATGCCACTACTACTACTAACACCGAGATAAAGGATATCACGCAAAGACAAGGACAATGATGATCAAGAACGACCAACACCACCCGAAGTCAGCAGTGGAGAGACTAACAACAGCACGGAAAGAGGGAGGAAGGGGCCTGATAAAGCAACAGAAAACAGCGACAGTTAACCTGAAGGATTACTTCGAGAACGACACTATACCCCACTTAACCTAAGCGAGGAGGCCCCTCCCACCCAGACAGCACAAGAAACAAAGCTAGAAAGATGGGCAAAGAAAACACTCCATGGCAGACACTACAATGACCTCCATCAAGATCACATCAATAACACTGCTTCCAATGTGTGGTTCACAAGCAGGACACTCTTTCCCCAGACTGAAGGATTCATGCTGGCTATGAATCCAAAATATAGACAATACATTGCAAAGGAGCCCAGAATGTCATATGACACATGCCGACGATGCCACCTGGCCTCAGATATGATCCAGCACATCACCGCAGGGTGATCACACAGACTGAATACACTCGTAGATACGACCAGGTAGCTAAGATAATACATCAGAAGCTACTGAGGAAATACCATTTGACCAAAGAAAGTGTACCAAACTACAAGTACAAACCCCAGGCAGTACTAGAGACCCCGACCCACAAGCTGTACTGGGACCGCGCCATAATAACGGATAAAACCATCCCGCACAACAGATAAGACATAACCCTTGTGGACAAGATGGACAAGGATACCTATCTGACTGACATAGCAGTGACCAACATTAGCAATGTCTAGAAAACCCATGAGGAAAAAATTAGGAAGTACATGAACCTGAGACATAAGGTCAAGGAGATGTGGCATATGCAAGAAGTAACGACCATCAGTATGGTGCCAAATACTCTACATAGCAGCAATAGATCTCCCAGAGAACAGCTACAAGGAACTCTATAAAGTCACAATCCTGAACACCTGTAGGATAGTCAGAGAGTTCCTCAAAAACAGTAACACCAGACTTTATAACACCCTATGTACTTGGCAGCAGTACCTGTCACGGAGTGGAATCCCCCAATCAGGGAGAAATAATATAAGAGCAATAATAATAATAATAATAATAATAATAATAATAATAATAATCGTATTTAGCAGTCATGGGCTTGAATTGGTCCACTCAAAGAGCGCATACTATCGCACTCATGCCCCCTGACCACTCGGCTACCAAGTATGAAAAACAGAAAATACAGTGGTCCAACACTTCCTTGTTCATCTCACAAATGTATGTGTTCTCAGTTCCAATCTCTATGACATCGATTTTCACTTACAGTGTGCCAAGCCCCACATACTTTTTATAACCGAATCCCAATTATCAGTTGATTCCATCACTGCTCATCTCAGCTTTCCTAATTATTTGATCCAATCTTCCTTATATTTCAAGGGTACAATTCTAAAATGGTGTTCAAATGCTGTCTGCTAGATATTCCACCAGACAAAGCCTATTGGCAACTCTCTAGGATGCTTCTGGATCACCCAGTGTATATTCTCACTGCCTCTACTCAGCCAGATAGTTAAGGCTGTCACAGACATTTTCTCGGGTATGATAAGCAGGGTTTGCTACCTGGGAGTCTAAAATGCAGATGGACCCTATATTTAGGTGACACTCAATTCAAGTGGACTAAATTTCAGAGAAGTCCAGTCATTCTGTGACAACTAAATCCCCTGCTTGCAATGTCATGATAGTGGGATTATTAGTAACCCTGAGTATAACCCCTGTGTACAAGACCAGAAATACAGCATCTAGTATACTGGAAACAACCACATAGTGCAAATCACTGTAAATATGAGTCATGTTGTACCATTCAACACCACACAGACAAATGCCACTCCTCTGTGTTACCCGGTGATACAGTAGTAGATGACTCTCATCAACCGGCACAATACCATCACTGCTTATTTGAAGCTCAAAGTGGTGGAACCCATGTTTAGTCTCCAGAGCAAGCTATTGTTGGCTTTTTGAATGCATTTACGCACAGTACGATTGTTACAGCGCTAGCAATCCTACTATTGCCGATTTCGATACTGCAACGCCTCAAAATTCCAAAAATTGGGATAAATTTGTCAATCAAATTAGCTGGAGTTATTTGTGAGGGGAAATGTAAATTTCACTTAGATTAAACATATTCTTGCGTATAAGAGTACCTTTCTTTGTGTGTAACTGTTTTCCCACCAAAACTGGAAAACGTTGCATCTTGGGTTTTAGGTCCACAACGATAAAATATACCTTAAATTACTCCCCTGAATATAAGAAACGTTATAATAACAGCAGAATGACTGGCAAAGACCAAAACTCATGGGAAAAAACTGAAAAATCAAAAAATATCGATCGCGATCCTAATGCCTGATTGTGGGATACAGGCACTAAACGATGAAGAAATCACAAACGAAGACTTAGAACCATGCCACCTTAGTGTAAAACAGGCTAGAAAAGACAAAAACCAGGTAGAAAATACAGATCAAAAGGAGAATGGTAATTTAGAACCACAGGTAACAAAAACAGAGGAGGAGAGGAAATTTCAGCTTATAAATCAAATAGAGGATCCCATAAGACAAATTAAAGAAATGAAACTGTTCCTAGAAGAGTTTCTTTATAAACAGACAAATAGGATTACATCTGCAACAAGATTGCAGATAGTGAACTGCCGATCTGTTTTGGAACATAGAGTGGTTGAACTTAACACAGAAAACAAAGTATTGAAAGCAAAAGTAGAAACAGTGACTGAAGAGAAGAATAATTATAAAGAAATAAATACTTTCACTTATCCCCAAGTAGCAAAGGCCACCAAAGCAGATTCATCACAAACTAAACAAACCAACAATAACACTAAGGAAATACCAAAGGCAAAAGAAACAAACATAATCATTATAAAGGCTAAGCCTGACTCTACATACAAATCCAGTGAGGCAGTCAGAGATACTGTCATGACAAAATTAAAACCTCATTTGAAAGAAATAAAGGTGAATAACATGTTAAAAAGATTGAAACCAATCCAGAGGTAGTAAAACTGGGACCGCAAACAGAAAAGCCAAGGGGCAGAAACCCCAACATTATTATATTTGACATCCCTGAGACAACTCTAGAAAGAGATCTTTGGATTTCTACAACAAAAACTTTATCAATATAATGGAACTGGATGAGTTTGCCAAAGAATTTCTTATAAAAAGAGGGACAAAAAACAAAAGAAATGGGCAATTCAACGTCATCGTGGAAGTGTCACTCAGAATTTAGAAAAACCTACAAGGACAGCAAAGAGTCTATGTTGGCTGGACCAGTCATAAATTCAGGGAATTCTTTCCTGTACAGCAGCGCTTTAACTGTCATAAATATGGCCATACTGCCAGAGACTGCAGACAGAATTCCCCTGTCTGTGGCCACTGTGCAGTCACTGGCCACGATTACAAGAACTGCCAAAATAAAAATCAGCAGCCAAAATGTGCTACCTGTAAAGCAGCACGGTTGACTGACTATGCATATAGTATCAGGGATGATAAATGCCCCTGTTATAAAAAAACAGTAAAATTTATACAATCTAGGACCAACTATGGGCCAGACTGAAAACATAAATGTGATTAGGGCTCTAAATCTTGTCCAATTGAATGCTCAAAGAGCAAGAGCCATTGTAGATCAGATCAAACTCAAATTAGAAGAAAATAATATAGATATCTTGGTACTCAAAGAGCCCTACACACTAATGATAGAGTTCAAGGATACCCAAGAGGCTATAAAATAATAGAATACACCTCGGGTGTCCCTTCTACAGCAATAGTAGTTAAAAATACTGACCTTACAGTCACAAAGGTGGGTCACCTCTGTTCCCCAGTGGGAGTGTGTGCCCATATCACCAGTGCTGCTGGACAGTTTTACATTATTTCACTATATTCCAGACCAGGGGAAGATATAAACCCAACCATTGAATACCTACAAATAGTCACAAACTTGCTACCTACTGCAAATATCACAGTGTGTGCTGATGTCAACTACCGGTCAGCCTTATGGCATAGCCGTACGGAAGACAGAGCAGGCACACACAATGGCCAGATACTTTCAGACTATATAGCCACCTCACCCTTTCAAGTGCTAAACCAACCAAATAACCTCCCAACTTTTAGCAGTGCCATGTGAGAGAGTGACATTAATGTTACTTTTGCTACCAACTCAATAGCTTATAAAATCACAGACGTGTGTGTCCAGCCAGCCTGGACCGCATCAGATCACAGAGCCATTTCCTTCAAACTACACAGGCAATTACAAACAACCCAACACTCCCTGTTGGATATCAAAAGGTATAACTTTAAAAGGGCAAACTGGCAGGTTTTTGCAGAACATACAGCAGCTGAGCTGCAAAAACAGGAAAATGAGTGGTCTAGATCAGGCAACTGTAGCCCGGACGAGAACACTGACTATGACAAATATTTTAACAAAAACAGCAACCCTGTCTATCCCACTGAAAAACCGAGGAAGCAAATATTTTAACAAAAACAGCAACCCTGTCTATCCCACTGAAAAACCGAGGAAGCAAATATTTTAACAAAAACAGCAACCCTGTCTATCCCACTGAAAAACCGAGTTCCCTGGTGTGCCACGAACTGACTATACTCAGAAGTAGGGTACACCAGGCGAGGAGACATTTTCAAAGAGCCAGAACATCTTGGCCACAAAATGAGGTGGATGCACTGAGGGATTCTTATAGAATCTCTCAGGAATCAGTATACAGCCCTCATAAGAGACAAGAAAAGGGAATGCTGGAGGCACTTGGTGGGAACTATTGGAAACAATAACCCCTGGGGAGTTGTCTACAGAATAGTGACCAACAAGCTGCCAAGAGGAGATGTCTTAGAAACTACTGTCAAACCAGATGGAACCCTAACCCTGTGTTGGGTGGATTCTGTAAATAACATCCTAGTCAGTATCATTCAGACTGAAACTGGGAATCATTTCCCCCATCCAGCTAAACATTATAAAAGAAAACACTGAATATGACAATGCCAATATTGAACCTCTGTTCACTATACAAGACTTAGAAATAGCACTATCTAAAACCAAAAACAATAAATGCCCAGGTTTTGACCTCTTAGAGGTTGAGATTATTAAAAAATTAGCAGAAATAGCACAAGATAACTTAATAGCAATATATAATAACTGTATGACAGAAGGTATATTCCCAAAAATATGGAAACAAGCTGTGTTAAGATTAATTCTCAAAAAACCTGAAAAACTCCCTACAGATCCCAAATCATATAGACCAATAGCCCTACTCCCTGTACTAGGGAAAATATATGAAAGACTAATATATAGCAGATTAGCTCAATATTACACAGAAGCAGGTTTGCATTCCAACAATCAGTACGGTTTTAAGCAGGGCAATTCCACGGAGGATGCCATGCACCACCTACTGACAACAGTTAAAAACACAGAGGAGAAATATATGCTGGCAATCTCCATTGACTTTGCTGGGGCATTTGACTCACTCTGGTGGCCTAGTGTCCTTAGGAGACTTCGCCAGGAAAATGCCCCACAAAACCTCTATAAGGTAATAAACAGCTACCTACTGAGACAGAAGTGTCTCAATACGCACAAGGTTCCAGGAATTGACACACCCTGTGAATAAAGGCTGCCCGCAGGGTTCAATCCCTGGCCCTTTCTTTTGGAACATTGTTCTGGACGAATTTCTGGCCTTGGATCTGGGCCCCGTGGAAAGCCTGGCCTTTGCAGATGACATGATTTTCCTTATAAAAGGTAACTCACGAGTGGTTGTAGAGCACAGAGCAAACGCCGCCCTCTTGCAGCTGCAGGAGTGGGCACAAATGCATATGCTCAAAATATCGCCTGAAAAAACCAAACAAATACTTCTAAAAGGCAATTTGGACATAACCAGAGGTCCACAAATCAAAATTAACACAACCACTATAAAAATGGTAACAGAACTAAAATATCTTGGAGTGGTCTTTGATTCAAAACTAACTTTTTACCCCCATTTGATCTACTTGGCGAAGAAAGTGAGAAATTATGCAGGTATGATTGCTGTTGTTGTTGTTTTGGTTTTTAGGAGCATTAGCAGCTTAGGCCATATTCCTCCGGGATATTCGGTGGCCATTTCCTGACCATTTCCGCATCATCCCTATTTGGTGGTGACGGGCTCGAACCCCAGTCTAATCAAGAAGCGTGTGCTACGCACTGCTGCTCCTTCCCCTTCTACGGAGGCGCCGCAGGTATGATTGCCCAGTCACGGCTCCCTAAAGGTGAAACTAACCTCCTTAGGCCTGACCAATGACCCAAACTGCACCTGTGGCGAAAGTGAAGACTGGGCACACATTGTATATGAATGTATAATATATGACATCCCCAGAACAGAGCTAATAGCACAGATTGGTCCCCTTCCCGGGGGGGAGAAGATCTGTTCATCGTAGAAGAGCAAAATTATAAAGCTTTTACATCTTTCTCATAGAAAGTATTCGAAATGCGCAGATCAATCCAAAGAATGGCAATTCAGCCCCCCAGCAATTAGACAATAATCAATAGTAAAATTGCCCAAGTTTCCCACCACGCCCAGACAATGACTTAAAAAGTGTTAGGACAGCAGTATTCTGCACCTTGACAGAAACCTGATATAACAAAACTCCCCAGGACTACCCTGCCATGGGTAGGAACCTAGGGCCCACACCAAATAAGTAACCATGCAGGGGAGGGAGATGTACAGGCAATCAGAGAAGCAGATTAACTGAAAAATATCAGTATTGGATCCTAGTTTTAAACTAGGATCCAATGTACAATGAATGAATGAAAATGAAAGATAGAATGAATAGGCTGGGCATTGAGTGAACTAGGAATTATTGAAAAGGGAATAAATGGCAGTTTTGGTGAAAGAAAGAGTGACCTAGCATGAGGGAAAGAGAGAGTGAATGGGAATGAGTGGAAGACCAAATATAATTGGCCGAAAGAATACAAAGTTAAAAATAACTAACATTACTCTACATATACTGTACTAACAAACATTTACTAACCACATAAACACTATCACCGCATTCTACCCTGGCCTGCAAACAAAAAAAATATATATATAAAATACAAGTAGAGTGAGAATGCAGATTATGAATGAAATAAATGTGTGTCTCTCCCACCCCCTCGCCTGGTGGGTGCCCCACTGCAGCTAACATATCCCACCCCCGGAGCAGGATGTGCAGCTTGACCTTCCTGTTAAGATTCAACACCGGATTCAACACTGTTTGGACATGACACTGACGAAGACATTCTGCAGCTTTGCTGCCAACATGCCATTGGCAATCTGAACTGGGTACTCTAACCTGGTTCCCTTTTAAACCCCATCCCCAGGCGGGGGGGGGAGATGGATCTCTGTCTCCTCTCTTCCCTGCCTACCCCCCATACTTCGCCTGGTGGGGCTCATCTCCACTGACCTCTTGGGGATGCCTACTCTATCATCCCTATTCTTCTGTTTTCCCTCCCAGTCTTCAGTCTCCCCTCCTCTCTCACTAAATCGCCCAAGGTACACCCTTAACAATGCCGCCAAATTCTAATCAACGTCTAAATTCCACTGGTTTCGTCTAAATCTCTAAGACAACAAACACTATAGCTTTTATCTAGTGTATAGCCTCACGTCTAAATTTAATAACATCAAAACTTTTGCCCGACCTATTAGGCCTTTAACACATCTCTTTAGCGTTCAACCAGCGATTTCCAAACAGCAATCCCATTAAGCACTAATGTCAAATGCATAAATTTTTTTTTTTAAAGGTCCTAGCCACTGAAATCCCAGGAAACTAGGTGGCAGGACCTGCCAGAGCAATTTGTTGTGATACTGGATACACCGAGCTAGCCTCCACGTGGCAGGCACCACTACGTCAGGCACCACTAGGGGCCTGGCAGCCAATAAGCGGGTCAAAAAATGGGCACAACATATCACACTGCACAGACACTGCCCACACACTTTCAAGTCTCTGGCTTGACAGTGTACTGTTCTCGATACAGCGAAACACACGCGGAGTTGGGAGAAATCCCAGGTGCTGTTTGACACGAACATACCTTATACCTTATATACCATGACAGAGTTGAAATAACATTTAGATGCAGCTGTACATAAGACACGATGGAATATGCAGCAGCCTGGAAAGCAAGGTGTCAGGGATTTCAAGCCCTGTTGTGGGTTTCATGGAACAAGAAAATACAAGGTTATATTAGGATGACAAAGAGTAAGAATGGGTGCATGTATACTTGCACATATACTAATTCTAGGAGCACTGTAAATAAATATGATGAATTTGAAGTACTCATGAAGTCATCAAATGCAAACATTGTAGGGACATCAGAAAGTATGGTATCACTCAGACATAAGTGATACAGAATTTGAATATTGGGAGTATAATATTAGGCCTGACATAGTCGAGTGGTCAAGAGCACGAGCGTAGTAGCACACGCTCTTTGAGTGGACCAGGGTTCAAGCCCATGACTACTAAATACAGTTAACATTTGTATTGATTGATTTATTGTAAACTGCACTGACCTGGTGGTCGTGCCGGAGTATAAACAAGAACATTTTTTTTTTAATGTATACAGAGTTACAGGTCTTGCAGCTTTGGGAGTTTCCTCCCAACTCCTCAATGATCATTTGTGATACTATATAGACTTTGTAAATACCAGAAAAGTGTAGATTATAGTGTAGTCTGCATAATGCAGTGCTGGGATGTGTTGGTCTATTGTTCCTCTGGCCTTACAGTGGTTGGGCCCATGGAAGGCCAGGCTTCCACTGTTGCCCATCCTTTACCACATGGAGGTGAGCTAGGCAGTAGCGTCACATAAGTCTCAGGTGGGGCAAACCCTGCCACAGTGCCTAGGCTTGCCAGGGAGGGTGGAGGAAAAAATTTTTTTTATTGGAAATGAGCATGATGGGGGTGACAGTTTGAGCCTTGGAGAAGGGAGGGGTTAAGGGGTGGATGATAGGAAGACTTCCACCAAGAAATAGAAGAATAGGGGATAGCACTACAGAGACAACCACCCTCTACAAGGGGGACTTGTTAAGAGCAGCGGTGTTTAGGTTGGTAGGGTCCACTAGGTAAAAACGGAAGGGGAAGTGGGGGTGGTCATTATTAGGCTATCAGTGAATAAACCCACACTGGCCAGACCAGTTGGAGTCAGTGTCAGAATCCCATGCCATGCACTCAAGTGAGTAAGCATGACATAAGCAGTGGCAGGGGAGAGGGGCTTCCAGGTAGGTTACCTCCATTGCAATCAGTCAATTTGAGGGGAAGACATTTGTCAATCACCAATCTCATACAAACCTATCATATCCGCGAAAAAACATGCCCAACATGCAAACAGTTGGATGCAAAAATCTAAAGCTAAACAGGTTCACCTCCATAAACAAGATGAAGATGTCCAAGATTTAATGGCCAAGTTTGCAGACAATACAAAGGTTGGTGGGGTTGTTAATGACAATGAGGATGGTACTCTAGTGCAACAGAATCTAGAAACATTAGGAACCACTAGGTGGCAGTGATCACAGTGTGCTGAAGTGGGATTTACTCAAAGAGGTAACTACCGTCAGGGGTAAAGGAAAGGGTTTTTGCTTCCGTAAAGGGGAGTACAGCGGTCTCAGCCAGTTTTTAAATTCTGTACAGTGGGATCGACTGACGATGTTACAAACAGTAAATTCTAAGTGGGAAGCATTCAAGGAATTAATTGTGGAAGCTACTAGACTTTTCATACCGATGAAGAAATATTGTTCAAGGTTTAGGCCTAAATGGTTATCAAATGAACTAATGAGACTCGTGTCAGAGAAGAAAAATGCATGGGATGCATATAAATTATCAGGCGACGCAGAAGCCTGTAACAGATATAAGCTAGTCTGTAATCAGGTCACAAAGGAGGTTCGGCAGGCAAAGGCGGATTACGAGAAATCTTTGGCAAAAGATGCTAAGAAAAACAGCAAGGATTTCTTTACTTATATAAACTCTAAAAGGAAGGGGCTGAATATGATTGGTCCACTTGACATCGATAGTACGACTGTTGATGATCCTGCTCAGATAGCAAACAAACTGAATGAGTATTTTGCATCTACATTCACACGTGAGGAATCATTACAGTTTGAAAATGGAAGAAGGTTATCAAATTGTAGCAGTGTGCTTAATGATTTTGTAATAACTGAGAGCAAAGTGGAGGAGAAATTGTTGAAGTTAAACATAAGAAAGGCACCTGGGGCGGATGGGATCTATCCAGTTATATTAAAGGAGGCGGCAAAGCAACTAAGCAAACCCTTAGCCATAATTATGAGAGCATCCTTGGATTCAGGGGAGGTTCCCACGGACTGGAGATGTGCAAATGTATCCCCAATTCACAAAGGAGGTTCGAAGGGTGACACGAATAATTACAGACCAGTTAGTTTAACTTCTGTTCCGGGTAAAATAATGGAGTCACTGGTTAAAGATGCATTGCAGGATCATCTAGACAAGACTGCAGCAATAATTCAGACACAGCATGGGTTTGTTAAGGGAAAGTCTTGTCTGACAAATTTGATTGGTTATTATGATGTGGTCACAAAGGAACTGGATGCAAAAAATAATTTTGATATCATATACTTGGATTTCAGGAAAGCTTTTGACACTGTTGCGCATGGAAGACTACTGTACAAATTGGAGCAGAATGGTATTAAGGGTAAGTTGCTACAATGGATAAAAGGATGGTTAAGTGGGAGAAGACAGAGGGTGGTAATCAATGGGTGCTGCTCTTCGTGGACTAATGTTATTAGTGGAGTCCCACAGGGTTCGGTGTTGGGTCCACTGTTGTTTTGTATATTTATCAATGATATTGATGAAGGTATATCAGGCTTAATGTCGAAGTTTGCAGATGACACGAAGGTTGGCAGGGTTGTTAATGACAGTAATGGCAGTGTGCTACTGCAACAGGATCTAGATAATTTGGGCAGATGGGCTAAGAAGTGGCAACTGAAGTTTAACCTTGACAAATGCAAAGTACTGCATATGGGTAGAAGTAACCCCAGAGAAACGTACCAACTGTGTGGTACTACACTTAAGGTGGTAGAAAATGAAAAAGACCTGGGAGTAATTGTGCAGTCAGATATGAAGTTTTCTGAGCAATGTAGACAGGCTGCTAGGGTAGGTCATGGGGTTTTGTCAATGATATATAGGAATTTTGCTAGCAGGGAAAAGGAGGTGATTGTCCCTCTGTATAAGGCAATGGTCAGGCCACGCCTTGAGTACTGCGTACAGGTCTGGAGGCCTCATTTTAGGAAGGATGTAGATTTGCTTGAGCGTGTACAGAGAAGAGCAACACGATTGGTGAGGGGAATGAAGGGATCCTCTTACCAAGAGAGGCTTAAGTTCTGCAAATTGCAGTGGCTGGAGACTAGGCACCTGCGCGGTGATCTGATTGAGGTCTATAAGGCCTTGAATGGGTTGAGCACGCTGAATTCTGATGGGATCCTCCCACTTGTTCAGAATACGAACCTACGGGGACATAAGTTCAAATTAAGAAAGGATAGATGTAGAATAGATGTGCGGAAATTTGCCTTTAGCCAGCGGGTGGTTAATTGCTGGAACAAACTTCCATCTGTCGTTGTGGAAGTTGATAGGTTAAATAAATTTAAGGAGGAACTGGACAGGCAATTGGAGGGTATGGTGTGATTTTTTTTTTTTTTTTTGGCTGATGCTGCATAAGCTCCTACACTTGCTTTCTTGCATCAAGTGCCACTACTACTACTACTACTACTACTACATTGAGCAGATGGGCTGAGAGGTGGTAACTGAAGTTTAACATTGACAAATGCAACGTACTGCATATGGGTAGCAGTAAACCCAGAGTAACATACGAACTGTGTGGTACCACACTCAGGGTAGTGGAGAATGAAAAAGAGAACTGGCAGTAATTGTGTAGTCAGATATGTTTTCTGAGCAGTGCAGACAGACAGCAAGAGTAGCTTATGGGGTCTTGTCAATGATATATAGGAATTTTGCTAGCAGGGATAAGGAGGTGATTATCACCTTGTATAAGGGAATGGCCAGGCCATACCTTGGGTATTGCATACAAGTCTGGAGGCCTCATTTTAGGAAAGATGTTGAGCTACTAGAATGATACAGAGAAGAACAAAGAGATTAGTGAGTGGAACAAAGGGTTGCTGTTACCAAGATAGGCTTAAATTATGCAAATTGCAGCATCTGGAGACTAGGCACCTGCAAGGTGATCTGATTGAAGTGTATAAGGCCTTGAATGGTTTAAGCAAGCTCAATTCTGATGGGATTTTCCTCTTTCTCAGATTCCACACTTGGGGGAGTCATAAATTCAAATTGAGGAAAGACAGTTGTAGAACAGATATGCGGAAATTTGCCTTTAGCCAGCAGGTCGTTGATTGCTGGAACAAACTTCCATCTGTCATTGTGGAATTCGACAGCTTAAACAAATTCAAGGCTAAACTAGACAAACTTTTGGAGTAAATGGATGGGTGAAACAGGAAGGGTTTCCTCGAAGAGTTTTCCTGGTCATCCAGGAAGGAAAAAAAGCCAATGCATGAAGTGGAGCAGCAAAATGAATACCTTAATGAATACCTTAACGTAATGCAAGCATACTACAAAGTAACCCAATTAGAGATCGATATGGCAATATACAGGATGAAACTACATACAAAGTGGTTGGAAAAGTTCCAACTGTTCATGTCACTGAACAGCAAATATTAAACCAGAGATGGACCATCATGATGAAGAAACTTATAACTCCTGCAAACGTGGGAAAAATAAGGCAGGCCATAAGCAACCAACCACAAATCAAAAAATTGTACGGACACAACTGAACCGGAACTAGAGGAGGAACAGCAAGTACAAGATGTACAACCCAGGGCAGCTGAAGTGGGGGGAGGGGGAGAGAGAGAGAGAGAGAGAGAGAGAGAGAGAGAGAGAGACAAGGCTGCGATATCCTGAATAGAAAAAGAGTGGGAAAAGGCCCTAGCAGAATTCGAGAGAATAGACCCCACCATACCAAAGCAAAGACCCAAAGAATCACCAAACCACCATACCAAAGAATCCTGTGACAAGTCACAGACCATCTAACTATGTAAATAACACCAGATTACCTCAAAACCAATGAAATAATACCAGATGTCAAATGCTCAGCAATTAACTGTGCTTCTGTAGCAGCCACCAGGATAAATGGAAGAGAAACCAGACCAACAGAAAACAAAACACAAAGACAAGGAACAACTAGCTTGGGAAAGAAGGCTAAAGCCAACTGAACCAGTATTAGAAGAACAGAAGTAAGAAGCTAATCAGAAAAGTTAAGACCAATCTCAAGAAAGACAACATCCACAGCAAACATATATTTTTATAATATAATATTTAATATGGAGACCTATAATCAGAGGATCAAAAAATACTTGAACACCCTCAACCAAAATCATCTTGCACTCAGAAAGACTTCACCAGTACAGGGAGAGTGCGCAGAGGAAAACCAAAGAGCCTTCTAGAGTAATATCAGATAAGATGAGAAGGAAGGAATGGAAAGAAAATCAAGCACATACAAGAGATGGCAGGATGGGAGAAGTACAACAGTCAACCAGGAAGTCCCGCAAGTGGTTAATCCCAGAGATAGATAATTTCCACAACTACTGGTACAAGAAGTTCAGCTGTACGTACGTACGCACGCACATACATATATACGTACATACCATACGTATGTATGTACATACATACCATATGTATGTGCGTGCGTGCGCGCACGCACGCACACACACACACATAGTGGAGCAGTCCACCCAGATGATAAGACATAATGCTAGAGTCTCTGACTCATGGAATCACATAGCTGAAGGCTAAGGACAAAGACCATAAACCAGGCAAAGAACAGAACAAGCACCTGTCTCAGAAGAATGTACAATTCCCGATCAGCTGCATAAACAAGACAATATGAGACCACTCGGTGAGCCAGAACATCATGGCTGAGCAGCAGAAAGGATGTAACCAGATGGGCAAATGATGCAAAGAGCAGTTGAAAAGACCGGTGCTATGATGGAAGGAGAGACCTGTAAATATCTGGGGATGATGCAGGCTCAGCAATTAGAACAAGGAAATCACGGCCTGTCTGAATGAGAAAAACCATCAGACTGAGGAGTCTGCTAAAAGCAAAGCTGAATGGTGGAAACATGGTCAGAGCCATAAATACTCACACAGTCCCAGTACTGACATACTCCTTTGGGATCATATTTGGACCAACACTGAGATGGATGAGATTATGAGATTGATCAGGATAATGATGACCAAGAGCTGTCAACACCACACGAAATCAGCCATCAAGAGACTGACTATTGCCCAGAAAGGGTTTGACAGATCTCACTGAACAATAGAATAAAGCAATTTTAAGAACCTGAGGGATTATTTCCATGAAAACAGAATGACAATCTACCAAACCATAAGTAAGATAAACAAAGGGCACACCCTGCTTAACCGCAACAAGGAGACCCCACTGACACAGACAGAAGAAACAGAGAAAGAAAGATGGGCAAAGAAGGTATTCTATAGTAGACACTACAAGGAACTATCACAACTACATAAATAAGATGGCTTCCAATCATGGCTCATGGGTGGGAGGCTCTTTCCCAAGACTGAAAAATCACACTTGCCATCCACGATCAGATAATTAACGCTAGGAACTACAGGAAATGCATCACCAAGAGCCATGGAGTGATGGATTTCACATGTTCATAATGCCATCTGGCCCCAGAAACAATCCATCATATCACTGCAGGGTGATCACCCGATGGAGTAAATTCATAGACATAACCATGTCGCCAGGATAATATGTGAGAAGCTACAGTAAAAATACCAGTTTATCAAAGAAATTATATCCTATTACAAGTATGAACCCTAGTCCGTTCCAGAGACACTTACACACAAACTGTACTGAGATCACACCGTAATAACAGTCAAGATGATCCTGCACAAAAGACCAGACAAAATTCTCGTTGACAGGCAGGAAATGGCCGCCTACCTGATTGACGTAGCAGTGGTAAACAAAAACAACTTCTAGAAATTCTACAAGGAAAAGATCAAGAAGTATGGAGACCTAAAACAGAAAATCAAAGAAATGTGATATATGGAACAAGTAATGCCCATTCTGATCACTATGTCAACCAAAAGCATGGGGTCTTAGTAACTTATATGAAATTCTGTGTATAAGTACAAGAGAAATAAAATTGCATATCAGACCAGGACCATATCACAGTAGAACTATTTTACTCCGCCAGGTGCTCTAACCATTTGCCAAAATAGGAATAGGTAGTACAGGAGCCATGTTGCTTGCTATCTAGTTGTAACTTTTTAATATATTTTCATGTGGGGCTAAGTTAATCAGTTTCAGGTTAAAGATTTTCCCCCTTCTGATTTAATCCTGATTTTTTTTTAATTTCTCAAATGCATAAGTTAATAACATGCAATTTGCAGTTAAGAACACATCAATTTGCAGAAAAGAGACATTGATTGCTGATCCAGTTTGAAACTGACGGAATAGTTAAAGGCCTCTTTGGCTGAGGCCATAGTTTTAATGAATTTAATACAGAGGGAGGATGGTTTCCCCGCTGAGTTATTCCACATTTTTTCATCCCACAAAATATGTTGGCCAGCTCGTGAAGACACACATTTCTACAGAAATAATGCATTAAAATATATGCTAAGCCATATGAATCAGTCTCCCAGTCTGTGCACTAATGGGGGGGAGGGGAAAGAATACATAGCACACTGAATGCTTTGGTTACTGTTAGTTCATGCGATTTGTTAAAAATATTCCAAATAGATGATAAAAATTATATGACCTTTATCATGTATTTGGAATATACATGTATGTTTTTAGAGCCCAAATTGCATGTTGTGTGTTCTGAAAAAACAAGAATAATTCATGATGAAGAAATAATCTATTACTTTTACTTGAGATTGGCTAAATATTGTAGAAGCCTTCACAAGTTATTATATTTTGGAAAGTCAATTTCGATTAGTATTAGTCATACAAAGGGTACTAGGAAAGTTTTGCAATATGACGCAACAATGAATCACAGGAAGCTGCTTGTTGCTGCATGTTGAGACATGTTCATACGTGCATAGTAGCTGCCGCGCCAAGTCGATGGGCTCAGTTATTCATTAGTAGTGAGAGTGTAAAGTGCTTGCGATGGCATCGTGGTCACGAAATGAGATAAGGACAGTTTTGTGGTATAATTTCGTGCGTGGTTTAACCATAGACCAGTGCTTAGAAGAAATGACTCTTGCACTAGATGATTGTCCACATCGTACAACAATATTCAGGTGGTATAGAGAATTCCAAAGGGGAAATTTCACTCTGGAGGATTCTGAGAGGCCGGGAAGGCCACGAACGTCAGTTACGGAGGGAAATGTTACTGCTGTGAGGAAAATGCTTGACGAAAACAGGCGAGTGACCTACCAACAGATAGAGGATACTTTGGGCCTAAATGCACCAGCAATTCGTTCGATTCTGCAAGATCATTTGCACGTGAAGAAACTTTGTTCTCTCTGGGTGCCGCATCAACTGACTGAAGAGCAGATGACACGACGTCTGACTTGGTGCCGGGAGATGTTAAAAAAGTTTGATAAGGGACAATCTCGGTATGTGAACAACATCGTGACAGGTGACGAGACTTGGCTGTACTATTACGATCTGCCGACCAAGGCTCAAAACAAAGTTTGGGTCTTTGATGATGACGACACACCCGTAATTGTCAGAAAATCCCGATCTGTAAACAAGAAAATGATAGCTGTATTTTTCAAATCGAGTGGAATTGTGGAACGTGTCGTTTTGGACACGCAGAAGACAGTCACAGCTAAGTGGTATACTGAACAATGCCTGCCTAAAGTCATTGGATCTATGAAGAACCTGCAGCCAAAGTCAAGAATGGACACCTGGTACCTCCATCACGATAATGCTGCAGCTCGCCGCGCCAAAGCCTGCACCGAATATTTGACCACGACAGGACTGAAACTTCTCGAGCACCCTCCCTACAGTCCAGACCTTGCTCCCTGTGACTTTGCACTGTTCCCGCATGTGAAAATGAAGCTAAAAGGGAGGCGGTTTTCCAGTGATGAGGACCTTCTACGGGCTTGGGACAACGAGTGTGCGTTACTCCCTAGTGAAACTTGGCAGAACTGGTTTAAAGATTGGTTTCGGAGGATGGAGAGGTGTATTGAATGTAGAGGAAATTACTTTGAAAAAATTAAATAAACAAAGCTGTATTGCAAAACTTTCCTAGTACCCTTTGTATGTATAAGGAGGCCTTCAATTTTGCTAAGACCTCAAATTTGTTGGTTTGCTAGCCAGCTAATAAAAATAAAATAAATAAAGCAAAACTCCCATTATAACATTCCTGCTTATAGAACTCTCTTGCTTTTAGCATTCTTTACTTCTGTCCCCATGTTCAATCCTATGAAGTGCCATGAATTTTTAATGTATGTATTGCAACCATTTATATCAATTTTTTTTTAAGGTTGCAAGAAGAACTATGGTAAACTTTGAAAAATCTGACACGTTTTACAAAGAACTAAACATTTTACAATCTACATTATTAAAAAAGCAATCTGACACTCATACCAATGTTCACATTTCTCTATAAGAATCCATGCAAAACAGTGACATTTCTTTCTTTGTAAGTTGCTTGCTTACAATACCTTGTCCTTTAGTCTCTTTCTTTGGCTAGGATTTAAATTGCGTAGATAATGCAATGGTCCTAATTCTCATAATGGAACAAGCTTATCATTGCAACAAGTTTTCCTGGTATTATACTACTTTTAAAAAGATGGCCTCTCTAGTTTAACTGATCATTTGTTTAAGAGAGGAGACTGCTAACTCGGCCCATTTCAGGCATAATTGGTCCCACATTAGACAGCAGGTAGTTTCCAAGTGACAACTCACAAGCAAGTAAAGAAGTCTGATGTGGGCAGCAGTGCAGTATACAAAATCACTTTTCAAAGTTGTAATATAGCTATCTATTGAAAGTAGTGCAATATCAGGGTAACTTGTTATAAAGGCAAGCTTGTTCTGCTGTGAGAATTAAGACCATTCAATTATACATGTAGTTTAAATCATGTTTTCTGTAAAAACAGATGAAAGGACAAAATAGTCATCATAAATGTTTGTAGATATAAATGAGTTATGTTGTTTGTGCTTAACATTTATTGAAATTTGCTCCTCTAATAAAACTGATCAACGTTAGGCATGCCTAGTGGAAATATGGAAAATTTTAAAATCTGGTACCTCAGTTACTACGAGCACTGAATTTTAAAGGGTTTACTGTATACCCAAATGTAACTCTCTTTCCTCTTGATTGTAATTTTGAGAAAGGGATGATAGGGACTAAATTGCAAATAGGAATCATTAATGGGGCAAATGACATTTATTTACTCTACAGAATATTTGCATCAACAATTCAGTATATGGCCATTTATTGTTGCATTTGTAAACTCTGCTCAGTTTTTTTTTTTTTTTTTTAAATTAAACAGTGTTCATTTCCTTGCTGGTTCAATAATTTGCGTCTTTTTGTGTATGTATGATGTTCACCATCAGCATTAATGGAAAATGTTTGTAAATTATTTTCAGTGGAGGAAAAATTACAAATTAATTTCATGAGTAACTGTGTTATTACATTAGTTTCTTCTTTCATCTCTTTTTGGGTTTTTTCCATCCCACGACTGATACTAGGTGTGTGGGGTGTTTGTTATGTCTGGCTATTATTGATTAAGAAATTCTCTGACAATCCTACAATTGTAAAGGACTGTAGTTTTTTTGGAATCTATTGCTAGTATGTTCTTATGTAGCATCATTGGCATTATGCCCTTGGTTGACATGGTGTTCGGGATGTTTGTTACTTGTTCCATATGTCACATCTCTTTGACTTCTTGTCTCAGTGCAGTGTACTTCCTGAACTTTTCCTCATAAGGTTTCTGAAGATTGCTGGTGTTGGGCACTGCTATGAAGATCAGGTAGGCAGCCATTTGCTTCTTGTCAGTGAGGGTAATGCTTGGTCTGTTGTGTGGGATCATCTTGTCATTTATTACAGTTCAGTCCCAATACAGAGTGTGAGTGGGTGTCTCTAGAACAGACTGGTCCTCATACTTGTAATACAGTATACTTTCTTTGATCAACTTGTATTTTTTCACTAGCTTCTAATGTACTATCCTAGTAACCTGGTCATGTCTGTGAGTGTACTCTATCTTAGAGACCACCCTGCATGCCACAGTGATGTGCTGGATTGGTTCTGGAACAAAGTGACATCAATATGTGGTACTCTGGTGATGTATTTTCTCTTGTTCCTGGTGTTGATTAGCTGGTCTTGAATTGTGAACATAAATGCATTGTTCTCAGTGAAGAATGTCCCTTCAAAGGTGAGCCATGTATCTGAAGCCTTATTTATGCAGTCTTGATGGAGGTCATTGTAGTGCCTGCCATGGAGTGCTTTCTTTACCCATGTTTCTTATCTTCATTTCTTCCTTCTGGGTGGGTGGGTGGAATGTTCTCATTGAGGTTGAGCAGGGTGTGTTGCTTTTCTGTCTGCCTTATGGTCTAGTAGATTGGTTCTGCATGTTTCTAGAAGTAAGCCTTCATGTTTTTAATCATTTTATTCTGTTGTGTGATGAGGTCTGTTACTCTTCTCCTGTGTTACTCTCCTCCAGATGGTGCTGGCTGCTCTTCATCATCATTGTTCTAGTCCTTCTAGTGATCTGCCTTAATTCAGTGTTAGTCCAATCTATGATCCCAAAGAAGTATGTTAGTACTGGTACTGTGTAGGTGTTTATGGTGTAAACTGTGTTCCCTCTGTTTAGCTTTGCTTAACAGGCTTCTGAGTCTCTGATGGTATTTCTCAGTCAGGTGGGCCTTGATCTCCATATTCTAGCTGTTCAGCTTGTGTCATCCCCAGGTATATGTAAAACTCTTGTTTTGTCATGGCTTTTATCTCTTTTTACTGGTAGTTTTGGCTGACTGGTTTTCCCCTGATGCAATCCATGGAAACCCTTTCATTAATATTACAATTATTATTATCAAAACCTTTTCTCTTTATGGAATTTTTTCCATCCTGCGATGGTTACTGGTGCCAAGTGCATGGGGTGGATGGTTGTGTTACTATTATTATTTTTATTGTTGGTCGAGGAGGTCTCTGACTATCCTACAGGTGTTCGCGGGTTGTGGCTTTCTGGAGTTCCATATAAGTGTTCTCTGGGAGGCCTATTGCTGCTAGGTTCTTATGGGGATTATACACAGAATTTCATATAAGATCCTGAGGCAAATCTCAAGGCCTAGCCTAGAGAAACTTGTCTGACAAAAATAAACAAATAACAATGCACTGATGCTGGTCAGCAATACTTCCATGTGACTAGATCTTGCCAAGTAATGGCAACGAGCAAATTGCATGTTCTGCTTCACTACTTAACAAAGAAAGACTAAACTGTGCTTCCTGATATTTAAAGTAGTTTCCAGGATAGATATCACTGCTGCAAAAATAATGTACCAGGTATGATCAAAAAGTACCTGATGTGTGTTACTAAAAAAAAAAAAAAAAAAAAAAGTTAGTTACCCAAGGTATTCCATACTGTCAATCCTTTCTTGCCACTATTGGAAGCATTTCTCAAGCCCTATTTTCTAATGTTCCTCGCCATATCCTAATTGATATAATTCCTGAAACGTCAAGAATACCCATCCTTCTAAATTTCAGTTCAAGAATAAGAAGGAATCATGGAGGATTGATTAATACAGAATACAGACAGTGAGGGAGCAGAGTTGCATTCTGTATTTAAATGGAAATTGTTATGCACTCAAGCTGGTACAAGTAGTGCTTGAATGTCAACAGCAAGGTCATTGTACTTTTTTTGACACTGATGGGGAATGAATCAAACATTTGTTCCAGGGTTAAACCATCAATCAGATTTTTTAAAAATGAACAAAACATATCTAAAAAATGGTATGCTGGAGATGTACACAGCATCACAATACACCAGCTTGTGTCTGTCTGAATGATAATTTATTGGCAAGAATAATATTTTGAAATCCCAACCTCTGTACTCTACAAACCTTGTGGTGAACTATTATTTCTTCTTCTTCTCAAAAAAACTTCTGTGTTCAAAGAGCGAGACTTCATATTTCAGAGACATGGGGGGAAAAAATCACAATAAATACTAAAAAAGATCAAAAAACATTGTTCATTGGAAAGGATCCCAACAGCAGCAGTAGAATCGTTGGATTCACCATAATAAATTGCAGAGCCAAAGGCATGAAATACTTGATAGGTGATAACTTTTATTTTATTTACTTATTTTTTTAAATATACAGTAAACCCCCGCTATTCGCAGGGGTTACGTTCCTGAGAAATGTCGCGAATACCGAAAACGCGAATACTGAGTTATGGCTCCCATAGTAATAAAGGGGTTCCGTTCCAAAGTATGAAATATATAAGAAAAACTAGTCTAAAATTTTGTCTATGTATGTATTATATGTACCTCATGTAATATGACTATGTACATAGACAGTACATAGTGAAATGCAAGCATATGGCATCGAAATGAAAATAAGAAACAATTTAATATTAAATTGTAATATTTATTAGAAATTTCAAACAAATCTTTCAAACTAGCGCCTTTGCTTGCTAGCAAAAAAAAACATCACGCCAGTGCTATCACCAGTTTCGCTAAAGTGTTGATAAAGGAGTTTTGGCTTTTCGCGAATGATGAGTGAACTTAACGGAATTTTATTTTGAGTTCGGTCTTCTATCCACAGATTTAAAGCTTTTTCAATTTTTTATAATTTAACATCACGAGTTACAGAGCAAATTTTTGAAACAATTAGCGCGTTTTCACGGACACTACGGCGGATTTTTCTTCCGATTTCTTGATTGATCGTACCGTTGACTCGTTGATTTTATAATGTTTTGCCACTGAGGAGACACTTTCACCATTAGAAATTTTGTCTAATAACTCAATTTTATTCGCTAATGTTATCACCTTCTTTGATATTTTCACATTTCTCTTTTTATTCGTAGCCATATTTTTGTAGGGGTTAGAAAGAACTTGTCCACAATAAAGTCACTTTCTTCGTTAATACACTCGAAAAAGTTTGTTTTACACTGCAAAACAGTAATTTATCATTTTTGTAAGCATATCAATTTATAAATTGATAAATTTATTCAATTTATAAGCATATAAATTAAAAGCAAACGACGAAACCTTCCATGACAAGCGCATAACACATACTGAACAAGGATTAGCGAGAAACATCCACGCTCGCGATTTTGTCACCCCTCTCCCCCCACCCACTGAGCGCTGTTTTGACCGGGAAAGATAATTTTAGCCACGCCCATGTTTTTTATGGCGGAAAATATTCACGGCGCTTTAAAATTCACATTTTTTAAGGTTTCATTTTATATTAAATCGGCGATCGCGAATACGCGAAACCGCGAATACAGATACCGCGAATAGCGGGGGTTTACTGTAATCCAGAAATTTTTTGATCACATTTCATAATAATAATCAGCTGACAATATTATCATAACTTACAAAATTAATGGGAGTCTGTAATGTATAATTATACCAGTATGGCTGTATTCTTTGCAAAATCAAATTTTTCCCTTTAGTTAGAGGATTCCAGAAACTAACCTCTATCAATAGATGCTTTATTCATTACAATGGCATCTTCTATGTCATAACCACTATAACTCATCACAGCTACTGTGGCATTCTGTCCTGCAGGAAGCTGCTCAAAGTTAATTAGTTCGATTGTCTGAAAAAAATGGAGTGAACATCTAAAATTATTAAAATAATTCTAAGCCTGTCAATAACATTTTAATTATTAGTTAAACTATTATTAATAAGTTCATTATTCAAACACTTTAATTTTAACTCAAGAAATGATTTCAGTTCAGGGTTTGGTCTCTCACTGCCAAAAAAAAAATACTTTACCAGGATATAAAAAAGAAATTGAGTATAAATAATAATATAGAAAGTTAAAACATTATTCCTTCTATGTAAAAAGATTACGTGAATGTGAATTTAGTTCAAAGTCCTAATAAATTCCACTTCCATTTTAACCAAACTCAATTTTTTTAAAAATTAATTTGTAATAAAATAATTAATTTGAAATTTTTTTTCAAAAAAGCTGCAGTTAAGATGTTCTAATACAGAATATCTTCACTCAAAATCTCTTGTCACATTCAATTTCATCTACTGTCTTCATCACTCTCCTGACAGCTAAATCACATTGACTTTTCAAATTATCAAAGAAATAGCTATTAAAACCATGCGCAAAGTCAGAGTGAATTGTTATGTTTGTTTGTTATTTGGTTTTTAGGAGCATTAGCAACTAAGGCCATATTGCTCCGGGGATATGCGGCGGTCATTCCCTGACCTTTCCGCATCCTCCGTATTTGGTGGTGATGGGCTCGAACCCCGGTCTAATCAAGAAGCGTGTGCTATGCACTGCTGCTCCTTCCCACCTGGCTACGGAGGCGCCGACAAGTCAGAGTGAAAAATTACAATTTGGGATATATTATAATAATAAATAACCAAATAAATTTAAATTTACAATTTGGGTTAGAAATTACAATTAGAATTGAAAATTAATAAGGCATTTTAATACAGAAGAAAATATATTAATACAAAGATATATTATTAAAGTACCAAAGTTAAAAGTAAACTAGAAAGGGGTTATCAAAGAAACACCTCATGTAGAGACAAATTATATGTGTATGCCACTACATTTGTGCATGGTCAAGAACCGAAGTACATATGATAAATTTCGGTAGAAATTTTTTTTTGTTAAAAACATATAACTAAAATAATAGGTGCTGATTAGAAAAAAATCTTGCCAAAACGGTGTAAAAACTCAAAGTTATAGACAGGTACATGATCCTGCAGGGTAAGACAACACTTAAGCATATGGGTATAACTAGGACATGAAAACAGCACATAACAGAGAGGAAAAATTATAAAGAGCAAAAGATCTGCTAACAGAAAAGCTACCTGGAGATCAGAGGGGCTGTGAACAGGACAAAATTTGCTGTGACAGTAAGGAAAAACCATCTAGAACAAAAGAATTGGGAACTAGGAAACAAAATGGGGGACCAAACTACCAAGACACAGCAATTAGGAAGAGGTGAAACAGTGATTAGTTGAAAAGAAGGCACGAAGGAATAAACTGAGAATTGTAAAGCTTCACACAATAAAGTAAAACTTCCTGATGATGATGTTCAACCAACTAGAATTAAAAGTCTCTGGGATGGAGATCAGAGGGCTGTGACCAGGACAAATTTTGCTGTGACAGTGAGGAAAAACCATCTAGAAGGAAAGGATTGGGAACGAGGAAACAAAATGGGGGGACCAAACTACCAAGACACAGCAATTAGGAAGAGGTGAAACATAGTGACTAGTTGAAAAGAAGGCATGAAGGAATAGACTGAGAATTGTAAAGCTTCATACAGTAAAGTAAAATTTCCTGATGGTGTTCAACAAACTAGAATTAAAAGTCTCTGAGATGGGGAGGGGGAATAATAACAGTTTAAACAGTTATAATGCATAACTTCCACTTCTCCACACCAGTCTTACTTGTACTTGTCTATAACTTTTATATCTTAGTGTTTCCACTGTTTTGGCAGATTGTTTATGCAGCATCTATTTTTTAGTTATTTTGCTTCAATACAACAATTTTTCTCATCTTTGCCTTACGCACAAGAGCTCTTGAACATGTGCACAAAAGCGATGATTGATACCCACCTGTGGTTTGTGTCTGTCTGACTCTGTTCATTGTTTCAAATATAACCCTATTCTAGCTTACCTTCACATTAGAAGAAGGTGATTAACATATAAGAGTAAAAGAGGAAGAACAAACTGAACTTTGGTGAATGCCAGTTTTAGTGAAAAAGGTAAAAGTCAGAGAGCCAGCTGCCATCACCGGCAGGGAGCTGTCAGCGAAAAAAACTGGATACCAATTACAAAGACCAGTCGGCAAACCATAAGATCAAAGCTTATTTAGAAGCCTTTTATGATTAACACAATCACAAGTCTTTGAAATGTCAAGAGCAACTGCTTGAGTTTCACTAAACTCTTTCACTGAATTTGTCCACTGATGGAGAACACAGCCGGTATATCACCAGTGGATCGACACTAACAGACTCGATACTGGCAAATTCTGATCAGATGGAAGGTTTCTTGATAGTTTAGAAGTTGGTGGTAGAGTAGTAGTAGAGGCATATGATGCAAGAATGCAAGTTTATGTAGCATCAGCAAAAATAAACCCCATTTATAACATATATCCCCTCTAAAGGCTTGTTCAGTTCCTCCTTGAATTTATTGAAGCTATCAGCTTCCACAACGACAGATGGAAATTTATTCCAGCAACCAACTAGCCATTGGGTAAAAGCAAATTTCCTCACATCTATTCTATAACAGTCTTTCCTCAATTTGAATTTATGCCTCCTCAGGTTCATAATCTGAGCAAGAGAAAAAAATCCCACCAGAATTAAGCCTGCTCAACCCATTCAAGGCCTTATACATTTCAATCAGATAACCTTGCAGATGTCTAGTCTCCAGCAGCTGCAATTTGCAGAACTTAATCCTTTCTTGGTAAGACCACCCCTTCATTCCCCTCACCAAACTTGATGCCCTTCTCTGTACTTGCTCAGCCGCTCTACATCCTTCCTAAAATGAGGCCTCCAGACCACTACGCAGTAATCAAGGCATGGCCTGAACATTGCCTTATACAAAGGAATAATCACCTATTTGAAAAATTCCTATAATATCATTGAAAATAGCCCATGATCTGCTCTGGCCGTCTGTCTGCACTGCTCAGAAAACTTCATATCTGACTGCATGACTGCACAATTACTCTCAGGTATTTTTCATTATCTACCACCATAAGTGTACTACTACATAGTTGGTACATTTCTCTGGGGTTACTTCTACTCATATGCAGTACTTTGCATTTGTCAATGTTAAACTTCAGTTGCCACTTCTCAGCCTATCTGCCCAACTTTTCTAGATCCTGTTGCAGTAACACATTGCTATTAATGTCATTAACAACCCTGCCAACTTTTGTATCATCTGCAAACTTGGACATTAAGCCTGATATATGTTCACCAATATCATTGATAAATATACAAAGCAGTGGGACCAATAACATTAGTCCATGAAGAGCAGAATCCACTGATTACCACTCTCTGTCTTCTCCCACTCAACCAACCTTTTATCCATTGTAGCAACTTGCCCTTAATACCATACTGCTCCTATTTATACATCAGTCTTCCATGTGCAACAGTAACAAAAGCTTTCCTAAAATCCAAGTATATAATATCAAAATTTTTTTTTTCATCCAGTTCCTTTGTAACCACATCACAGTATCCAATCAAATTTGTCAGAGAAGACTTTCTCTTAACAAACCCATGCTGTGTCTGAACTATACCTACAGTTTTGTCTAGATGATCCTGCAATGCTTCTTTAACCGGTGACTCCATTATTTTCCCTGGAACAGAAGTTAAACTAACGTATCTGTAATTACTGATGTCACCCTTTGATCTCCCTTTGTGAACTGGGGATACATTTGCACATCTCCAGTTCGTGGGGGGGGGCTTCCCCTGAATCCAAGGATGCTCTCATAATTATGGCTAAGCGTTTTCTTACTTCCTTTGCTGCCGACTTTAATACAACTGGATAGATCCCATCCACGCCCCATGTGTCTATCTTATGTTTAACTTCGAAAATTTCTTCTCCACTTTGCTCTCAGTTACTACAAAATCATTAAGATCCCTGTTAGAATTTAATAAGCTGGTTAATGGATTTGTCCATTACTTTAGAAAGAGTAGAAGTAAATGCAATGGGACAATAACTGAATGGGTGGTATTTATCACCCTTTTTGGGAAATTGCAGGATATGAGCAAATTTACAAACTGAAGGAAAATCACCAGTGGAATAAGAAAGTGTAGAAAGGCAACACAGACCAGGAGGAAGTTCAGGAACACAAGCTTTCAGAATAAGTGGAGAAATAGCATCTGGTCATGAACCTTTCTTGACATCAAGACTGTCCAGAATTCTTCTGACACCTTTTTGACAGAATATCACAGAATGCATTGAATTGAATGTACCAGATTTGGTGGTAGGTAGTTAACCAAGATAGTCAATACAAGAATTAGAGGAAAAGTAGGATGCTAGCAAGTCGGCTTTATCCTTAGCTGAGGAGGCAATAAAACTATCTGGTTCCTGACAGAGGTGAGAGTACTGATGGAATGATTTGCAGCCAGTAGCTTTGGCAATAGATCAATGCCATTTGAATTAAACTACCATTTGGAAAAGAAGCAAGTTTTCTACTCTTAGCCTGCTCAAAATCTAGTTTGGACTAATTAAAAACTACTTTACAATTGTTGTGAGCTTTTGCATAGGCAGGAAACCAATCTGATTTTGATGAAAGCCAAATGCAATATGCAACAGTCTCAGCACATTTATTGGAAAACCAAAGTTTAGATAATGGAGGAGATTTTAACTGGAGTGTGGAATAAATGATTTCATCCTACAAGAATAATTTCAATGACACAATCTGAACAATCACTGATATCAGAAGATTTAAAACAGTAACCCAATCAAGGAAAAGAAAAATAGAAATCCCACAGGTCATCCCATTCTGCATTCTTGTAATGCCAAACAACACAAGACTGAGAATGGCCATGAGAGAAATTCTCCACTGGTGAAGAGATCACCAAATAGTAATCTGAGGTGCCAAGAGGACTACTCACCTCGAGTGAGTATTTAGAAGAGTTGTTCTGCGAGAGAAATATCGACACTGTTGGCTGTGTGGTTAGGACTGTCTGATATTCTGGTAGGTAAACGAATGATCTGTGTGAGGTTATTAATAATTGCAAAACCCTGAGCATCTCAAAAGCTGGGTCAGTGTGACTAGAAAATGGAAGCAAGCTGGAGTTGTGAACAATAAAATCAAATCACAAAGGAAAGTTACTTCGCTGTTAGTAAAGTTGGAATGGAGAAAGCCAAGTTTCAAAGAAAGGAAGACAAACAGTTGCAAGTGCTTAGTGGCGTTTGGAGAATGGCAGAAGCGACACATGAATTTAACAGAATAGGACAGAGAGATTTTAAGCCAGAGAAGATCAAAAAGATGAGATTCCAAATTACTATATCTCCTTTCTTATTACTTCTTATTTCTTATTTAAAATTACTATTCCTTTGAATGAAAGGAATCATATATAATATAATTAGGTCAACTGAGATGAGCAGTGGCTGAATGGACTGATAATTGTTCTTCTGTCAGAAAAAGTAAGTGGGGTTTGGAATTGGAAATGGCCATAACTGAGATTGGAAATGAGACCATGTATATTTGTTAAATGAATGAGGAACTGTTTGGGAGGTTTAGATCTTTTTGCAGATAAATTTGTGCCATTAGTTTGACTATTCTGTAGTAAGAAAAAGTGGGGATGACAGTTTGCGTGAAGCAATGAAATTTTTGGATGTGGCATACACACGGCAAGAATACACCTAGCTCCTTGACATAACGTGGCCTTTACAATGTCACACGCATACACACTAATTGGACTCTCTCCCCAGTCACTGTCTGGCAAAATAGAGGCACAAATATTATACACCAACTAATCCAGATACCTCTTAGAAAGTAACCAATAGGCTCAGTCCTGTGGACTATCTAGCAGCGGGCCTACGAACATTGTTTTAAAACTATACCCTTCAAATATAAGGAAGGTCGGATCTCACCATGATGCCAATAACCTCAGAAGACATCAATCATGCTACAAGATGGAAGAGATGGGGCTGCGGAAGCCTTTCTAGAGACTAAAATGGGTTTCACTATATATCAAACCTCCAATATGAAAAGCAGTAAAAATGCATTGGTCATCTAGCACTTAGTATTATTGCCTTGTACCACAGAGGGGCAGCATTCCTCTGTGTGGTGTGGATGCCACACCTCAGCACCTGCTTATATTGGTTCACACCTGGGTTGTCACTTCCAGTATACCAGTATACTGTGCTTCCTTGAAGTAATCTCTCAGGTTCTTGGTCACCTTCTTTTATTGTTCAATGAGGTCAGTCACACCCCTTCCTCCTCCTTTCTAGGATATGATCAGTCGCTCGATGGTCAGCTTCAGGTAGTGTTGGTGGCTCTTGCCCATTATTATCCTCATTGATTTCATAATCTCCTTCAACTCGGTGCTGGCCCAATCTATAATCCTGAAGGAGTATGTTAGTACTTGGAATGCATCAGTATTTATGCTCTGACCCCACCATTCAGCTTTGCTTTAAACAGGCACTTCAGTCTGATGGTATTTCTCAGTGCGGTGGACCTTGATCTTGATGATGTCATAGTAGATAATCAGACTGGTTATGCAGAATCTACTTATCAAATCCATACTGTGATTATCTTATAGCTCCACTCTTATCAAGATGGCCTTGCATTACACCTCTAATTACTGACTCCGTTATCTTCCATGGCACAGCAGTGTGTGTGTGTGTGTGTGTGTGTGTGTGTGTGTGTGTGTGTGTGTGTGTGTGTGTGTGTGTGTGTGTGTGTGTGTGTGTGTGTGTGTGCTTACCTGCTTCACTCTGTGAATCACCCTTGTAAATAGGAGATACATTTGTACAACCTTAATCTGAGGCGATCCCCTTGAATCTAAGAATAATCCCATTGTTATGGCTGAAAGCTTAACTACCTCTTTTGCAGATACATTTAATGTAATTTGCATGTACTGGATAGTTCCAGTACATGCAAAATATCAGAAAACTAAATGTTCACTCAAAGCAGCTTTTCTTTAGACTGGTAGGTAACAACAAGTTTGGTGCATACTAAAAAAAAGAAGTCATTGTACGCACTACTCACAATCTTTTAACTACCATTATGTGTTCAAGAATTACAAGGTCATTCACCACTTTTTTCCAAACCTCATATATGGAGATACTTCTCCAAGCTTTACACAATAAATGATTGAGGTCAAAAGTAAAAGCAACACTCAAGAAATAATACCTGAATTGATGGCACACTAATAGATATTTTAAAGTAAAAGTGTGTGCAAGTGTGAGAAAATTGTGATATTTGTGATATTATACCAGCCTTTTAAACTTTTTGGGCTGGCAACTTGTGGAATAGGAAAGTTTAAAAAAAAAAAACTACAACAGGATTGTGCCAATAATTTCTCATTTGAAGGTTCTTGCATATATTAAGCTGCAAGACTAGAAACTAAGTTGTAAAACACCAACCAGCCTCGTGACAAAATCAGAGATATAATCAGTTTCTGCTCTGCTAGGGAATGAAAAATTATTAATAATTCTTTCTAGCAGTTCAACAACGGTTCAATGTATAGTAAACCTGAACATGATTTCTTGATGTGAAAACGTTTGTGGCAGTACCTACTAAATTTCAGACTGACGTAAAACCAATTCATCACAAAAATGTGAAATAGAAATTATGCAAATTACATCACTTCTAAATGACACTAATGCAGTCACTAACGTTGATTCGGTAGACAAAGCAGCAGGCATGAGAAAATTAGCACAGATTAATTAATTAGAGCAAATAATAAGGGAACTACAAGAGTTCCATAATATATGGCCAATGTAATACATTTGTACACTGATTGCAACTAATTCAGTCAATTTGTCAAAATTAATAAATTCTCTAGTTAACATGCAACATAGTGTAATGTAATTAAATTCAAGCTCAAAACCTGCATAAACCTGCATTAATGTACACATTAGAAATAAAATACTAATTAAAAATATGATCTTAAAATGTGACTAAACTTGCCTTTGTTTTAACCATTGGTTTTTGTGGATAAGCCAGAAGATACATCAGCGTGTCAATACGATTTCTTTGATTAAAACCAATAGAACCTATGACATCAAAATTATAACAGAATAGCTTTAATTTAAGAATTGCAACAGAACACTGTAATATAATTTAATTATTAGTTTAGAAAGTTAAAAGCTAAATGCACATTGCATAATTTGATATGATCTGTTAAATCAAATATTTTACATTTTACTTCAATCAATTTCAATCATAGAGACCTGCTCTAGCTGAAGGCTAAACACCAAGTATTCGGCACCAATGCTTGAGCTGACGTTAAACTCAGAGACAAATACCATATTTGTCTCTAAGTTGAATTACTTAGAAATTAATATATTCACAGTTGCTAATATCTTTTAAATGTTGGGAGACAGCCTCGAAGCCCCAAATTATGTAGTTCACGTAAGAATCCATATTTCCAAGTCATGTCAGAGGCCTTTTTGATGTCTAAGCATATTATTATTATATGTTCATTTCATAAAAAGGCATTATGGACATTAGATTCTGCATTTACCACAAGGTCTAGTGTTGGCCTAGCTGTCCTGAAACCAGGCTTATCTGGGTTAAGAAGTTTTTGGGTTTCTGAAAACCATTGATTTTTTTTTTTTTTTTTTTTTTGATTTGGTAGTTGTTGGCGCATCGGCTTCTGTGGCCATATTGCACCTCCCAAGGTTTTTGCAGTACTTTGATCCAAGCCCGAGGCGGGAATCGAACCCGCGACCTTTGGGTTGCCGGGCAGGTAGTTTACCCACTCGGCTAGCCCGGTTGGCTCTGAAAACCATACTAAACAACCATGTTTCACATCTGGTGAATGTGAGCTTGGCACACCTAGGGGTCCTGAGCTAGATATCATCATTCTTCTCTTTCTTGGTGATTCCCTTCTACCTGTGTTACTCTCTCTCTCAGGGTAATTAAGAAATTATTTTTTTTGGCAGGTGCAGCAAAAGCCTCAGGATTCCTTGCACCATATCGCTAATAATAATAATGTGTTATTCATTCTAAAATTCTGGACTGGCAACAATTAAGAGCTATTAGATGGTGGTGGAATGGTCCTGGTTTTTAAAAATCCAGTGTTACAGCATTAGTAGAGGCTTATGATGCAAGAAAGCAAGCTTATATAGCATCAACCAAATAAAAAGAAATAATAAAAAATAAAAAAAATTTCCCATTTCACCCATCCATCCACTCCAAATGCTTGTCTAGTTCATAGGGGAGGTCAACAACTTATTTAAGTTGTCGACCTCCACTATGACAGATGGAAATCTGTTGCAACTATCAACCACCCGATGGCCAAGGCAAATTTCTGCACATCTATTCTACAACTGTCTTTCCTCAATTTGAATTTATGCCTCCCTCAAGTGAGTAATCTGAGCAAGATTAAGAATCACATCAGCATTGAGCTTGCTCAAACCATTCAAGGATTTATACACCTCAATCAGATCACCTTGCAGGTGCCTAGTCTCCACCTGCTGCAATTTTCAGAAATTGTCTTTCTTTATAACAGCAACCCTTTGTTCCATTCACCAATCTTGTCACCCTTCTCTGTACTCATTCCAGTAGCTCTTCATCCTTCCTAAAATGAGGCCTCCAGACCTGTATGCAGTACTTGAGGTGTGGCCTGACCATTACCTTATACAAGGGAACAATCACCTCCTTATTCCTGGTAGCAAAATTCCTGTATATTATTGACAAGACACCGTAAGCTACTCTTTAAGCCTGTCTGCACTGCTCAGAAAAACTTCAGTTGCCACTTCTCGGCCCATCTGCCCAACTTTTCCATATCTTATTGCAGCAGCATACTCTCATTACTGTTATTAACAATCCTGCCAATCTTTGTATCATCTGCAAACTTTGACATTAAGCTTTTTTTTTTTTTTTTTTTTATGAAACCCCAAACACGAGAGGTATTAGAACCTATAGTACTTAGTACTGTGCTTCTGTTGGAGACAATAAGCTTAATGTTCCTTCATCAATATCATTAGTAAATATACAAAACAACAATGGGCCCGACACCGAAAGCTGGGGGACTCCACTAATAATATTAGTCCATGAAGGGCAGTGCCCATTGATTTACCACACTGTCTTCTCCCACAGAACCATCTCTTTATACATAACAGCAACTTACACTTAATGCCATACTACTTGTACGACAGTCTTCCATGTGCAACAGTATCAAAATCTTACCTGAATTCCAAGTATATAATATCAAAATTATTTTTTGCATCCAGTTCCTTTGTGACCATGTCTTAGTATCCAATCAAACTGGTCAGACAAGACTTCCCCTTAACAAACCCATGTTGTGTCTGAACTATAACTGCAGTCTTGTCTAGATGATCCTGCAGTGCTTCTTTTATCAATGACTCCATTATTTTCCCTGGAACAGAAGTTAAACTAACAGGTCTGTAATTACTCGTGTCACCCTTTGTTCCTCCTTTCTGTGAATTGGAGATACATTTGCACATCATGGGGACTTCCCTTGATGTCCAAGAAAGCTTTCATATGGCTAAGGGTTTGCTTACTTCTTTTGCTGCTGCCTTTAATATAACTGGATAGATCCCATCCACCTCAGGGGTCTTTTCTTATGTTCAACAAATCTATGCAAAGTATAATGCTTAAGTGAAAGTTTTACTTGAGAGGTGAGATAAGTTTCCTGCAGACAGATCCCTCACTGGGTTATATGTGGCCATAAGATCTTTAATGTCTTTGAGATTACCGCAAAGGGTTCTATATTCCATTGTAACATAGTTGGCATTATTTAGTTTTATTTGTTTCTGCGGCTAAGGTAAAGAAAGCCAACACGAGAACGACGAGAAACATCAGATAACTTACACGGAAAATTAGTTTCCTAGCATCGGACTCTAGTGCTGCTTGCTCGGCAAACAGACAGTAGGTATTACTGGTCTGGAACCGAAATCGAGAAAGATATATTGATTGACAGGTAGGCGTGGAAAACGATGAAATGATTGGTGGTGGGCGCGACAGACGACAAGCTACTGTGTAGTCATTGGTTGGCATTATGTGTATTTATGACTAAAGAACGGTGCATAGTAGTTTTGTGATGAACGGTAATCGTAGCGATGAAACTTTTAAAGATGGAAGAAATTTGAAAGGAAAATAAAATGTTGGTTGATGGAAACTAAATTAATAAAAGTTTCGTTCCGTTCACTTTTATGTTCTTCATTATGTTTTTTTTTCTCATTATTAAAAGCAGATTTTTGGAGTTCATGAGTGTTTTTACTATATTGTTGATTTAGGTTTGGTTACGAAAAAAGGAAAAGGTTTATTTTTCGTAACCCGACCTTAAAGTAGAAAATATCGCTGACATTTGTGGGACATTGTAAAATTTAAAACAGTAAAAAGATAAGCAATCAATAACAAAGAACACAGCACACACAAATTGCAAGTAACATGATATGCGCAAGTGAGAACGGAGTAACGAGTTACAAAGCTTTAAAAATAGGAATGAAGAGAAGATTCTGAAAATTAATTTTTTTATATGATTGAAGATTTCATGGAAGTGTAAACACATTTCACCATAATAACCCACAGAATTCCAGCTGTCGGTATTATCGCAAATTCAGTAAGATCAAGTTTACTGTCCATTTATGATAGATTTCACTAACAGAAAAGCCCAATAAACAGGTGACTGCTAATTGTTTTTATTGTTTTATGGTTGTGACCTCCAGAATTTTGACCAAACTATGTGGTACCGTCGGATAATCTCCAGTGCTGCGGTCTCCTGCCCCGATTAAACGGCATGTGGTCCCAATTAAGCGAATGGCTATTTTCTCGATTGGTTTGTTTTTTAAGATTTGCCCCAAATAAACTGCTGTCCCGATTAACCGGTGGCCCAAATAACCGGAATCCACTGTGTGTACACACACACACACACACACACACACACACACACACACACACACACACATATATATATACACACACTGACCGGGCTAGCCGGGTGGGTAAAGTGCCTGCCTGGCAACCTAAAGGTCGCGGGTTCAAATCCCGTCTCGGGCTTGGATCAAAGTACTGCAAAAACCTTGGGAGGTACATTATGGCCACAGAAATTTATCCGCCAACAACTACCAAAAAAAAAAAAAAAAAACCATATACACACATACATATACAGGGTGATTCACTACCAGTGCAACAAACTTGCAGGAGGTGTAGGGGGGCACAAAGACAAATCGGAATCACATAGCATTGCAGGGTCCGAAATGCCTTTGTCATGCAGTAGAGGACATTGAACGGGAGGTCGAGTGAACAGCGATCCCACTGGAAGTCAGCATTTGCGAACCGGTTCCCGAGTATTCAAACGTTGAACTGGCCGACATGCACCTCGCATATGGAGCTGCGGACTGTAACGGGCACACCGCTCTGTGCTTGTACCAGGAACGTTTCCCACATAGGCGTGCTCCTCATCATACGATTTTCGCACGTGTGCACAGAAGGTTACGTGAGACTGGTTGTTTCACGAGAGGTGCCATGAATCGAGAGCGAACGACGAGGATGCCAGACAATGAGGAGAATGTCCTACATCTTGCAGAAGGCAATCTGAGTACGAGTACTCGAGCGATAGGCCAACGATTGGGTATTTCCCAATCCACTGTATGGAGGATACTGTCAACAAACCAAATGAGTTCATACCATCTGCAACGCGTCCAATCATCGGAGCCTGCGGATTATCCACTCCGGAGGACTTTTGCTACTTGGTTTCTTCAACAGAAACGGTTCGCAAATGCTGACTTCCAGCGGGATTGCTGTTCACGCGACCTCCCGTTCAACGTCCTCTGCTGCATGACGAAGGCATTTCAGACCCTGCAATGCTATGTGTTTCCGATTCGTCTTTGTGCTGCTTCCTACACCTCCTGCAAGTTTGTCGCACTGGTAGTGAATCACCCTGTAAATAAAGAATCTTTCTTTATATATACAGGCTGGTCTCTATTAACGCAATTAATTCGTCCCACAAGTGCATCGTGCAAAATGGAAACATGTCAATCGAATATAATAATCAATAGGAATAATTATATTTGGTCCTTGACCTTCTGGAATGTCCATAAAGAATTTTAAAAATACCTTTTAAATAACTTTTTAACTGTATACAATGTAAAAGATAATGAAAATAATCATGGAATTAAATGTTTATTGCATAAAACAGTGGTTCCCAAACTGTGCGCCGTGGAATATTTTAAATTTTCGAGGGAAACAGCGATACTCGACATCTGTCAGACACTGCGTGAACTATTAGCTCGAGGTAGTTCAGTTTCAAAATTTCTTATTAAGTTGTTTGGACCTAACTGCTTAATAAACAGAACTGTTAGGTATTTCTTTTGGTCTATCTGCGCCGTGAAAAAAAAATTACTGAGACACTAAGGGTGCCATGAACCGAGAAAGTTTGAGAACCTCTGACATAAAATACACAACGAAGAAATGACTGTTGCGGAAATATTTGAACAGTGTTACTTTCTCTTTTCATCATTCAATTTCCGATAGCTGACAACAATCATCTCTGGGCCCTGTTGAAATAAATATCACAGAGAACCTCAAACCTTTTGTTTGAGGTTCTCTGCGATACGAAATATTTCATCAAGTTCTTTTACCGTTATCTCCTTCGCGGTAACATTTTCATCTGGCTCATTTAAAAATTTGAATTTTTAAATGCAAGTCTGCATTGACTTTATTAGTGGGAGACAAACAAGTAACACATCTTCTTCCGATGGTTGTTGGAACACACTGAGCCGGGCAGCAGGCAAACGTTTGTTCATTGCCCGCCCAATGCGCGGTAAGCTTAACACACAATTCAAATTTTTTTCAATTATTGCATAAAAAAAAAGGTCGCGTTAACTGGAAATTTGCATCGTGTAAAGTGAAAAGTGGTATAATTTTTTCAAATAGCGGTAACTGAAAAACACATTAATCGAACTCGCGTTATGTGAGGCCTGGCTATAGTGAATAGCTGTTGAGGTGTTGATTGATGTTATGATGCGTGTGTATCTGCATGAGTGTCTTAAAAAATAAAAGTACAGTAATAAAAAATTAATATTGTGTTAATAAACAATTTATGCACTAGTCCACCCATGATTCTAAAGAAAAAAGATAGGTTACCCCCTCAATTTCAGGAGGGGTTCAAGCTCCCATGGGATTCGAGTGGATGTAACCTGACCCTTTTTTCACCATTATGGAAAGCATCGATTAGGGCAAGTTACCATTAGTGCTTCTGAGTTACAGGATACTAAACCGATGATATGTGTGTTGTGTTTGTGCACCAATCAGCACAACGTCTGCCATGCCTACCTGTCAATCAATATATCATTCTCAACTTTGCTCCAGATCGACAACACCTACCATCTGTTTACTGAGCAAGCAGCGCTATAGTACCGTATCAGGAAACTAATTTTCGGCATAAGTTATGCAACGTTTCTCGTGTTGGCTTTCTTTACCTTCACCGTTTATGCTTGTTTCTACAGGTTTTTTTCTGCTTATACCTGTTGATTTTGACTTTTTACTTTTTTGGGAAATATTAATCAGCCAGTTTCCATATCATCACTTGCAAGCAATTCAAGAATTCGTTCTTCTGTGTAGGTACATCCTTCCATGCATTCATTGCTGCATGGGTTCTTAGTTTCTGTTTTGGAGGCCATAGCTGCAGTTTCTGTGTGAATATCTAAGCTTGATGGGATAGATATTGGTGTATTGTTTGCTTAGTTTGTCTGCTGTTCTTTGTGCTGCTGCTGCTTTGGTTATGAGAAATCTGGCTCAATCTGCCAAGGAGATGTTGGTGGGATTGAGATTTCCATTGAGACACTAGTGATGATGCATTAGCATCTGATTTCTGAACCATAGCTGCATAGAAACACAAGCTCTGTAGAACAAGAGTGTGTTTGTGGCTTCTTCATAGGTGACGTTGTGCTTGACCTTATATTTCTGGACCTGCTTCTCCCTTTTTCATATTTCAGTCTTTGGAGAAGGTTGAGTGGATCTGCCTGCAGGCTGGACATTGTAAGGGATTGTTGAATGCAGTCACTGTGGAAATGCTCCTTTGACCCATAAGATGCACATTCCGCTACCCCTGCATACTGTTTGTGAATGACCGAACTTCTGGCACTTGTAATACTGAATTGGGTTTGGAATATGCCAAGCCAAATAAATAATCTATTTTCAGTGTGCTTGGGAGGGTTGGGGAACTGAATATAAGGATTATGTTTCTAGTTGGAACAAAAAAATCAACGCTTTATCGTTAATTACATCCTAATATTTTAATTGTTGCACTAATCCTTTTTTTCTGCTGTCTATTAAGTCTCATTCCATTATTACTGTTTTCGAATAATTCAATTTTTTTTTTTTTTTTTTTTTTTTACAAAAGTTGTAAAACACAATTTGAAAACATTTTAAATTTTTATTTTTTTTTATTAAAACTTAAAAAAGTATATTCAAAAAATAGCACAATCCATTAAAAACCAGAATTCAAACCATAATTCAAAAAAATCCAAACCATTTTCCAGAAATGAAAGTAAAAAGAAAGTTGAGCATCTGTCAGGTGAACTGCCACTGTTTTTGGTACACTTTTGGGTTGTTGTTGTTGGTGGTATGATGGGTGTTTAATGGCACAAGGGCTGCTCTGGCCAAGATATCCCTATCCAGAGATTGCCTGTGAGGCAAGCCAGTTCTTGAAGAAAGTCATAATGCATCAGAATTTATGATATAATTGGATCTGTTTTAAATAACTGAAATTGTCAGTGAGATTTTCTTCTTTCCTATTAAATGTTTTAATGTTGACAGCTTCTGTAAGTTCATTAGAGATTGCAGTTGTGCTCTTTGCCAATTGTATGGTAACTGCAATCAACAAGGATGGGTTCAAATGTAAGATGCATACTGAAATGCATAAACTAATGGGTGAGAACCCATTAGTAGATATAGGTGAGTGAGATATGTATGCCCAATATTTGCCCCTGAAAAAAAATTACTTCTTCCTGCCAATTTAGTCTTTAACAAGACTGCTATTGCTGTATTTGCTGTTTGATCTGATAAACTTCATTATTTCTTGTGCCTGCCTGATTTAGCATTAGTAGAAGCATATGATGCAAGAAAGCAAGCTTATACAGCATCAGCCAAGATAAAAAAAAAAAAAAAAAATCACTTCCCATTCACCTCTCCAAAAGTTTGTCTAGTTCTTCCCTGAATTTATTTAAGCTATCAACTTCCACGACAGATGGAAGTTTGTTCCAGCAATCAACCACCTGCTGACTACAGGCAAATTTTCCACACATCTATTCTGCAACTCTCCTTCCTCAATTTGAATTTATACCCCATCAAGTCAATAATCAGAGCAAGAAGAAGAATTCCATCAGCACTGCTTGCTAAAACCATTTAAAGCCTTTAAACACCTCAAACAGACCACCTTGCAAGCCTAGTCTCCAGTCACTGCAATTTGCACAACATAAGCCTTTCTTGGTAAGAGCGCCCCTTTGTTCTCCTCACCAATCTCAGTGCCCTACTCTGCACTCAATCCAGCGGCTCTACATCCTTCCTAAAATGAGGCCTCCAAACCTGTATGCAGTACTCATGGTGTGGCCTCACCATTGCCTTTTACAAAGGTATAATCACCTCATCCCCGATAGCAAAATTTTACGATTTGAAGCCATTTATCTTTACAGGTTCTCTGTATTAGCAATACTAATGGCTATGGCTTATGTTGCAACAGCAAAAAAAAATAATAATAAATAATAATACTAATAATAATAATAAAAAATAATTAAAAAAATAAATAAATAACAAAAAATAAGTAAAATAAAATGATAAGAATAAAATAATTATAAGAAGAAAATTAAAAAAATAATAATAATTAATAAATAAGAGAAAAGGAAATGGACAACCTAAGCGTTTCCCCTCCTCCCTTAGGTAATTATTCAGCTGACCTTGAATTTCCCCAAACTGTTAGCCTCTACCACCCATGTAGGCAACTTATTCTAGTAATATATAACTGACTGGCTAAAATAAAACTTTCTTCAATCCAGTCTAAACATCTCCCCCATAACTTGAAATTATGGCCCCTAGTTCTAGAATCATTTATAACCGTGAAAAATTCTCCTCCTTCATTTTGCTTATGCCTCTCAGTGCCTTAAACACCTGAATCAATCTTCTCTAAGGTGCCTAGTTTCCAAGCTCTGCAACCCACATATTCAACATCTTTCCTCATATGGACGCTCTTTTGCCGATCTCACCAGGCGAGTTGCCCGTCTCTGGACCCTTTCAAGAAGCACAATGTCTTTCTTTAGGTGCAGTCTCCATACCTGAACACAGTATTCCAAGTGTGGTCTTACAATGGCCTTATACAATGGGATTATAACATCCTCATCTCTACTAGCAATTGCTCGATACATCATCGATAGGACACCACGGGACCTCCTTGCAACCTGTCTGCAATGCTCAGAGAATTTAAAGTCTGACCGTATAGTAACAACCAAGTCCCTTTCCTCCACTACCGGCTTTAGTTCAAGTTATTTTGTTGGTTACTGTTATTTTGCTTAAGTTGCTTAAATAATTTTGAGGTTACTGTTCCCCAGGTGCAATACCTTACAATTTGCTGGATTAAAGCTGCCATTTTTCTGACCATCCGTGAAGTCTATCTAGGTCATTCTGAAGAAGCTCTGCTTGGCAGCGATCATTAACAACTCTCCCAATCTTTACATCATCTGCAAATTTAGACAGCCCTCTATGCCTTCATTTATGAAGGTCAAAAGCGACAGTGGTCCTAATACTGATCCTTGGGGAACCCCACTTCTTACATCAACCCAATCTGAGGAAAAATCATTTATCATTAAGGTACAAGGGGTTCAACTGTGTCTGATGCAGCTGGATCTTTGGCAGCTTTGTCTGCTGGCTCACTCCCCGGCAAACCAGACTGTCCTGAAATGCAGCATAAAGTCTGATTTTTTCTAAAAATCCATAAGTGAGATCAAATTTGTTGAGTTAGAGGATGTGTAAAAGAAGAGCTGTTTTTTAAGGTTGATACCACACTCAGAGAGTTGACATATACTAAGACCTGGAATGTGGCTAAGATATTTTTACGGTCTAAAGCTAGTTTAATGGAACATAGTTCTGCAGTATATACAGGGTTATTAAAATTAAAGTATTCCTATGTAGAGGGCTCTGGAGCAAGTTCTAAGGCTCGTAACAGAAGAGAAATTTGGACAACAGTTACAATAAAGAATGCGCTTGCCAATCATTGGAAAATAAAGGTTAGTTACAAAATTTGTCACTCTATGGCGCTGTGGCAATACAAATCACTTGTTTATACAAAGCACTCAACTGTTCAATGTGTCCTCCATTTTGGTCAACAACAGTTTCCAATCGAAGAACAGCATTTTCTACAGTAGAACATAACATGTCAACTGGAATAGTCAGCACATGATGTCTAATGCTGTCCTTCAGATCTGCCAGAATTTGACACCCTTCCCGATACACCTGGTTCTTCAAAAATTCCCACAACCAGAAGTTGTATGGGGTGAGGTCCGGTGATCGGGGTGGTTAAATTGTCTGGAAACAACAGCTGATGATCCGTTCGTCTGTAAAGTGTTGCCTTAGCATTCTTTAGACACAATGGTGGCGCACCATCTTGCATGAATATGGTATCTTGAAGGTATCCACGTTGTTGTAGCTCTGGTATTGCGAAATTTTCCAATGTTTCATAATATCGCTGTCCGGTGACGGAACAGGTGCGGGGTCCAGTCGGTGTTACCTATTCAAAAAAATGTGGCCATAAATCCATACCACACTGTCGCTTTTGGAGAATGCAATGGTATCTCTTGGATAATTCGAGGGTTTTATGTTGCCCAAATGCGACAGTTGTGCATATTCACTTGTCCATTTAAGAAGAAGTGGGCTTCATCACTCCAAAGGATGTTCCATGGCCAAGTGATATCCACTGTCATTTGCACCAGAAACTAAAGTGCGTATGTGAAACGAATATCTGCATCACCATGCTTTAGATGCTGTAGCATGTGCATCTTGTAAAGATAGTACTGTAAGACCTGACGCATTACTAGCCTTACAGTGGAATATGGCATGCCCACTTCACGAGAAACAGCTGGCACGCTTGCGCTACCACATGGAGATTGACTTGATAAATCCATGACAGCCATAGCCACATCTGCAACATGAGAGGAGTCCACTCGTTTTCGACCTCTACCTGGGTGAACACCACAATGCCCTTTCGCTTCAAATTTCGTAATCATTTTGCAGACAGCACAAACAGTCACAGGTCCACACCTTGGGCACTTCTGACGACGGAATTCTCTGATAGCCGCAGCAGCAGCATTATTGCTGTTCTGATAGTACAGCTTCACTAACAGTACCTTTTTCTGCAGCGTTGTTGGCATTGCTGCTGTAGTGCAGGCAAACATCTACTGTATGATTTTAAAGAGACTGCTTTGCTTTTATACAGTACAGTAGAGCTGAGTAGTGACACTGGCAATAACTTAAGATTATGCAGCTAATGTAAGTTATTTGCATAATCATAACTAAGATAGTTATGCACCATACAGTGACAAATTTTGTAACTAATTTTTTTTTTCCAATAAATGCTGAGCACATTCTTTACTGTACCTGTTATCCAAATTTCTCTTCAGTATGAGCCTTACAACTCGCTCCAGAGCCCTGTACATAGGAATATTTTAATTTTGACAACCCTGTATACTACATTCTATTAGCAGGGATACAGTGCTGTATAATATATTAGATACTGCTGCAGCACCACAGCATTATCAGTTTTCACACCATCACTGTAAATTTGAAAACACTGTGAATAATCACTGAACACGCTGCATGTAATTGCTGGATGTGACAGGTGGATAATGGATTTTCCCCCCACTGTTCAAAGTAGTCATTGCAGAAAGCTATTTCTATGGACCAGAGTGGATCTGGTTTTTCTACTTCTTGGTGAATGTCACTGAGTTGAATGTTCTAAGTGTTCATCAGATCTTGTAATATTATTCAAGCAGGTTTGTTTTCATTTGGTCTATTTTCATAAAACTGTAACAATGGTGGATCAAAAAGCTATTTATGGGCAGAATGTAATGGTAAACTCTGAATTTTAGCTACACATCTGAGCAGTAGTGTCTTCCTCCTAAGATATAGTGGGAGTTTTGTGTGTTCTATACAAAGACGTTGTGCTGGAGATTAGCATTATTAGAGGCATACGATGCAAGAAAGTAAGCTTATGCAGCACCAGCCAAAAAAAAACCGCTCCTATTTCACCCCTCCATTCGTTCCAAATGCCTGTCCAGCTCAACCTTAAATTTATTTAGGCTATCAACTTCCACAACAAAAGATGGAAGTCTGTTCCACCAATCAACTACCCACTGGCTAAAGACAAATTTCTGCACATCTATTTTACATCTGTCTTTCCTCAATTTGAAACTGTGCCCACTCAGTTTCTTAATCTGAGCAAGAGGAAGAATCCCATCATCATTCAGCTTGCTCAACCCATTCAAGGCCTTATACACCTCAATCAGATCACTTCGCAGGTGCCTACTCTCCAGGTGCAATTTGTAGAACTTAAGCCTTTCTTGGTAAGAGCACCCCTTTGTTCCCCTCACCAATCTTGTTGCCCTTCTTTGTACTCGTTCTAGCAACTCTACATCATTCTTAAAATGAGGCCTCCAGACACAGTACTCTAGGTGTGGCCTGACCATGGTCTTGTATAACGGGATAATCACCTCCCTGTCCCTGCTAGCAAAATTCCTATATATTATTGACAAGACTCCATGACCTTGCCCTGGCAGACAGTCTGCACTGCTCAGCGAACTCCATATTTGACTGCACAATTACCCCCAGGTCTTTTTCACTTTCCACTTCCCTGAGTATAGTACCAGGGATTTGGTACATTTCTCTTCAGTTATCGCTACCCATATGCAGTACTCTGCATTTGTCAAGGTTAAACTTCAGTTGCCACTTCTCAGCCCATTTTCCCAACTTATCTAGATCCAGTTGGAGTAGCATACTGTCTTTACTGTCGTTAACAACCCTGCCAACCTTTGTATCATCTGCAAACTTGAACATTAAACCTGATATACCTTCATCAATATCACTGATAAATATACAAAACATGATGTTTCAAACAAGATGTTTGAAAAGCTCCCAAAGCAATACTAAGAGCACTGTGTTGAATGGTGTTTATAAGAATGCTCATTCTAGCAGATTCACAGGCAGGGGCTCCTTAATCTAAATGGGACCTGATTAGTGTCCAATATAGATGTTATTGTTATTTGGTTTTTAGGAGCATTAGCAACTAGGGCCATATTGCTCCGGGATATGCGGTGGTCATTCCCTGACCTTTCCGCATCCTCTGTATTTGGTTGTGACGGGCTTGAACCCCGGTCTAATCAAGAAGCTTGTGTTACGCAATGCTGCTCCTTCCCACCTGGCTACGGAGGCGCCCCAATATAGATGTAAGGGTGTAACAGTCAGCACCCCATGTTGTTCCAGAAAAACTTTTAAGAATGTTTAATATTTTTTTTAAACACAAGGTATGTAAATGGGTGATGTGTTCTGCAAATGTGAATCTCCTATCTAATAAAAGAGTTGGTTATTAGGATTACTTGAGTTTTTAACTTTAATTCTGGTTTAAAACGCATGCAGAGATTCTTACAGAAATGTGTAAATGTATGGCCATCACATGCCATCAATATGTAACTTTGTTTACTGAAGTCTTCAGTTGTCTTTCTATGGTATGCATACTCTAAGAATGACTTGAGAATATGAGATCGTCTGCATACAAATAAGCTTCAAGAGTATTTGGAATATCTTGAAGTATCTTATTTATTCGCAATAGAAAACAGAGTAGTACTAATAACTGATCCTTGTGTATGCCTTCTCCTCGAATGTGTTTTTACAAGTACATTTTGTTTCATACTTGGAAGGTTCGGAGAATCGAAAAGCTTTGTATGAGGAGAGGTATTTGCCCTTTAGCCCAAAAAGATTGAAGATCTTGCAGGATGCTGAATCTCCATGTACTGAAAGCTTTTTCAATGTAAAGATTCACAATAACTAAATGTTCCTTTTTTGATAAATGCTTTTATCATCTTCTGCATGGAGATCAAGTACTGTTTCATCTTGGTCAATTGTGTCTCTACTGTTCTGATTTGCTTGTATTGACTGAACAGCAACTAGCCTTTGTGGTTTCTTTGTATTAGATCACATAAAATGATTTTTGGTGGGCTTTGACTGGGGTGTTACTTTTTTGATCTGTTACATGTGGTCCATTGCAATAGATCCGGCCATTCTGAGAAATGATTTATGAGGTGAAACAGATATCTCTTTGTGTTGTTACGGTCTGGTAATTCCATGTGGTGAATGCATATGTATGCCCTGGCATTGTTAATTTTGCTTTTTTCTTGATTCCTGATATGTTCATTTATTCTCAATCTTATATATATATATTTTTTTTTAACTAGTTTCCAAAGATCACATACTTTTGAGAATGCAGGATGCTCATCCTTGCAATTACGACATTGTGGAGATGTGGCAGCATATTCAGTTTGTGTATGATTTTTAGATATGCAATTTGCACAAGTAGTATCACCCCAACAAACTGAATGGGAGTGTTCAAACTTCTGACATTTGTAACATCATAAAGGGTTAGGGATCAGACAAGGAAATTTAAGTATCTTACTTTAACTGAGGTCAACAAATTCAGTGAATTAAAAGTCAAAATAATGTTGTGTGTTGGAATTAGGTTACTGTCTTTACAGATCATTATCCATTTTGTTGGTGTCACATTCTGATCTTGTGACCCTTGGATTATTTCTTCTTTTGAATAGTTTATTAGGTCCCATTCACTTATAGCTCCCTTGGAGAATTTTAGTCTAGCATGAGGAGAAATCTGAATTGGGATTCACTTAATGATGCAAGCTTTAGTAAGTATTCTGTACGTTGGGGTAGAGTCATCTATCAGTACATCACCAGCCTAGAGCCTTTTGGCCATTTTTGGTGATCCAGCTGCACATTCTCTAGATATCTCTGTATGACGAAAGGGGAACATTTCCCCACTGGCTGATCTGACAAAGAGTGCATTATCAGGAATGCTTGTGACTGCTGCTTGTTTAGTCGGTTTTAAGACTCTTTGCGAAAGAGAAGTCATGGTCAGTTTCATAGCTGTATCTAAACTGGGAGCTCTTTGGCTGTAGTAGTGAATATTCACTTGTATACATTTTTGCTCCTTTAGCCCAGGGGGTTGGCTTTACTGCCAGGTACCTACTCTACTCTTCAAATTCTCATAAACACCCATCAGAATTTTACCTAATTTCTTCGCATTCTCTCTGCACCGAACACACACAGAGACATCCCCCTTGGCTGTATCATGTCCTGTTCCAGAACAAAGAGATCAGCAAATGCTGCACAAATTGCACATTTTGTTAGTCTGTGATTTGTAGGAGAATTGTCCCTTTCAGTTTTCCTCTGAGCCACAGCATTCCCACTACTTTGTGCCAGTTGCTTTGCTGTTCTAGTCTTGTGCGTGATTTCTGTTTAAATACAATTCAACTGATTAACAATGAAAATTAATAAATCTAAACAATTAATTGACCAATACTACACTAAGCTAACAGATTCCTAAATGCAGTTATACATATTACGCTATGTTCAAGATAAACATTATCTATACCATTACGATCAAAATTTTAAATTAGCTTAATCCTTATTAAAAAGTAATATTTCTTAGCTAGAAATATATGCCTAACAAGTGATTAGAGCCTCTGTGCTACTTATTTATCACAATTAGACACTACTATTCCACTTAACTACTAGTTAAGTGTTATGATATTGAAATGTGTTTCAATGCTTTTGCTATGGCAATGACAATATACTATAGGCATAGCGACAGTATATATATATATATATATATAATAATGGCATGGCCATGGCTATTTCAGCCAGCATACTAAGCAAAAACTGTTGAAATGCATAATACAGAAACTGTATTTGCCACAGTTGGCTTCTGATCTATTTTAAAATGTGTTTTTTTTTTTTTTTTTTAGTAGTTGTTGGCGCATAGGCTTCTGTGGCCATAATGCACCTCAAAGTTTTTGCGGTACTTTGATCCAAGTCCGAGGCGGGAATCGAACCCGCGACCTTAGGGTTGCCAGGCAGACACTTTACCCACCCGGCTAGGCCGTTCGGCTTTAAAATGTGTGTACACTTAAATATTTATATTAGCAGTTATCATAACAATTTGCGGGTGGAAACAACAATTAGCAACGATATAGTGAATTCATCATCACTTTGCAGCTTGTTTCATTAGTTACTCCAGACCTGTGAGGAATCAGAAAGAGATCCATATATCACTGGAATCAGTATCACATATACTTTCTGTATGCCAATTTTCAGATTTTTATATTGTATATTTAGAGTTATGAATGAACATATCATATCATGTGATCACCTATACGTTTGTATAGGATTTGCATGCAGGCACATTATCTTCTGAAATACTATTTTCTGAACAAACCTGAGTGCATTGTCTTACAGGGAGAAGAGGATTGCCCCTACACCACATTTGGCATACTTACACCATTTAATTACTTAGTTAATTACTAAGTTTCTTAAAATCATAATAATTACATTTAGCTTTAAAAATAGTTTATGCAGAGGTAAACCTGAAGGTGCCAGAGAATAAAGTGTTTTGGATGTTGCAGAGTTGTATTCTTCAACATTGCAACTATCTGGTATAATCTGGCATGATGAATAAACTCTCAGTTCTCCTGGAATCTTAATTTCGGATAAAATTTTTTATTCAGCAAACAGTACTATTTCCTGTGGCTAAATTGAAACTTTTCTTCCAAAGGAGTTTCGATACTTCCAAAAACATAATGTATTAAATTTCATAAACTGTGAATATTTTCAGGAATCTCTATTTGATCATTTTTGTCTTTTACCAATATCATTTTTTACAATTTTTTTCTTTTTTTTATCAACGATTGAAGTTTCAGTAGAGCTAACAACTCGTGATTCTTTTTTTTTTTTTTTTTTTTTTTTTTTTGCTCTTTTCGTATCTTTCCTTTCTTAATTGTGAAGCCTTCGCTTTGTTTTCTTTGATATCAGGATTTTTAAGTGCTGCTTCATACTCTTCAATATTTTTTTCTTTTCTTCTCAGCCTTTTTGATGCAATCTTTCTTCTCTTTTCTATTACTGCTATTATTAATAACATTGTTAATATCTGAAGAAATTTTTGAAAAAATTGAATGGTTGCAGTGTGAGACATGTAGAATTCTAAAATGAAACCCCACAATTAACAATGGCCGAACTTTCAACATTGTGTGATGTCATAACATTACTAAATGCTATCAGGTAATGAGTAATTGCTGAAGTACATGCAGCTTTATAAATTTAAGAGTTACATGCCTAGGCGTGCTCTTTGAGACAGACTTGTCGATAACTTTGTTCTAGTATGACGCAATAGCAGTTAGCCCTGGCTTGCAGAAAGCAAAAAGTGAAAAAGCACTATTTCCCAAAATATTCTTTTATATATAGATATTGATAAAGGCATACCAGACCTTTGAAGCAGATGATTCAAAGGTTGGCAGGTTGGTGAAAGATCTAGAAAAATTACGCAGTTGGGATGAGAAATGACAATTGAGGTTTAACATTGACACGTGCAAATTACAGCATATAGGTAGCAGTAATCCCAGATTAACATACCAACTGTATGGTACTACACTCAGAGTAAGCAGAAAATGAAAAGGACCTGCGAGTAATTGTGCAATCAGATATGAAGTACTCTGAACAGTGTAGACAGGCAGCCAGGACAACACAGGGAGTTTTTTCTATGATATATAGGCCTTTTGCTAGCAGGGATCAGGCCACATCTTGAGTATGGCATACAGGTCTGGAAGTCTCATTTTAGAAAGAATGTAGATCTGCTGGAACAGGTGAAGAGATGAACAGTGAGATTGCTGAATGGAACGAAAGGATGGTCTTACCTAGAAAAGTTCTTCAAAAAGTAGTGTTTTAAGACTAGGCACCTGCAAGATGATCTCATTGATGTTTTTATGGCTTTGAATGGATTGAGTAAACTGAATGCTGATGCATTCTTCCTCTTGTTCAGACTACACACAAGGATGCAAAAATTGAAATTGAAGGATGGCTTTTTTTTTTTTTTAAACTGACGCTTTATAAGCTTGCTTTCATGCATCATGTGCCACTAATACTACTATCAGTCTTAAAATTTATTCCTGCTAGAGCTAAAAATATAAGAAGTAGGACATCACAGATAAATATAATGAATGGAGGGCTCATAGTCTAGAACAGGGGTTCTCAACCTTTTGCTTTAAGCGAGCAAGATTTTGCAGCTTACAATACGTGCAAGCACCATATATTAAAATATAAATTTTCTTACTTAAAGATTAAAAATATATTTTTAATTAGTTTTTTTAGCCATATTACACATACAGGAATTATATTTCTCAATTAAAATTTTTGGGAGCTAATATTTATTACCTTATCAGCGTGAACCTTGAATTTGAAGCGAATAATTTCAAATTTTCTTCCAAATGTGATGTCAACAGTCTTGTCCTTTTTCGTTTTTGATATTGTTCATTAATGAAAATGCACTTCCACACGTGTACATTCATCCAAACATAGAAAGTACTTTGAACGCTTCTCTTTGTAATAAAGGAAATGTTGCTGATTTCACCTGTAGTGGGTCAGTCTGACTACATCATTAAAGACAGTAAAGAGTTTGTGGGATTTGTGAAGGATATGATCATAGATGAAAATGAGACTATGATTTCTTTTGACGTGTCATTATTTACATGCATTCCTATCAAGCATGGAGTTTATTGTGTGAGAATGCCATTGAGTGACGATGTCTCTTTGGTTAACAGATCGCCCTTAAGTATAGAGGACATTTGTTCAGATGTAGAACTGTGTCTGGCTAGCACCACTATGGTGTTTAAAGGAGTCATGTACAAACAGGTTCACGGTACAGCCATGGGTTCTCCCATTAGTGCCATCGTGACCAATCTGGCCATGGAAGAGTTAGAAAGTAGAGTTTTTGATGAGTTCCAGTTTCCCATGAAGAAATGGAAGAGGTACGTTGACGATACTTTCACCGTGGTCCAAAAGGGGAGAGAGGAGGATGCACTTCATTGGCTTAATAGCTTCTCCCAATTTATACAGTCTACCTCAGAGGTGGAGACAGGTCGCACCCCTTGCATTTTTGGATGTATTGATCTCTAGGACAGGCCATAGGCTAAAAACTTCGGTTTTTAAAAAACCTATGTGTAGAGGTCAATACACCCACTACAGTTCAGCACAAGCTGGACAACGTAAGAATAGTGTGGTAAAAGCTCTAGTAGATAGAGCAACATCACACTGTACTACTTCTGATGATAAAGAATGTGAAATCAAATGGGTCACAGCAGACCTTAGAAAATGCAGATACCCCAGAGGATCGTGGCCAGATACAGCAAAGGAATAGTGTTCAACTGTAGGGAACCGTTTGTTCCTGTGGCTACCGCATATGTTCCTTACTATCCGGGCCTTACTGAGCGGTTAACCAGAATTTTACGGTGTTTAAAAACACGCTGCGTGTAGCTTCCCGGGCGGAGGTTGCACACAGTTGTGTCCCAGGTAAAAGATTCAATCGCAAAGGACCTTAGTAGTGGAGTTGTTTATAGGATAAAATGCCCAGATTGTGGGGAATGTTATGTGGGCGAAACAAAATGGCGGTTAAAAGATCGTGTGGGGGGGCATTTAAATGCTATAAAAACCGTTGATTATAACAAGTCTGCTGTGGCTGAGCATTATTGGGTGAGGCAGCATCAAATCTCTCCAGCGGATGCAGTTATTGTGGATCGAGCGCGTGGATTCTGGGAGCGTAAATGGCTCGAGAGCCTGTGAATCTGTTCATCCGACAACAATACCATGAATAGGGACAGGGGTATGCGTTTGCACCCCCTATTTGAAACTATTGTTCTAAGTACGGATGAACAGTTTTGCTTTGCACACTCCCGAGCTATTTCCGCTTCCAGTTCTGACCATGCGCCGATGGAACCATGTGGTGAAATACCGTGAGCCTGTTATATATAAGAAAGTGCTGCCAGAAGACTTATTACTGTTGAGGAAGGAAGCTGATGCTTCCAAAACTACAGATTTTATCGCTTTTAATCCAGTTTATTTTAGGTAATTTTATCACAATGATTTTATTACAGTTTTAATCTTGTACAGTGTATCATAGTAGTTTTGTTATACATTAAATTTTATTGTAAATATGTTATTTTAATTTGTAAATTCTAGTCACAGTAAAGAGCTATTTCAATTAATGGTTGGTGTATGAGCTTATTTATCGTCAAGACATGAATTTACCCAACCTCAGAGGCCTTTTTCAGGGTCTTTGATTACATTCATTACAAACAATGAGCACTTCCCAGCAGTTTCCTCCAGACATTTTTAAGAGTAGGAAAATTAGGCAAATTTCCTTTTAAAACTTGATTCTGAAACATGAATTTTTTTCTCAAATGCAATAATCTCTCCTCGTATAAAACTACTACAAATTTATATTTTCTCTGAAGCATCATTTAAATTTCAATTGTCTTGAAATCTTTATTAAAAATTTCACTAAAAAGGTTTCCTTTATTGCTTTCTATTAGAAAAGCTTTTACTTCTTCAAACAACCTCCCAAATTCTGGAGAGTGCCTTTCCATGTTTGAGCCAACGAACCTTCTGTATGGATAATAAGATCAAAATGTGGTGGTGAAGATCTTCCAAAAATGTTTTTAGAAGTCGCTTATTTAGGGATTTAGCAATAAAATGGTTAATGACTTCAAGACATCCTATCATTTCTTTCTGATCTTTCATTCGTGAACACAAGGCCTCAATATGACTCAAACAGTGATAATGCACAAAAGGATTAGGTATCCTTTAATTTCTATTAAAATAAGCAATAAGGCCTTTGTTTTTATCTATCATGGAAGGCACACCATTGGTAACAATTGATACAAGTTTACTCAGATCAATTTTGTGCACTGTGAAGAATTTCATAAGTGCATCATATATACCTTTCCAGTTGTATGATGAGTAAGTGGCAAAATAGCCAAAAAATCTTATTCACTGTTGCCATCATGTTGAATCAAACGAAAAAACACACAAGTTGTGATATGCCCAAAACATTCAATTCTACCTAATAATTCATTGAATATTACATCTGCCATTTTATGAACTCGATTTTAACTGTATCATTACTCAAAGGAATTTTTTTTGGCGGAGCTAATCAAGGTAGCTTTGTTTTTCTGGTAAGATGCTAGTAAGTACTTCTAATGATGACACTACACAATTTTTTATTATTTCACCACTAGTGTAAGGCAATGAATCCTTTGCCATTATATTTGATAAAACAAATGAAACTTCATTTGCTAGCACTTTAAATTTAGCTTGGGCTAAATTTAAAATATTTTTCTGTCTTTCAAGTTTCTTTTTTTCTTCTTCAAGTTTAGCTTTTCTAATATCACTAACTTTGGGAAAAGCGTCATGAAAATTCCTATGGCATGTTTGGTAATCTCTTTCACAATTTGACTTCCAATAGCCAATCAAACATGCCTGACATAATAAGCAAATTACACCAGCTCCACTACTATTACCAAATAATCATATTCAGAAAACTGAAATGCAATACTTTTTAATTTTTTGTTTCTTTGCATTAGAAATATGTAGGTCTAAATCAGACAACTGCAAAGTTAATGCATCATTTTTTTCTTCATCGTGTTCATTTTGGTTTATTTTTTGGTTCAGTAACTTTAGTTAAATCCGTTAAAAGAAAATACATTTACGCATTTGCACATAAAATCAAAAGATTTCTTACTATAACACTTTCATCACCTTTAAAGTCAGCTTTATACATATACGGTACCTATTGCAGCAGCACAACTGAGAGAAACCCAGCAGAAACCTGTTCAAACCTGTTAAAACCATTAAACCAGAAACCGAGAATTGCATGAGGCAGTACCCTTGGTCTGTAGGAACACTATGGCAACAATGATTATACTCTCCAAAAAGTATTTTGTAAAATTTTTCTTACTAAATTGAATATTTCCAAGAGAAACATCGATATGAGTACATTTTAACTATCAAGTTTGCATCATATGTCATGAATGCAGTGGAGGCAAAACAACTTATAAAGCCATTTTTGCTTTTCTTTTCAAGAAGGTTGGAGAGTATCTCTTACAGAAAATTACATTTTTTATTATTATGTAGGCTTGATAAATAATTGCATTTACAGAGGTTCTTCATAGGATGAAGGTAAATCTATGTGGTAGTTGCTTGCATGTTTTCTGTTGTTCAAGTTCTGTGTGCACTGTAGACTACTGAATTCTACAACATTATTATATGATCCTATGTTATTTCATAGAATTTGAGGCATCAGGTGAAAAAAAGGATTTTCTAATGAAGATTAGCAACGATTTTTGTAGAATATCCAGAAAGTTGAGAAATAGAAAGCACCTTTTTTAAATACAAAGGTTTATATATAAATTTTTTTAGCTTAAATGAAGGTACTCGCAAGCACCCATTTTAGGATCGGTCTGAGCAAAATTTATTTTTTAAAGAGCACAATGGTGCTCGCGAGCACCAGGTTAAGAATTCCTTGTCTAGAAGAACCAATTTTAATGTCAAAATGACAAGTGTAGGACTTAACAGATATAACAGATTTCAACAATGATGAAAATTTTCAATGTAAAGTACTAACAAATTATATTTTCTAAATTTTACTGTAATGAATACTACATTAATATTAGTATCATTTTAGTGAAAATCAGAGAGTATACTGATTCCTGATACTGATGTCAGAATTATTAAACTCTGATGAAATGCTGAATTGAAGTAATAAAAGTTGCCTATCTATGTAACTTTTGATCTACTCACCCATTGCTTGCTTTCCCATAGCACACTGATAAGTATTTCTTGGTGACTGATTATGATGAGGATATGGAATAAGACCAGCACACACTCCCAGCAGAGTAAAAGGCTCAATTTCTAGATGGGTAGTATCACTATAAATTTTAAGAATACTCAATTAATTTAAGAAAAATGAAACTTTGAGGTTCTGAATATAGTGTTAAAAATAGAAAACCTCATATCCAGTGAAAAAACTTTTCATTCTAAATGGTCAAGATTATCAGGAAAATTTTAAGAAAGTAATCTAAAAGAGAATTTTAGATTACTGACAAAGCACTGTTATTATTAATAATGCGGTCTGCCAGTAACTTATCAGCAGAGTGTTGCGATTCAAAAATTTGAACATTAATATGTTTGCTGAAAAATTCTAGTTTTGCAACCAGCAATCTCAACAAAAGTGGTTCCTTGTGGTTTTTAATTCAAATGGATGAAAATCCCTTTGATGTGTGTGTGTGTGTGTGTGTGTGTGTGTCAAGCAGAAATGAACAAATATGGTAGTAAACTCCAGTTTTACACTTTATAAAAACACTTAAGAATTTCTTTTTCTGCTCAAAATATATGCTAGAGTCAGTAACAGGCATGATTATATATATACATACATATTGGGCTTAAATGAATTGCAATATGTATATATATTATAAAAAATCCACTTCATTTGTTGTCCATGTTTCCGTGTGTGCACATGGGTGTGATATGCCAGAAGGATGATAAAATAAAATACAGAAATCAAGACAGGTATAGTAAGGTTTGTCATGTACTCAATTAATTAAATAAACTGAAAAGACATTTATCAACTAACAATAGTTTTGTTACTGACATTTGGGCGGGAACTTCATAACTTTCATTGGGTAGTTTAAGTTTAATTTCACTAGCGGTTAAAAGTTTTGCCAAAGTATTACAGAAATTATAAAAGTTTTTTTATAGCTTCTGTAATACTCCATTAATTTAAATTCATAGTATATTGTAAGTTTAAATTTGTAAAGTATTTGGAAAGCTATAGCTTAATATTCAGATAGAATTTGTTATTGATACTTTGGCAGAAATTTCATAACTTTCACATTGGTTAGCATTTAACTTCTTTAGTGATTTAAGTTTTCTCAAAAGTTTAATTTCTTTAATATAATATTTTGTTAACATAAATTCTGTAATATATTTTATATTTAAATTTTTGTAATCTTTCTAAAGTCCAAATTTTACTTATATTATGATTGCTACAAGATCCACTTACAATACAAAGTCCAGGGACATTGGCACTCAAACAGAAATGCCAACTAGCATTTCTGGTGCAAGTTGTGACCTCGTCATTTGCATAGTCTGTGACATGTATTCTGAGGTTGGTCTAATAGACAGACCTAGCTCATCTGGCAATTCTTTTCTTTGCAACCTATTTCAAATTACAGTTAGTGCTTACGAGAAGAATATGAGTCACTGAAAAAACAAGTGCTTGTCCTAGAAACAAATTTAACTGGAAGCTCGTCAGGATCTCAAGTATCTCTTGACCTGCCACATGAAGTACCCCTAATCCACATGAAGTACCCCTAATCCAGGGCACAGAAAATTATAGTCAAGTATAGACTGCTCTAGTCGAAGGTGATGTAGTTTTATTGGGAGACTACGGGTAACATTTTTTGTAAAAAGATAGGTGGTCCAGAACCACAGTGCATTTGCCAGGAGCTTGTTTGTTTGTTGTTTGGTTTTTAAGAGCATTAGCAACTATGGCCATATTGCTCCGGGATATGCGGCGGTCATTCCCTGACCTTTCCGCCTCCTCCATATTTGGTGGTGACGGGCTCGAACCCTGGTCTAATCAAGAAGCGTGTGCTATGCACTGCTGCTCCTTTCCACCTGGCTATGGAGGTGCCTTTGCCAGGAGCAAGAATTGATGATGTTACCAACAGATTGTCAGATTTTAAGGGACGTAAAGAGAGAATTATTATTCATGTGGGGGACTAATGATATTAAACATACACGACTTGACTATCTGTTGGATAAATATAGGAGTATATTGAAAACATGCCACAAGTTAGGTCAGAATGTGTATGTGTCTCTGCAATTCTTCCAAGACACAATACGAGGAATTATATACTGAAAGCCTTATAGATTAACTAAAGACTTGAGGAAATCTGCAAGGCTCTAGAGGGAAATTTTTTATCAGTGTGTCCCACATTTGTAGTTAGAAGAAATCTATTTTGTAGAGTGGTATTCATTTGAAAAAAGATGGTGCAAGGATTTTTACCAATATCATTGAGGATATCCTAAGTGTTCAGAGAAACTGCTAGTCGAGGTGGGGGGGGTTAATTTAGATCTACATTTATCTGATGATATGGGTCAAAGAAATGCTTGCACTCACCTTATGAATTCTTGTTTGTTGCAACAACAGCCAATGCTAATATGATGTTCTGAGAGTAGCAGTGTTTCAAATTAGGGGTTAGATGAAAAAACCTAAATAAATTAAGGGGTGCATCAGGATAGTAAACTATAGAAGATTACTTAGTCTCAACTGTGTCTATAGTAATGTCAGGAGTGTTGTCAATAACATGGCTGAAATTAAACTCCTGGTTAGGACAAATAATGATGTAATAACAGAAACGTGGTAATGCCTGGAAATTGGTAATGGCGAGTTCCACTACAGTAGGCACCTCCGTAGCCAGGTGGGCAGGAGCGGCAGTGCGTAGCACACGCTTCTTGATTAGGCCAGGGTTCGAGCCCGTGACCACCAAATATGGAGGATGCGGAAAGGTCAGGGAATGACCACCGCATATCCCCGAAGCAATATGGCCTTAGTTGCTAATGCTCCTAAAAACCAAAATAATAACAACAGTCATAACTACAGTATGTATAATATATTTAGGAAAGATAGAAAGGTTCGCAGGTGGATCATGCTTCTTATCAAAAGGAGCCTGAACACGAAAAGAGTAGTTGCTGAGTCTGAAGTTACGTCTGTCAGCATAGAATCTGTATGGTGTGAGTTAGTCAGAAGCAAAGGAACAATGAGAGTGGGAGTAATCCCAATCTCATTGTTCAGAAGATTTTGAAGGATAGGATGAGAGTCATTACATGCAGATGGAATGAGCAAGCAAGCATGAATGTCCTATTATGGATGACCTTAATTGGCCTCAGTTTGATTGGAATAAGCGGGAGGGACACTCACCATAAGGAAAATCTTTTTTAAATAAGCTAGATGATTATTATTTGTACCAGCGTGTTAAAGAAAAAAAGTACTAGGGGTGAGAATATTCTTGACCTCATCATTACAGGAGAATCAGATGACATCACAGGTCTTCAAGTACAAGAACAATTTTCAGAAAGTGAGCATGCAATCGTCAGTTGCAAGATGAAGAAAAAAGGTAAATGCAAGGGTTTTAACTTCAGAAGAGGGGGCTTATGGCATCAGTGAATTGGGTGGATTGCCGAGGGATGGCAAATACATTTGAATTATGGAATACTTTTAAAGTAGAAAGCACAGAAGCCACGAATGCATACATATCTTTAAGAAAATATTGCAGCAGGAGGAGGAGGAGAATGCCGAAATGGATGACTGCAGAGCTGGCCAGTCAAGTAGAGCAGAAAAAGATAGCATGGGGTAGTTACAAAGCAATGAAAAGTACTGAAACCCATAACAGGTACAAGTTGATCTGTAATAGTACCACAAATAAGATTGGGGAGGCCAAGGCTACATATGAGAAAGCATTGGTTAAGAGAGCAAAGAATGAGGACAAGGAATTTTTCATGTATGTGAATACAGGCAACCCCTGTATAACACGGTACTTCTACAACATGGTTTCGCTCTAACATGATTGACAAATTGCAGCAATCCTCACACAACAAGGTACTTATATGACATGGTTTGAGAATTCCAGGAAATCTCGCATAACACAGTATTTTTGAGCTTTTGTATTGGAAAAACCCTGCTATTACGTTAGATGTAATTTTCAATGTTTCCATTCCTTTTTGTGAATCCCCACTGTTGACTTGCTAGTCTTTATCGCCTTCATGATATTTTTCTAAGGCGCATTTCTGGAGATCACTACCATAAAACAATAAAAACAATTTGCAGTTTCGGTTTATTGGTATTTTCTGTTAGTGTAATCAATTATAAACGGGTAGTAAACTGATCTTGCATTTGCTATAGTACCGATAGCTGGAATTCTGTGGGTTTTCATATTATTATGGTGAAATGTGTTTCCCCCTCCATGAAATATTCAATCATATAAAAAATATAAATAAATTTTCAGAAACTCATTACTCCATATCTCACTTGTGCGTATCATATTTGTTGCAACTTGTGTGCCGCGTTCTTTGTTATTAATTGCTTATCATTTTACTATTTTAAATTTTACAACCGAAAAAAAAAAAAAAAAAAAAAAAAAGTCAGTGAACAGAAATATCAATTAGTATGTACATATTAATTAAGCTATGTACGCAAGTGTAAATTTATTTATTTTTATCTGATTTTCACGTATCATTTAAAGCGGGGGATCCACTGTATTTTGTTGGGAGATCCCTGGGTTAGATTCTGTGCTATTGAACTTGTGCTTGTTTGAGACCATAAAAAATTCTGACTTCGAAGAGTGCAGTTTGTGACTTTTAAAGAGAGCAGAAGGTACACGAAATATAGATGCTGCAGAAGAGATTGTGCTTAGCAGTGATGAAGAGGAAGAAATTTAAATGGACATACATTATCTGACATATAAGTATCACAGTTTGTAAGGTAAGACGTTTGATCACTTATTACTATTTAAGTTACTACTATTATAAAAATAAAGTTAAAATATTAAGTTATTACTACTATAAAAATTAAGTTTCCAATAGTTATATATATTATAAAAAAAATGTATTTTTGTTAGCTTCTGAAACCTAATCCCCTTTTTGTACTGGTTCTTAGTCCTGTATAACACGGTTTTGCATTACACAAGATTTTGTAGGAACCAAACAACCGTGTTATACGAGGGTTACCTGTACAATGAAGAAGAAAGCTAATTTGATCAGTCCCTTGTGCACGTGGTGTGGGAAAAATCTCAGATAATCCAGCTGATGCTGTGAATGAATTGAATAAGTATTTTGCACTGGTTTTTACTGACAAAAGACCCTTCGTGTTGAGAGAGAGAGAGAGAGAGGCTGTGCGACTGAGGCTGAGCTATATGAAATTAGTGATGTCATAATTACAGATGATTGTTTATTAGAAAAACCTTTGAACATAAATGTAAGTGAGGCTTCTGGAGTTGATGACATATACCCTGCAATGTTGAGGGAGACCACCCGAGAGTGTTACTGAACCATTGAGGTTAATTATGAGGGCAAACTTTAGACTCAGAAGTGATTCCTATGGACTGGAGAAATGCCAATGTATCACCAATACATAAAAGCAGTTCTAGGAGTTAAGTTGGTAACTACAGACCGGTTAGTCTGACTTCAGTGGTAGAAAAAATCCAGGGATATTTAGATAGATATGGTATTCTGAAGGACACATGACATGGCTTTGTGAAGGGAAAATCATGTTTAACTAACTTAGTAGGCTATTTTCACACAGTTACTTATGGGCTGGATTTAAGGAACAATTTTGACATAGTTTATTTTGATTTTAGCAAAGCATTTGACTTGGTCCCTGGTGGGAGGTGACTATATAAGCTCGAACAGGTTGGGATTACTTGTAAGATTCTAACATGGATTGCTGGTTGACTTCAGGGCAGAAGGCAGAGAGTTGTGATTAATGGATATCATTCAGATTGGTGTAAAGTCAGGTCCCTCAAAGATTGGTTCTTGGACCACTATTGTTTCTTATTTTCATAAAAGACATCAACAAAGGGAAAGGCATGATGTCAACGTATGCAGATGACAAAGATTGATAGAGTCGCTAATGATCAGTGCCAAGCAGTTCTTCTTCAGGATGACCTGAAGAGACTTTAAAGATGGTCAGAGAAGCTATATTTTAATGCTGTAAATGCAAGGTGCTATTTGAGAAACAGCCACCTACAAATAAATTGTACACTTGGTGAGTTTGCATTAAAAACAGCAGAGGAGGAAAGTGGGTGGTTACAATATAGACAGATATGAAGTTTTCAGAATAGTGTAAATAGGCAGTAAATAGTAAGCCCATGGTGTCCTACTGATGATTTATCACATATTATCCTGTAGAAATAGGGAGCTGAAAAAAGACATTGAGCTTCTTGAAAGGATCCAACGACAGGCAACAGGAATGGTGAGATCAGCAGACGGATGACTAAATGAGGAAAGATTCTGATTATGTAACGACAAAGCTTGGCAACTAGGCACTTCTGGGATCCCTGATTGAGGTTCATAAGGTTCTGAGTGGGATTAGTAAAATGAGTGAAAGTGGAATTCTCACTGTTATAAAGAATTCCAGATCTAGGAGTCGTAAATTCAAATTACAGGGGTGAGGTTTACATTAGATTGTAGGAAGTTTTATTTTAACCAGCAAGTCATTGATTGCTGGAACAAGTATCCCTCACAGGTAGTTGAGGTTGACAGTTTGAATAAATTCAAAGGTCAACTGAATAGTTACTTGTATGGAGAGGAAAGCATATAATTTGTATTTCCTTATCTACTTGGTTTTTTTTTTTTTTTTTTTTTAGTCAGTGCAGCAAAAGTCTGTGGCTTTCTTGCACTATATGGCGAATACTATTACTAAATTTCTACTTACTAATAATACTTAATATTAAAATAAAAGTACTTTATAATAATTTAATTAATATGAAGAGAAAGAAATATTTCCAGAAATATAGGTTGGAACTGCATAATTTATGCTGCAATATTCAAAGTCATACTGTCATGGGGACCTGGTTGCCACCTTTCCTTTTAACATTACATTAGATCTTCATTCCCAGGTTCAAGGCTGCACTCCCCGAATCCATGTAGCATGCTAGACAAAGGTGGATTTAATGCAGGATGACTGTGCAAGTATGTTTTATTCTTATATATCAGTTCGCAGTCGACACAGTTCTCAAAAGATGTTTGGTATATTGTATGGGAACATCCTCTGGGGTGACTTGAATCATCTTCACATCTTTCTCCTGAAAAAAATGATAAGGCACATAACAGAACCCTTCATAGGATTCTGTATCAGTTAGATGGTTGAGTGAGAATTTCTGCTGTCGAGGGTACTTCCATCCTATGGAAGATGAATCTTGCCAGAGGTAGGATATTAATCTGTGTGGATAAATTTTTAAAGGAGTTCATCATATGCAAGCGTACAAGGTAATTTTTTTAATACTCCATTTACACATTAACCACTGCAATGTTAAAAAAATATATTAAAAAAAAAAAAAAACTGATATATAGGGACACTTTTTTTTCATTTTTTTTTTGTTATTATGATGCTGATCCAGTGTATTCAACCAGTAATATGATAAAAATCAAAAAATTTTTTATACAATATTTTTTGAGACATACATCATGTCTCATAAGGTCCAAGTTTAAAAAAGTCACTTCTAGCCATGAGACATATACAGATGATTCACACTGCTTGTCTTGTATCACTTGTTTACATTAATGCAATTGATTTCTCCATATGAAAGTTTATGAAGTCTACATGATGTAATACAAACAGTAATACAACTTATCAATAAAAACAACATACAAGGTATAAGGTATGTTCATGTCAGATGGCACCCTGGGATTTCTCCCATCTCTGCGTGTGTTTCGCTGTATCGAGGAAAATACACTGTCAAGCCAGAGACTTGAAAGTGTGTGGGCCATGTCTGTGCAGTGTGATATGTTATGCCCATTGTTTGTCCAGCTTATTAGCCGCCAGGCCCCTAGTGTTGCCCATACCTCGCCATGTGGAGGCTAGCCAGGTGTATCCAGTATCACAACAAATTGCTTTTGCAGGTCCTGCCACCTAGTTTCCTGGGATTTCAGTGGCTAGGAACTTAAAAAAATAAATAAATAAATATTTACACGTTTGACATTAATGCTTCATGGGATTGCTGTTAGGAAATCGCTGGTTTGGGTTGAACGCTAAAGAGATGTGTTAAAGGCCTAACAGGTCGGGCAAAAGTTTTATGTTATTAAATTTAGACGTGTGAGGCTATACACTAGATGAAAAATAATACTGTTAGTTGTCTTAGAGATTTACATGAAACTGGTAGAATTTAGACATTGATTAGAATTTGGTGGCATTGTTAAGGGGTGTACTCAGTTGGTTCATTGTTAAGGGGTGTACTCAGAGGGGCGAGACTGAAGACTGGGGGGAAAGCAGATAGAAGAATAAAAACGATAGAGTAGGCATCCCAAAAGAGGTCAGTGGAGACGGGCCCCACCAGGCGAAGTATGGGGATAGGCAGGGAGGAGAGGAGACAGCGACCCATCTCCTCCCTCCCCTGCCTGGGGTTTTAAAGGGAACTGGGTTAGAGTACTCAGTTCAGATCGCCAAGGCGTGTTGGCAGCAAAGCCGCAGAATGTCTTCGTCGGTGTCATGTCCAAGCAGTGTCGGATCCGGTATGAATGTCAATGGGAGAGACACACATTTACTTCATTCATAATCTGCATTCTCACTCTACTTGTATTTTTTTTTTTTTTTAAATACTTTTTTCTTATTTTATAATTTTTTCCCCCAAGGTTTTTATATATATATATATATATTTTTTTTTATCTCACTCAACTCATTCATCTTTTTCTCACACACCAGGAAGGGATGCAATGATGTGTAGTGTAAATTTATATACTAATTAAAACTAGGGTTAGTGTACTTAACTGTAGCATTTATGGTTTGTGTTCTTTTTCTCACACGCTTACACTTCTAGCTCTCATCTCATTTATTCGACTCTTATTTTCTGCACTGCACTCTCTGGGCACCTCAACTCACTGTTATTCTTAAGTTGTTGTGCAGGCCTAGCTGCAAGTTTTTTGTTTTGCAGGCCAGGGGAGAATGCAGTGATAGTGTTTATGTCTTTTTTTTTTTTTTTTTTTTTTCGTAGTTATTGGCGCATCGGTTTCTGTGGCCATAATGCACCTCCCAAGGTTTTTGCAGTACTTTGATCCAAGCCCGAGGCAGGATTCGAACCCGCGACCTTTGGGTTGCCAGGCAGGCACTTTAACCACCCGGCTAGCCCGGTCGACAGTGTTTATGTGGTTAGTAAATGTTTGTTAGTACAGTATATATAAAGTGATATAAGTTATTTTAAACTTTGTATTCTTTCGGCCAATTACATTTGCTCTTCCACTCATTCCCATTCACCCTCTCTTTCTCTCATGATAAGTCACTCTTTCTTTAACCAAAACTGCCATTTATTCCCTTTTACCATAATTCCTAGTTCAATTAGTGCCCAGCCTATTCATTCTATCTTCTTTCATTCTACATTGCATCCCTTTGCTACTAGCTTACTGATATTTTTCAGCTAATTAGCATTAGCATTAGCATTAGTAGAGGCATTTGATGCAAGAAAGCAAGCTTAGGAAGCATCAGCCAAAAAAAAAAAAAAAAAACCCACTTCCACTTCACCCCTCTGTTCGTTCAAAATACCTGTCCAGTTGAGCCTTAAACTTATTTAGGCTATCAACCTCCACTACAAGGGATGGAAGTCTATTCCACCAACCAACCACCCGCTGGCTAAAGGCAAATTTCCGCACATCTATCCTACATCTGTCTTTCCTCAATTTGAATTTATGCCCTCTCAGGTGATTATTCTGAGCTAGAGGAAGAATCCCATCAGCACTGAGCATGCTCAAACCATTCAAGGCTTTATACACCTCTATCAGATCACCTCGCTGGTGCCTAGTCTCCAGACACTGTAATTTGCAAAACTTAAGCCTTTCTTCGTAAGAGCACCCCTTTGTTCCCTTCACTAATCTTGTTGCCCTTCTCTGTACTCGTTCCAGCAGCTCTACATCCTTCTTGAAATGAGGCCTCCAGACCTGTATACAGTACTCTAGGTGTGGTCTGACCATTGCCTTATACAAGGGAATAATCACCTCCTTATCCCTGCTGGAAAAATTCCTGTATATCATTGACAATACTCCATGAGCTACTCTTGCAGCCAGTCTGCACTGCTCAGAGAACTTCATATCTGCCTGCACAACCACCCCCAAGTCCCTTTCATTCTCTACCACTGTCAGTGTAGTACCACAGAGTTGATACGTTGCTCTGGGGTTGCTGTTTCCCATGTGTAGTACTTTACATTTGTCAATGTTAAACTTCATTTGCCACCTCTCAGCCCATCTGCTCAACCTTTCCAGATCCTGTTGCAGCAGCATAGTGTCAGTAGTGTCCTTGACAACCCTACCAACCTTTGTATCGTCTGCAAACTTGGACATTAAGCTCGATATACCATCATCAATATCATTTATAAATACAGAAAACAATAATGGACCCAACACTGAGCCCTGAGGGACTCCACTAATAACATTAGTCCACGATGAGCAGTGTCCATTGATTACCACTCTCTGTCTTCTCCCCCTCAACCACCCCTTTATCCATAGCCGCAATTTGCCTCCAATGTCACACTGCTCCAATTTGTGTAGCAGTCTTCCATGTGCAACAGTATCAAAAGCCTTTCTAAGATCCAAGTATATAATACCAAAGCTATTCCCTGCATCCAGTTCTTTTGTGACTGCATCATAATATCCAATCAAATTGGTCAGGCAAGACTTCCCCTTAACAAAACCATGCTGTGTCCGAGCTATAACTGCAGTCTTGTCTAAATGATCCTGAAGTGCTTCTTTAACCAGTGCCTCCATTAATTTTCCTGGAACAGAAGTTAAGCTCACAGGTCTATAATTACTTGTGTCAGCCTTTGATCCTCCTTTGTGAATTGGGGTCACATTTGCACATTTCCAGTCTATGGGTACCTCCCCTGAGTCCAAGGAAGCTCTCATAATTATGGCTAAGGGTTTGCTTACTTCCTTTGCTGCCTCCTTTAATATAACTGGATAGATCCCATCCACCCCAGGTGCCTTTCTTGTGTTTATCTTCAACAGTTTCTCCTCCACTTTACTCCCAGTTATTTCAAGATTCTGTAGCTTACTGCTAGAGTTGAACACACCCCTGGCATTCCCCTCGCTGAATAACTCCTCATGTGTGAATGTCGATGCAAAATATTCATTTAGTTTGTTAGCTACCAGAGCAGGGTCATCAACAGTTGACCCATCAATATTAAGTGGACCAATCTGATTCATCCCCTTCCTTCTAGAGTTTACATAAGTAAAGAACTCTTTGCTGTTTTTCTTTGCATCCCTTGCCAAGGCTTTCTCGTAATCTGCCTTCGCCTGCCTAACCTCCTTTGTAACTTGGTTGCATATCAACTTGTATCTATCATAGGCTTCTGTGTCATGTGTTAATTTGTAAGTATCCCATGCATTTTTCTTCTCTGCCATATGCCTCATTAGTTCATCTGACATCCATTTTGGCCTAAACCTTGAACAATATTTCTTAGTTGGTATGTAAAGCCTAGTAGCTGCCAAGATTAATTCTTTGAATGCTTCCCATTTTGAATTTGCTGTTGGTAACATCATCAGTTGGTCCCACTGTATAGAATTTAAATACTGTCTCAGTCCATCGTAGTCGCCTTTACGGAAGCAATAACCCTTCCCTTTACCCCTAATGGTAGTTACCTCTTTGAGTAAAACCCACTTCAGCACACTGTGATCACTGCCACCTAGTGGTTCATTTATCTGCAGATTCTTAATGCATGAAGAATCACTGCTGATAATCAAATCAAGAGTATTACTCCCTCTAGTTGCCTCCCAAACATGCTGATGTAGAAAACAATCATCCAATAAATCCACTAAAGCCCTGCTAGTGTGTGAGTGACCAGCCCCCAAATTCCAGTCAATATCTGGGAAATTAAAATCTCCCATTATAAGACTCTCTGATTTACTGGCCCACTCTATTTCCCTGTACAGTTTCTTATTATACTCATCAGTGTCATTAGGCCTATAGCACACTCCTACTCTCAATTTTGATCTCCCAATGCTTATGTCACACCAAACTGACTCAACACTGCACTGTCCAGCGATGTCGACTGGCTTCACTTCCTTGGTTTTTATGTGTTTCTTAACTAATAGCATAACCCCTCCCCCCTTCCTATCCTGTCTATCTTTTCTGTAGACATTGTACTCCCCAAATTGCAGTTCTGCATCCCTTATATCTGTGGGACACCACGTCTCTGATATCCCAACAATATCTGCCTTTGATGTTTTGAGCAATACCTCAAATTCATCAAATTTATTTACTAAACTCCTAGCATTGGTGTACACGCAAGTATACCTGGCACCTGTTTCTATTCTTAGCTACCCTAACACAACCCATGTGTTTACTTGTACCGCAATGGCTCCGAGCAGTCTCTGAAATATCATGCATCTTGTTTTTCAGGCTTCTGCTCATTCTAATAGAAGCAGTGCAAGAATCCCTTTCACCTCTGCCAGTGGCTACTGTCAATCTATTAGTCTTTGTCTCCCCCCAAGCTAGCAGTTTTCCGACCCACCTAACCCTGCCTCGATAGCATCAGCAAATATTCTTGCACCCTTTCTATTTAAGTGTATCCCATCCTTGTAGAAGCAATCTCTCCTGTTAACAAGTACAGTCCAGGCTGAAAAAAATTCTACCCCTTGAGCCTTGCACAATCCCTCCAGGGCCGAATTGATCAACAAGGCTCTCATCATATACTCCCTCCTATCGTGTCTGGGCAGAATTGCAGACACTTTCAAATTCAACCCTAATTCTCGGCTTTTGTTCAACAGTGACCTGTACTTGTTAAGTAATTCTGCCGGTCTCCTACTCTTAATATCATTAATGCCAACGTGTACAACTATATCACCTTTTGTGCCCTTAAAAGATGATATTCGCTCTACAACGTCATCAACCTTTGCCCCTGGCAGACATACCCTGGTCCTGTTCCACCTATCCTTTTTACAAAGCATGTTCCCCGTTTCCCTGACAATAGAGTCACCAACAACTACTAGTTATTGGTGACTAATCTGCAACAACTAATCTGCTTCCCTGGCTGCCTGTACATCTCCCTACCCTACATGGTTACTTATTTGGTGTGGGGCCTCCAGGTTCCTACACATGGCAGGATAGTCCTGGGGAGTTTTGTCATGTCAGGTTTCTGTCAGGGTGCAGAATACTGCTATCCTAACAGTTTTTAAGTCATCATCTGGGCGTGGTGGGAAACTTGGGCAATTTTAACTATTGATTATTGTTTAATTGCTGGGGGCTGAATTGCCATTCATTGGATTGTTCTGCACATTTCGAATACTTCCTGTGTGAAAGATGTAAAAGCTTTACAAGTTTCCTCTTCTATGATGAACAGATGTTCTTCTCCCCTGGGAAGGGGGGGCAATCTGTGCTATTAGCATTGTTCTGGGGATGTCACATATTATACATTCATATAGTCTTTCGCCACAGGTGCAGTTTGGGTCATCAAACAGCCTTAAGGAGGTTAGTTTCGCCTTTAGGGAGCCATGACCTGTCAATATAAATGTTGTAAAAAGTCCAGGGGCATACCACTTAGGTGGCTTTGGGCTAACCATTGACACCAGTTTCAGAAACCGTTTGGTAACAACATACTTACAATGTGAGAGATTTGAGCTCCCAGGCCATCTACTTGAAATGACTATGATATAATGGACATTAGTATTAGCATATGATGCAAGAAAGCAATACAACTTATACAACATACAGCTTATGTTGTATAAGTTGTACAATATCAACTTATACAACATCAGCCAAAAAAAAAAAAAAAAAAAAAAATTCCCATTTCACCAATCCAATCGCTCTAAAAGTCCTTCCTTGAATTTATTTAAGCGATCAGCTTCCAACAACGAGAGACGGAAGTTTGTTCTGTCCCCTCAGGAAATTAATCTGAGCAAGAGGAAGAATCCTATCAGCATTGAGCTGTCTCAAACCATTCAAGGCCTTATATACCTCAAACAGATCACCTCACAGATGTCTAGTCTCCAGATGCTGCAATGTGCATCACTTAAGCCTATCTTGGTAACAGCAACCCGTTGTTCCACTCACTAATATTGCTGCCCTTCTCTGTACTCGTGGCGCCTCTGCAGCCAGGTGGGAAGGAGCAGCAGTGCTAGCACACGCTTCTTGATTAGACTGGGGTTTGAGCCCGTCACCACCAAATACGGAGGATGCGGAAAGGTCAGGGAATGACCACTGCATATTTCCAGAGCAATATGGAAATATGCAGTGTTGCTAATGCTCCTAAAAACTAAATAACAACAACAACTCTGTACTCGCTCTAGTAGCTCAATATCTTTCCTAAAATGAGGCCTCCAGCCCTGTATGAGGTACTCAAGGTGTGGCTTGGCCACTGCCTTATACAAGGAAATAATTAGCATTAGTTGAGGCATATGATGCAAGAAAGCAAGCTTATAGAGCATCAGCCAAAAAAAAAAAAAAAAAAACCTTCCCATTTCACCCATTCGGTCACTCCAAATGTTTTTTAGTTCAGCCTTAAATTTATTTAAGCTGACAACTTCCACAACAAAAGATGGAAGTCTGTTCCGGCAATCAACTACCTGCTGTCTAAAGACGAACTTCCACACATCTATTCTACAACAGTCTTTCCTCAATTTGAATCTATGCCCACTCAGGTTCTTAATCTCAGCAAGTGGAAGTAAACCATCAGCATTTAGCCTGCTCAAACCATTCAAGGCCTTGTGACCTCAATCAGACCACATGGAAGATGCCAAATCTCCAGATGCTGCAACTTACAGAATTTTAGCCTCTTCTGGTAAGAGAACCTCTTTGTTCCTCTCACAAACCTTGTTGCCCTTCTCTGGACTCATTCTAGCAACTCTACATCTTTACTAAAATGAGGCCATCAGACCTGTATGCAGTACTCAAAGCAGTGTGGCCTGACCATTACCTTATACAAAGGTATAATAATAACTTCCTTGTCTCTACTAGCAAAATTCTTTCCTATATATCATTGACAAAACTTCTTGACTTTCTCAGGCAGCCTGTCTACACTACTCAAAAACTTCATATCCGACTGCATAATTACCCAAATGTAATTTTCATTCTCCACCTCACCGAGTGTAGTACCACACAGCTGGCACATTTCTCTTTGGTTACTGCTACCCATATGCACTTCAGTTGCCATTTCTCAGCCCATCTAATTTACTTATCTAGATCCTACTGAAGCAGCATACTATCTTTACTATCATTAACAACCCTGCCAACCTTTGTATCTGCAAACTTGGACATTAAGCCTAATGTACCTTCATCAAAATCATTAATAAATACACAAAACAACAATGGGCACAGCACCAAACCCTGTGGGACTCCACTAATCACATTAGTCCACATACAGTAGTTTTTACCACTCTCTGCCGTCTCCCACTCAAACATCCCTTTATCCATTGAAGCAACTTGCCCTTAATGCTATACCGCTCCAATTTCAACAGCAGTCTTCCATGTGCAACAGTATCAAAAGTTTTCTTAAAATTGAAGTATATGATATCAAAATTATTTTTTGCTTCCCATTCCTTTGTGACCACATCATACTATCCAATCAAATTGGTCAGACGAGATTTTACCTTAACAAACACATGCTGTGTCTGAACTGTGACTGCAGTCTCGTGTAGGAGATCCTGCATCACTTCTTTAACCAGTGATTCCATTATTTTCCTCGGAACAGAAATTAAACTAGCAGGTCTATAATTATTTGCATCACTCTTTGAAACCCCTTTGTGAATTGTGGATATAGCTGCACTTCACCAGTCAATGAAGACCTCCCCTGAATCTAAGGATGCTCTCATAATTATGGCTAAGGGTTTGCTTACTTCCCTCGTTTGTTTGTTATTTGGTTTTCAGGAGCATTTGTAGGTGGTAGATGACTTTCATCAACTGGTGAAATACCACCACTTTGCTTATTGGAGGCTTGAAGTGGTGAAACCCATGTTTAGTCTCTAGAGCAAAGTTTCCGGCAACCCCCTCCCCCCCCATACTTCTTCAACCCATGCACGGTACTAAGTACTATAGGTTTTGATACCTTTCGTGTTTGGGGTTTTCATAAAAAAAAAAAAAAAATTAGCAACTAAGGCCATATTGCTCCGGGAATATGCAGTGGTCATTCCCTTGACCTTTCCGCATCCTCCGTATTTGGTGGTGACGGGCTCGAACCACGGTCTAATCAAGAAGCGTGTGCTACGCACTGCTGCTCCTTCCCACCTGGCTACGGAGGCGCCCCTTACTTACTTCCCTCACTGTCTCCTTCAATATAACTGGATAGATTTCATCTGCCCCAGGTGCCTTTTTTTTATGTTTAACTTCAACAATTTCTCCTCCACTTTGCTCTCCGTTATTACAAAATCATTTAACTACCTGTTAGAATTTAGTAAACTTCTGTATTCCCCTTCCTCACAGAATTCTTCATGTGTGAACGTAGATAAAAAAATAGTCATTCAGTTTAACAGCTACCTGAGCAGGATTATCAACAGTCGAACCACCAAAATCAATTGAACCAATCTGATTCATCCCAGTCCTTCTAGAGTTTACATAAGTAAAGAAGTCTTTGCTGTTTTCCTTTGCATCCTTTACCAAGGATTTCTCGTAATCAGCCTTCGCTTGCCTACCCTCCTTTTGACTTGATTACAGACTAGCTTATATCTGCCATAGGTTTCTGTGTCACCTGCTAATTTATATGCATACCATGCATTTTTCTTCTCTGCCACGAGCCTCATTAGTTCATCTGACATCCATTTAGGCCTAAATCTTGAACAGTATTTCTTAGTTAGTATGAAAAGCCTAGTAGCTTCCAAGATTAATTCCTCAAAGGCCTTCCATTTAGAATTTAGGGTTTTTAACATCATCAGTTGATCCCACTGTATAGAATTCAAAAACTGCCTGAGACCAGTGTAGTCACTTTTATGAAAACAAAAACCCTTGATGGTAGTTCCATCTTTAAGTAATCCCACATCAGTAGACTGTGATCACTGTTACCTAGTGGTTACTTTATCTGCAAATTACTAATACATGAGTCGTCACTGCTGACAATCAGATCAAGGGTATTATTCCCTGTGGTTGCCCCTCAAACATGTTGCTGTAGAAAACAATCTTCCAATAAATCCACAAAAGTCATGCTAGCGTGCGAGTGACCAAACCACAAGTTCCAGTCAATAGCAGGAAAGTTAAAACCCATCACTACAAGACATTCTGATTTACTGGTCCACCCTATTTCTCTGCACAATTGTTCATTGTACTCATCAGAGTCATTAGGCCTATAACACACCACTACTCTCATTTTCCCCTTTCCCAGCGTTTATGTCACACCAAACTGACTCAACATTGCACTATCCACCCATGTCAAATGGATGCACTTCCTTAGATTTTATGTGTTTCTTAACAAACAGCATAACCCAGCCTATCCTTTCTGTACACATTGTACTCCCAAAATTCCAATTCTGTGCTGCTTATATCTGTGTGATGCCATGTCTCTGATAGCACAACAATATCTGCCTTTGATGTCTTGATTGGCACTTCAAATTCATCAAATTTATTTACTATACTTCTACCATTAGTGTAGATGCAAGTATACATGCACCTTTTCTTACTCTTAGTTACTCTAACACAGCCCATGTATTTACTTGGTCCATGGTGACTACCAGCAGCTCTTGAAATCCCCAGCAAGTTGTCTCTAGGCTGTTGCTCATTATAAAAGAAGCAGTGCAAGAATCACTTTTGCCTCTGGCTGTGGCTACTGTTAATCTTTCAGTCTGTGAATCCCTTCCAAGCTAGCAGTTTTCCAACCCACCTAACACTGCCTCAATAGCATCAGCAAATATTCTTGCACCCTTTCTATTTAAGTGTATCCCATCCCTGCAGAAGCAGGCTCTCCTGTTAGCAAGCACAGACCACGCTAAAAAATAGACTACCCCTTGAGCCTCGCACAATCGCTCCAAGGCTGAATCAACTGACAAGGCTCTCATCATATACTCCCTCCTATCGTATCTGGGCAGAATTGCAGACACTTTCAAATTCAACCCTAGCTCTCAACTTTTTTTTAAACATTGACCTGTACTTGTTAATTAAATCTGCAGTTCTCTTACTCTTAAGGTCATTAGTGCCAACATGTACAACAATATCACCTTTCATGCCTTTAAAAGATGATATCTGCTCTACAACGCCATAAACTTTTGCCCCTCGCAGACATAACCTGATCCTGTTCCACCTATACTTTTTTGCACGATATATTCCCTGTCTCCCTGACAATAGTCAACAACAATAACTAGTTCCTGTGAGACCAGCGCATTCTGCCTTGGACATTGCCGCTGTGTTTCCTGATGCGCAGGAGTGAGCTCTGGTGTTGAGTAAGGAGGCTGAAAGCTTGATGGGACCCTCATATTAATTTTCTTGAGGGCATCTACCCTACACCTCAAACTCTCATAGATGCCCAGTGGCAGTGTTGCGTGTTGTTCTGATGGCTTGTAAAAGTTCACAGTACTGAAGTGGTTAATTATATGGAAGTGATTAAGACTGCCACTGATTTCTGTTTGGTGGTGGTCTTAATTTTCTGGAAATTCATAGTGTCGTTTGATGCATCTGAGACCCAAAGGTTTTGCCCAAGGAATTCGCTATATCTAGAGGAGCAGAGAGTTCTTGCCCATTGCAGGAAAGAATTGGGGAAGGTATTATTAGAAACTTCCCAGAAAGCTGCCTAATTTTCTTCCATATTAATCTGGGGTCCGTGTTTCTATTGATAATAGATGTGAACAGAGTCCAAGAATCTTTCTTGGCTAGCCTTTGAATGAAACGTGCTTTTGCCCTTAGCTTCTTGTAACTAATTAGATTAGCTGTGATTGGAGATCAACAGAATAAATTAAATGCATTATTTTTTTTCCTTCTTCGCTTTTGTGCACTAAGTGCAGTCAGGTCGAGGGATTTGATAATGGAATTGAGTATTCAGCTGCAACTAAAAGACAGGATGTGATATAATCAGTGACTTGATCTATGGGCTGTAGTTGAATAATTTTTTTTGTCCAGTGATTGCTGACTGAAATTTGGCCCAGTTGGCTTTAGAAAATTTCCATTTCCTGCATGGTTGGTATAATGGTGGTTGTGTAGTGAGCAGGTTACAAACAATTGGAAAAAGATCACTGCCCATGGGATCATCCACAGCAGACCATTGAATGACTGGAAACAGTAACAGGGAGCAAATCAAGATGTCAACTGCAGAAGTCTGTCCAGTAGGTAACTGTACGTGGGTGTGTGCACCAGTATTAAGAATGTGAGGTTTTGTTTAGTTAGTAAAGTTTCAATCAGTTGGCTTTATCTATCTAATTTAGAGGATCCCCACAAGGGGTAGTGGCCATTGGAATCCCCTAGCAAACAGACAGAGGAGGGTATCTGTATTAAAAGTTCTTCAAGATTTTTATAAGAGTGGGTATGATTTGGTGGGAGACAGACAGACTAGTGTAAAAGCAATCGGAGTAAGCAGATGCACAGCAATGGCTTCAATTTGGGTTTGGAGAATGATTTGGCTAGTCAGGATCTTTGAGTTAATCAAAATAGCTACACCACCATGAGCAGAATTGGAAGTATTCCGATCACTTCAATAGAATGAGTAGTTTTTTATGGAAATGGAAATTTGAGGAGTTAAATAGGTTTCCTGCAGACAGGGACCAACTGGACAGGAGCAGTTAATTAAGTACTGGATGTCATCAATGTTGCCACGAAAGCCTCTGCAACCACTGTAAAATATACGGCATTACTTGAATTTAGAAGAAGCTGTACCTGACGTGGCTGTCTTATTGCATTCAGGCTTTGGTTTGTCTCTTTTTGGAAAGTTAGGGCGACCGGTGTCCATATGTTTTTCTACAAAAATATTTCCAGAATTGGATCATCCTGTTTGGATGAGTACTCTGCATCCATTGATGTGTCCTGAATAATCTTTTTTGAAGTCAAACTTATATTAAGTAGGAGCAATCACTGGCGGAGGAGGAGGAGATTTCGCTGTTATTATAAGAGGCATATTACTTGCTTGGTCTGAGTGCTTAAGGGCATTGGACTGTTGCTGCAAGAGGACATCCATCGCCCAGTCAGAGATTGATATGTTTGATGGAACGGTAACATCAGTTTGAGTGGCTATTGTTTGCTTTTTTTTTTTGCAATATTGGCATAGGTATTTGAAATTGCAACCCAGGTGGGGACGCAATTTCAAAAGAAAGGCAGCTGGTTCTTACTGCATGACAATGTAACAAGAACCTGAAATACCAAGACCCATGAGGTGGCGTATTTCAGTAGGACATATAACAGTTATAGAATATGTAAAGAATCAAATAAAACCAACTAATAATAATTTTGAGAATACTGAGAAAAGCCCTTAAGTTAAGGGCTTTTCTCAAATTACAGCATTAAATAAAGGAAAGCATATACAACTATCTGTAAATTTTTTACCAAATCAAGTAATGCCTAATATTAAAATTAAATTTTATTTATTACAACTGAATTCATAACTGTGATATTTAGGCATTTTATGCCTCTTAATTAAATTATATTATTAAATTTCAACTAATTTCAATCTAATTTAAAAAATATATCGGCCAATGTTTTTCCTAAATAACATTGGGCAATAGGCGGTAATTTGTTGGGTCAGTGCAGCACTTTTCTGGCCTCAGGAAAGCTAGCACATAAGAATGGCACCAACTTGTAAGCAAAATATTCCTCTGAGAAAATTCTGTTGTAAAATTGTAAAAGTGCAATTAGAGAATCTGCACTTAATAAAAATAATTATTAATTAAAAAGCCTGTGGCTTACTTATTACATAAGTAAGCCACGGGCTTTTTCTGCACCAGAGAGAAATAAATACCTATGTGTATCTCTCCTCCCCTCATGTAGGTAAATATCCAGACCCTTGAATTTCAAGGTCTCAGCCTCAACTACCCACAGAGGTAACTTATTCCACTAATTAACAACTTTCTGGCTAAAAGAAATCATCCTACAATCCAGTTTGTTTGTTCTAATGCAACATCTAAAATCAAACACGAGGTAGGGTATTTCGGTAAGGCATATAACAGTTATAGAATATGTAATGAATCAAATAAAACCAACTAATAAGAATTAGTTCTTTGCTCTGAGAAATCAAATGTGAATATCTTCACATTTGATTTCTCGGAGCTTATTATTTATCTGTTCTTGCAATATTTGTTTACACAGCTGAAAACACTCCTCAAATTTATATTTACAGACTACAAGTCTGTAAATGTAAATTTGAGACCACAAGTCTATCTAGTCTAGACTCTCAAGACAACAAGTCTGTTAATGGGGCTCATAGTTTGTTCAGAGAAAGCTGGTGCAGAGAGTAAAGAGCAGAGTAAAGAGCAGGGTGAAAGGTTTATCAAAGATATCAAGACTATGGAAAAAAAGAAAAGAAAATGGAATGAGGCAATGATGACAAGCCACTATTGGCATTGGAAAAGGGATTTGTGTAAAAAGCACAAGATTTCAAAAAAAAAAAAAAAAAAAATTGAAAATGAGTCGGTCCATATGCAAAAAAAAAATAAAAATAAAAACTGCTGACTCACTAAACAAAGTACCGATTTATTGAGATGACAGTTGTGTGCATTTCTATTTGTTCTTAATATTCTGTACTGAAAACTGTCTGCTGAATGAAATACATATATACTTTGTTATAGGCAGTACAATTTTTTTTATATTTTTGATTTTCAGCAAAAAATTTTGCATGATAAAGCAAAATAAATCAGAGATTTGGAATTAGAACCTAAAAAATTATACAAGTTCAACTATTTTCAATAAAAAAGCAGATTAATTTTAAGAAATATATGCTGTGTTAACACAAAAATTGAGACTGTCAATACTAAGGCACTGACACAAACCTGACAACCACTGCACATATCTATTTAATAATCCAAACTCAATGACACCATTAAACATCCTTTATTTTTCTGGTAAGTAAGATGTTTCTAATGCAACATCTAAACAACCTTTTTTAATGTGCTTTTTCTCCTGGATTACAAAAATTACTTTGAAAATATTCCTTTCACATCATATTTTTGAAAAAATTCGTTATTTTCTTTAAAAGTATTTTTTTTACACTCATAAAAATTTGTTTTGTTCAATGATTTGTAAATAAACTAGTAAAACAAAAATGCTAATTTTTTTCACAAAACAGATGTAACAGCAAAATTTTACGGTTATAAAAAAAAAATAATAATAATAAAAAAAAAAAAAAAAAATATATATATATATATGGATAACGATCTATAATAAGGTGCGGGGCAAATCGTTGGCCAGTTTCCCTACACTTCTATCTGCAATTTAGGCAAATTGCATATGTTGCACTCATTCAAAAAATTATAAACAATACAAAGAAAGTACACTTACCTTTTAATATCAGACATGTACAAAGCAATGTAACTGTCATTTTCCTCATTAACATCCAAATATTCTACTAATCCTTCTCTCAAAAAATCTTCAAAAAATCTTACTCCTTTATTTAATTCTTCAATATTCTCTCTTGTCACCATTGGCTTTCCATTTTTAACAATAATATAAGGGCTGAAAATATATGACAATAATATAAAGGCTGAAAATTATGGCTAGCAAGGTAAAAAAAATACAATAAAAAAAAAAAAAAAAAACAGAAGTCACGGTGAGTTAAGGAAGGTATGCTTTTCCAAACTTTGATTGTAATGTGGAAAAGGAGAGGAGGGGAGACACAGATCAAATTAAAGCTTCATATCTTTCTCTCTCTCTGAATGTTACAAAAATTTATTTTATTTAATGATAAATTGTAAACATTCTTAATATTCCTCAACATTATCTCCTGCAACTACACTTTTTCCATCATGACTGCCATTGATCAAAACGTTTTTTGAAGTCTCCTTTTTTTCTTCTCCCGCTTTGTGAATGCTCTTAGATGGTCCATTGTATTTGATTGGATTTGTTGAATTGACTCAAACTGTTTTCCATTTATGTCCTCTAAATTTTGGGAATAGCCAAAAGTTGAATGGTTCCAAACTGAGTTTGGAAGTCAAAAATTGCCAAACTGAAAGTGATACAATGCATTGCCATTGTAAAGAGCTAACCATTTAACCATTTTTGGGTTGTCTGACTGTCTCCTATCCATTTTAACACTTCTTAACAATAGGCTACATTAACAGTGGCACCTCACAGAGCAAATTATAACACCACTCCCTCTTCAAAATCAGTATGACCTTCACATGTAATTTTGACACTACCATGCCTCTTTTTGGCCTTGGTGATGTTAAGTTCATTGGGAAGTTTGAAGGCAGACCTCTGCATCATATCCAAACTCCCAAGACTCATCACTTGTTATAATTTTTGTTACAAATACAGGATACAAAACAGCTTGCTTGAAAAACTCATATGAAAGTAGGACTCAATGCAGTTTTTTTAATCTTCAGTGAGAATGCATCAAAAAAACTTTATATGTGTGCTCACCTCATACCCAAATACGTAGTCAAAATAGCCTCAACCAAACCAAATGCAATAAACAATTCGGCAATTTCTAAAATGGTCAGTCATCGATGTGCATTGTATGATAGTGCGGACTTCATTGTGTTGTGAACAGTTTCAGATGTTAATGGGATCACTTCTTCAACTTCAAGCAAAATAATTTCCTCACAAAGCCTTTTAAACCACATGATTTTTTTTTTTTTTTTGCTATCGTTAATATCTCCATAAACTGTAACAAATATTTTGTATTTTTCATGGCTGACATTCCAAGTTTATAACAGAATTTAACATTTGGAAATCGTTCTTATTTCATGATTTTCAGTATACTCAACAATTGAGAAAAATAAACCTTCAATAAAAGCAGCTTTCTACTACACGGGCAAGTAACAAGTTAAAACTTGGTGTGCACATGCTCAAAAGATGTTGTTGTTGTTCTTTTAGCTAACATTAGGCAATGAATAATTATGAGATCATTCACCCAACTTTTTTCTTAATCCTTCTAATATAGCTCTGAATAACTGCATGAAATTGGAGGGGGGGAATAAAAAACATGAGGAAACTTATGCAACTTCTATAGTTAAATGACTTTAACTAGTTCAAGAAGTTAAAATAAAGCTGTCAATCATCTCACAAAAAGTGGAGAACATAAATTCCAAAATAACTATTGCAGCATATGAAATGATAAAGATAGCAATTACTGTTGTACCAGACAAATGGATATCAACAACCATGATGCATTGAAATTATCACAAATTAAAATGGAATGCACATTCCAATCTTAATTTAAAGACTAAATGCACAAGGCATAATATGATATGGGTTTAAGTTAACTATATAATATCGGTGTAGATAAACTACAGTTTACCCATAAATTTAACTAGATATGTAGTGTAACGGCATCGTTTAATCGTTTAATTTTATCTCATATTGTGACTACCTTCACTACATAATATTGGTATTTACATTAGCTTTAATTAGTCTCCCATTAGACACTGCTACACTTGTTTATCTTCACGTGTGCATGTGTTACTGCCTGTTGTAATATATGTTAGTTTTCGTGATTTGTTTTAATCATTTTAAGAAGTGCCCTTAACAAAATGAACAAAAGGAAGATTCCTTTGTATAAAAACCTTTGTAAAATAAAGGAGAGGAGAGGGGAACAGTGAGTGTAGATGACTGTAGAAGCAAAATAAACGTAGGTTCATCTGTATGATCTTAAGAAAAAGCAATAAACATAAGAGCAGAAGTCCAAAATTTGCTGAGACCAAAGAAAGCAAATGCTAATTCATAAGCTCTTAAATTTCAAGGAGATAATGTTTTTTTGATTATGATGAATGCTAATGTGCATACTCTTCTACCAAAAACCAAAATAAAAATATGCCATATTATGTGACATATTAGTAGTAAACATCTTTTACGCTCATGATTAGCCTCTATCACGATCACTAAATGCTCACTACTGACATTTACACCGAAAGGACAGAATTTGTGGGATACCTGGTTCCTAGGCAACATGACACTGTCACCCCTCTAGCTAGCAGAAAAATCCACCACTTGGCAGGTATATAGGTTTGTTGCATTCATGTAGACGGTAATTCGATGTCAGTATGACTAAACGTTGTGAGTTAACTGACTTTGAAGGCGAGATTATAGTGGGTGCCCAACGCACGAGTCACTCTATCGTGGAGGAGGTACAGAAATCACGCTATCCCCATTTGACAGTATCAAGAGTGTATCGGGAATATGGCATTATGGGAATAACATCTCATCGTGAACAGCGCTGTGGGTGGAGAAGGGTGGTAGATGAACGTGGCTGTCGATGTCTGTCTCGCATTATTTCAGCCAAATGGAGAGCAACAGTGGCACAAATCACCGCCAACTTCAATGAGGGAGGAGCCAGAAACGTCTCCACCAAGACCATTAGTTGATCATTAGCCACAATAGGTTATGGAAACCGCCAACCAACTAGAGTCCCATTGCTAACACTATGCAACAGGACTCTACGTCTCAAGTGGGCAAAACATCATCACTGGACGTTGGATGATTGTAGATGGGTCTCCTGCTCTGATGAGTCCCGTTTTCAGTTATTTCAAGCAGACGAGAGGGTGCGTATCTGGCAGAACCACACAAAACTATGCACTCATCATGTCAACAAGAAACTGTTCGGGCAGGTGGATGGTCGGATGGTCTGGGACATGTTCAACTGGCACACGTTGGGACCAGGTTACATGTCCATCCTTGGAGACCATCTGCATCCCTTCATGGTCATCGTGCACCCAAAGGGCAATGGACTCTTCCAGCAGGACAATGCGCCTCCCCACAGAGCCGTGGTGACTAGAACAAGATTCGAAGAGCATTACACAGATTTTATGAATGGCCTTCCCGTTCACCGGACATGAACCCTGTGGAGAATCTTTGAGATGTTGTGGAAAGGTCCATTTGAGCTTTGGATCCTCTGCCCAGGAATTCGACATAATTATGGACAGCGGTGCAGCAAGCATGGATGGAAATACCTGTGGAACGCTTTAGTGAACTGGTGGACTGAATGCGTTGCCATGTGACTGCCCTTATCCAGGAAAAAAGGTGGGCCTACCTGTTACTAGGTAGGTATCCCATGATTTCTATCCACTCGGTGTACTATGATGTCAAATTACATTTTTTTTTACAATGACTCGAAACACAATAAAGTATTGGAAACTATAATACAAGTGTATGTCTAATTCTTTTTTTGTTGTTCACATCTGTTGCTTTGTTATCAACGGACAATGATGTGGACTGTCATCTTGTGATATTTCTTTTATCACAAGATGAATTTGTAACCGTATTTTAACTCATTCACATGTATGTATGTTATATTGGTATTTTTGTTACCAATATTACTTTTTGAAAATGCACTATTCCTCTATTGTACACTCTCTAGCCAACAGACTACAGCTATCTAGTCATCTAAACTCTACCCCCCACTTCTCCCTCATCCCATGCAAGGTACTACTAGTACTACTACTAATATAAAACAGTACTAATAATACAATACTATATAATACTAATACATATTAATGCTAACACTAGGTGGTAGGACTCATCAACCAGTACAATACCATCACTTTGCTTACTGGAGACTTGAAGTGGTGAAACCCATGTTTAGTCACCAGTGCAGAGTTTCCGGCATCCCATTCCAGCCGATCTCCTTCAACCCATGCACGTTACAAGTACAACTGGTTTTTGATACCTTTCATATTTGGGGTTTTCATAAAGGAAAGGAAGGGCTCCTGCTTATAGCATGGCATACCTGTTGCTGGAAACAAGCTAGGAAACCCCACTCTGGGTGAATGCAGACATCTACTGAAGAAGAAAAACCAAAAAAAAAAAAAAAAAAAGATTAGGAGAATCACAGGGACAACTTTTTCAAAGAAGCATTAATCCCAAAACACTTGCATTTCTATCATGACCTATAGGAGCAAAAGAATCATCAATGTCCTTATGCTAATGACCAAGACAGATACAGAAACAGTGTCTTAAATATGGTTATCCCAATAACCTGGAAGCCACTCGGACAAACTAAAACACAAAGTGTAAATTATATGTTGATCGCCCAGCTGGCAATCCAAACCAAAATGCAATGCAAATATACAGCATAACATTTACCAACTGAAATTAAACAGCCAAACTTAAAATTAATAACAAAATTAATTAATTTGATAACCAAATACAAACTTTAAAAGGCAGAAAAATGCAGTTAAATTAACAAACTAAATTAGAATAGAGATAATCATACTAAGAATGCAACCGTAAAGGGAGGGGGGGGGGACAGAAGAATGAAATAAAGAAAAAAATGCAAGGAACTGGGTACTATTTTTTCTTTCTTTTGTTCTGTCCTCCACTTTATGGTTGCATTCTTTGATACCGTTACCCCTATTTTAATTTAATTTGTTAATTTAGCTACTTTTTTTTTTTTTTTTTTTTTCTACCTAGAAAGAAGCGCTAAAAAGAAAAGACATTTAAATTGATATAAAGATTTTTAAAGCATGTTTGTGAAGATGTTGGCTGTCATTGGTAAAATATGTAACTAAACTGGTAGCACAATGATGACAACTTTTGACAATTCTGTTTCAAGAAGTTAGAAGTGGTCAGTAAAGCCATATGAGCACTTTTCAGAGTTATCAAAGTGAAAAGTATAACAAGAGATCACTAATGAATGTAACTGACTTATCCAAATCCAGTTCATGTTTCAAAAGAAGTTTTGAAAGAAGAGAAATTAATAAACTCCCAGCGATGAGAAATTCTAATGAAAGTAATTCTAAACAGGCCAAGCAAGCTGATACTTCTAGGCATATTATCTTCGCTCATGCAGAATGTGTGTACACATTTCTCGCTTCTAGCTTCAGTAAAGCAAATTTGCTTGTTTCTTTTAAATGTTATAACAACGTTGGAAAATCTGAAGGTAGCTCTTTAATCCAAGATAACACATGCACTGAAGTCATTACTCCTAAATGTGCTGAAGAATATTATGTGCAAATTTATTTTACATAAAATTTTAAATCTTCCATTTTGGTATTTGATTAATATAGTAGACTAAACCAAAAGGATTATTCTGAACTTATTTATAGGTACATCTACTGCCAAGGTTGCAGAGTATAAAACAAGAGAAGTTTCTGTTCTTTTGTTCAGTGAGGAAGTACTTTATTTCTGTGTGTTTACTATGGTGCACAAGTTCTTATCAAAAAATGTTCATTTTCAAATTAGAATTTTTTTTTACATACAAGTTTCCAGTACTTCCTGGTGTTGTTAAAGAAACAGAATTAGATATTTTGCAATAGATATTTTGCAGCATCAGTTCTTGTTTGCGATGCTGGTGAATGCTCAAAGTCAGGAATCGTTGATATAAGATTGTAGTTTGCCAATGTAGTGACCAGTTTTTGAGTGTCTGTGAGGAAGAATGAGTTGGTGTTAAAACCTTTCCAACTTTGAACATGCAATGATTGTGGGGGCAAGACATGCAGGTGCCAACAACTTGACAAGAACAAACGTGGTAAGTGCTGCTATTATATGGTGTCAGGAGTTTACCACAATTGGTGCAACATTAGTCAAATAACCAGCAAATGGTCACACACGGGGCTGCCACATGTGGTCAACACTCATGGTGAGTTTTGTGCATCTCATCTCGTAACACAGACACAACATAGCACAGTGGCCGCTAACCAACCAACATAGGAATAGCAAAATGAATATCCACATGGACTATGCACCAAACTTTAGCTCATATAGGTCATAGCCTATGCAGTCACTGGCCATCACAGATACCTATGCTCATTGTGGGACACAAGAAACTGCACTATACATGGGCATGTCAGCACCATGGCTGGATTAATGTGATGTGGAAATCTGTCACCTGGTCTGATGAATCGCATTTACAAATCTATCACGCTAATGGGCATATCCACATTTGGAAAAGAACACGAGGCCATGACACCTAGATGCACTATTGGTGTTTGGTAGGCTGGTGACAGTGGTGTTATGGCTTCGGAATTGTTTTTATGGCATGTCTGAGTCCATTTCATTGGTTTTTGACTGAACAAATAACTAATGCAGTTATGGACAGCTGTCTATTGCACCAACATTTCTTGTGTATTCAAAAATACAGTAGTGCCTGGATTTTCAATTTGAAGTTTTCCCCTGCTTTTCTGCTTGTTATATCGGTTTCAGTATTATTATTTTTTTTTTTATTTATTTATTTTTTTTATGTGAACCCCAAACACGAGAGGTATTAGAACCTATAGTACTTAGTACCGTGCTTGGGTTGGAGGTTGAGAAGAAGAAAGAAGATATTTGTTGACAATGGACTTGAACTTCTGTAGATTGTAATTTTCAGGAAATACGTATGAAGGAAGTTTGTTCCAGAAAACGGCAGTTGAATGAATAAATGAGGAAGATGAAAAGTTGGTTCTGTGGGTTTGAAGTTGGACAGTAAATGGATGTTGGCTGGTGGCGGCACGTGTTCGGACTGTTTTGAAAGAGAGAGAGCGGGAATTACAGAACCCAATTCAGAAGAACAGTACCCGTGGAAGTATCTGTAGAAGAGGCATGCAGCAGTATGTCTATGAGACAGCGAGTGGATAGACTCTGTTAGAGATGAATCATTAATTAACCTAACTGCCCTCTTCTGAATGGAATCAAGAAGCCTGAGAGAGGTTTTGGGGGCCCCACCCCAGATGTGGGAACAATATTCCATGGCAGGGAGGATTTGCGATTTATACAGAGTGAGCAGCTGTTTGGAAGAAAAGTAATGCCGAGAGCGAAAGAGAAAACCAAGTTTTTTAGATGAAGAGGAAGCAATATTTGTAATGTGCTTGTGCCAAGAGAGATTAGAAGTCAAGGTAATCCCCAAAAGAGATATATCATTTTGCCTAGAAATTGGAGTGTCACTAAAGATAAGCATAGGAGCAGAAGAATCCTTTTGCGAGATATAAGACAAGACTGAGTTTTAGAAGGGTTGAAACCAACTAAGTTGTCTTTACCCCACTGGAGAATTACCTGAAGATCGGCATTTAAGGAATTGGTAGCAGATTTTCGAGAAGTTGAAGCTGATTGAGCAGGGCAAGGTTTCACAAAATGGAAAGTTGAATGCAATGTGCTATCATCGGCAAAACTATGGATAGAATTTCCGGTCAATGGAAGAAGGTCATTGATATACAAGAGGAAAAGAGTGTCGGAAAGAACTGAACCTTGGGGGACACCAGCATTAGTGGAGAAGTTAGAAGACAAAGCCATCTACATCACTGTCAGTGAGTGGTAAGAGAGAAAACTGGATAATCGATTACAAAAATCAGTTGGCAAACCATAAGATGTAAGCTTGTTTAGAAGACCTTTATGCCAAACACAATTGAAAGCCTTTGAAATATCAAGAGCAGCTGCTTGTGTTTCACCAAACTTTTCCACTGAATTTGTCCATAAATGGGTAATATATGCCAGAATATCACCAGTGGATCGACATGATTGAATCCATACTGGCGATCGTTGATCAGACGGAAGGTGTCTAGGTAGTTTAAGAGTTGGCGGTTAATTGATTTCTCCATTACTTTAGAAAGAGTAGAAGTAATTGCAATGGGATGATAATTGGATGGGAGGGATTTGTCACCCTTTTTAGGAACTGGCTGGATATCAGCAAATTTTAAGCAGAAGGAAAAACACCTTTGGAATAAGAAAGTGAAAAAAGGCGGCAAAGAATAGGAGTAAGTTCAGGAGCACAGGTTTTGAGAACAAGTGGAGAAATACCATCAGGCCCTGGAGCTTTCTTAGCATCAAGATTCATCAAAATACTTCTGATATCCTTTTGACGGAAGACCACAGGAGGCATTGAATGGAGCGTGTTGGGAATGGTGGGAGGTGTTTTACCAAGATCATTAATACATGAGCTGGAAGAAAAATGAGATGCTAGCAGGTCAGCTTTATCCTTGGCTGAAGTGACAACAGAACAATCTGGTTTGGACAGAGGTGGGAGCAGAGAGGAGCAAAAGTTGCAGCCAATAGCTTTGGCAAGAGACCAGAATGCTCGGCTACCATTAGGGTAAGAAGCAAGTTTTCTACTCTTAGCCTGTTCAAACTCTAGTTTGGACTGATTAATAACTGCTTTACAGTTGCGAGCTTTGGTGTAGGCAGAAAATGAAACTGAAGAATTAGAAACAAGCCAATTACGATATGCAATATTCTTCTCTTGAACAGCCTTAGCACATTCATTGGAAAACCAAGGTTTAGATAAAGGACGAGATTTTAAAGTGGAGTGTGGGATAAAGGATTCCATTCCTGCAAGAATAATTTCACTGACATGATCTGAGCAAACGTTGACATCAGAAGTTTTGAAACAGTAATCTGACCAAGGAAAAGAAGAAAAGAAGTCTCGAAGGTCATTCCATTTTGCATTCTTGTAATGCCAAACAACACGAGGCTGGGAATAGCCATGAGATAAAGATTCCATTGGACAAGAGACAATCACCAAGTTGTGATCTGAAGTGCCTAAAGGACCTCTCACTTCGACCATGTACTTAGAAGGGTTGTTAGTAAGAAAAAGATCAAGCGTATTGGCTGTATGATTAGGATTGTCCGGTATTCTTGTAGGTAAATGAACAATCGGTGCAAGGTCATTAGTAATTGCAAAAGCCTCAGCATCTTGACCAGCTGGGTAGGTGTGACTAGAAAACAGAAGCCAGCTTGAGTTGTGAACATTAAAATCACCAAGGAAAATTACCTCACTTTTAGGAAAGTTGGACTGGAGAAAGTCAAGTTGCAAAGGGAGAAAGTCGAAGAGCTCCAAGTGATTAGTGGAGTTGGTAGAACGGTAGAGACAACCGATGAATTTGACAGAATGGGGTAGAGAGATTTTAAGCCAGAGAAGACAGAGAGGAGATTCCAAATTGCCAAGATCTCTCTGAATATCAGAACGGACATGTGCACAAGTACCACCTTTGAGGCGAAAGGAATCATACAGTGAATAATTTGGGCATCTGAGATGAACAGTAGTTGAATCAACCGATAACTGAGATTCTGTGAGAAAAAGTACATGGGGTTTGGCAGATTGCAAGTGGAAATGGACATCGTTGAGATTAGAATTGAGACCACATATATTTGTGAAATGAATTAGGAAGTGCTTGGGAGGTTTAGATCTTTTCACAGATAAGCTGGATCTATTAGTTTAACAATTGATGGTGTATTCAATAATAAGAAAAAATGGGTGGGACATGCTGTATGAAGTAATGAAATTTTTGGATATGGCATACATGTGGTAAGAATATACCCAGATCCTTGAAATAATGTGGCCTCGACAATGCTCCCCGCATACACACTACTCGGACTCCCTCCAGTCACTATATGGCAGAGTAGAGGTAGCAAGATTATACACTAGCTGATCCGGAAGCCTCCTAGAGAGGTACCAATAGGTTCGGTCCGGTGTACTAACTAGCAGCCGGCCTGCGAACACCGTTTTGGAGCTGTACCCTCGAAATGTAAGGAATATTGGATCTCACCACGACATTCATCATAACCTCAAAAGTCATCAATCATACTGCATGATGGAAGAGATAGGGAAGGGTTGACCGGAACTTAGCTCTAGAGACTAAACATGGGTTCCACCACTTCAAGCCTCCAATAAGCAAAGTGGTGGTATTTCACCGTTTGATGTGAGTCATCTACCACCTAGTACTGCCTGGTAACATAGAGGGGTGGCATTCCTCCATGTGGTGTGGGCGCCACACCTCGACACCTGCCTACATTGGTTCACACCTGGGTGGTCACCCACCATTTACTTGTGCAAGGAGGTTATACCCAGGATTACTAACAGTCCCACCATCGTGAAGGTGCAAACAGAGGATTTGGCTGTCAAAGACCATCCGGACTTCGCCGAAATTGGGTCCACTTGACTTGAGTGTTACCCGAATATCAGTTCCATCAGCGTTTTAGACTCCCAGGTAGCAAGTACAGCTTGTCTGGCATATCTGAGAGAATGTCTGTGACAACCTCAAGGACATTATAAAAAGTAGAGAGCATAAGTACAGTTCTTTTTGTCTTTCCATGCTCACACTTGTCTTTCTCGCTATCTTCACACTTTTCTTTTGTCTTTCCACACTTACATTTGAATTCTCTTCTCTTTTCAAAAATCAATAATCCTGTGTTTTTTTTTTTTTTTTCAATTTCCTCCATGTTCTTCATATCTGATGGAGGAAGAGACACTTAGCAGGCACTGTTTCCCATCAAAGTGCCTGCTAGGTGTACATTTACTTTACAAAGTTGTTCTGATAGTTGCACTAGTGAATCAGCCAGTAAATAAATAAAATCCACTACTCTCAATCAAGATGCAAAAGTCGAGTTTTTTCATATCAAGCTTAGACTTTCCAAAACATAGTACAATAGCTGACACATAATAACGAAACTTTCCATCCAGATAACACATATATATTATCTGGATGGAAAATTGTGATAATTAACAATATTTTTAATTTAAGAGCCTCTACTTTTATCTGCTCTTTTGTTGGTGAACAGAGATGTAACTTTCAATATGTACAGAAATCCCTTCCTGCTAAATATATTTTTCAGACTAATATTACTTTAGTCTGAAAAATCACTTTAGTCTATCAGATTTTTAATTTTGTCTCATTCTGATTACATTTTGATGCATTCAGTGAAACTGAAACACGTTTGGCACAATCAGAAACTACTTTATTTGAAAGAGTTTCCTAGGCATAGTTTTTTGTTTCTTTTAAGATTTTTTCAAATAAACAATTGGTAAAAACAGATGAAAAATTCAAATATTCCTTCTTTGGAATAAATACTTTCCCCAAAGAAATCTGCCAGTGAAAGCTGTAAACGAAAAACATCTGAATGAAACATCATTCACCTTGCTTGGCCTACAATTTGGCATATATCTCACAAGTGACACCAATTTCTTCATCCCTACTACTAGATACATGATTTTGATTGAAAAGAACATTAATGTCACTATCTGACAAAACTGATTCAAATTCCAAATCAGAAAGTTCTAACAAATTCATAATTTCTTCATCAAAAAGGCCATTACAAGGTGCTTTTTCTGTTGAAATACTTCACTGTAACAAAGTGTATAAGATACTCTGTGTTAGAGTATAAAATGAAAACCTCTAAATTCTAAAGGAAAAAAAAACAATGCCACCTGCTGATAACAACTGAATACAAACATTAATAGACAATGCTTTAATTTTTCAGATAGTTTCATGAAATATAAATAGTGCCAGTACAATAATTGCACCAGCACAATGAGAAAACAAATTTTATAATCACTGTGACATCAGATGAAGCAGAATTAAATGGTGTTGAATGTGATGCAACATTGGAGCAAAAGGATAAGAACTGTTCATTTCAATAGTTATTAGCTTTAGTAAAAAAAATGGCCAAATTATGATAAAAATAGATGAGAAAAAATAAATAAATGTTTCCTTAATTTTATAATTTATCTACTTCTTAAAAAAATATTTATTTAAATTTTCTTAAAGTCTGTTCTAATGATTTATTGTTCTTTTACAAAATGTAACTTTCTTTTTTTTTTTTTTTTTTTTTTTGCCACAGTTAACTGGTTTACAGTTATTTTCTCTTAATTTGAATCTATATAACTCTGCTAATCTTTCTCAGCCCTCTTAAGGCTTTAAATATTTCATTCAGATCCCTATTCTGGAGCTTACAAAACTGATGCCTCTATGTACTCACCTCTGTACCTTTCAAGCAATCAACATATTTTCTAAAGTGGGGAATATGGTATTCAAGTTTAATCTGAATGATCTGTGCAGTGCAATAACTACCTCTTTATCTCTACTGGCAAAACTGACAATATTTCATGAATTGCCCTTGCAGCTTTACTATTCTGGTGTCAGAACTTCATACTCGACTAGATTACAATAACCCAAACAATTTTTGAACAAATGTTGATTATGCTACACGCAGTTAATAATTTAAATTGGATTACTGTGGACCAGATGAAAGAACATGCATCTTCTAGCATTAAAACTTAACTGGTATTAGCAGTGGCAAATGAGAGGCAAATTGTGCAGGCAGATATGAAGTTCTCTGAGCAGTGCAGACGAGCTGCAAGAGTAGCGCATGGTGTCTTGTCAATGATATACAGGAATTTTTCTAGCAGGGACAGGGATGTGATTATTCCCTTGTATAAGGCATTGGTCAGGCCACACCTTGAGTACTTTTTACAGGTCTGGAGGCCTCATTTCAAGAAGGATGTAGAGCTGCTGGAACGAGTACAGAGAAGGGCAACAAGATTAGTGAATGGAACAAAGGGTTGCTCTTACGAAGAAAGGCTTAAGTTTTGCAAATTACAGAGCCTGGAGACTAGGCATCGGCGAGGTGATCTGATAGAGGTGTATAAGGCTTTGAATGGGTTGAGCATGCTCAATGCCGATGGGATTCTTCCTCTTGCTCAGAATAATCACCTGAGAGGGCATAAATTCAAATTGAGGAAGGACGGATGTCGGATAGATGTGCGGAAATTTGCCTTTAGCCAGCGGGCAGTTGGTTTGTGGAATAGACTCCCATCGCTTGTTGTTGAAGTTGATAGCCTAAACAAATTTAAGGCTCAGCTGGACAGGTATTTCGAACGAACGGAGGGGTGAAATGGGAGTAGTGGTTGAGTTTTTTTTTTTTTTTTTTTTTTGGCTGATGCTGAATAAGCTTGCTTTCTTGCATCATATGCCTCTACTAATGCTAATGCTAAGGAAGCAAGCTTATAGAGCATCAGCCAAAAAAGAAAACTTACTATCCATCACATCTATCCATTCCCTCTAATAATACGTCTCATTCTTCCTTCAATTTATTCAAACAAACTGCCCACTCCATACTATATGGAAGTTTGTTTGAACAATCAACTATCCTCTGGCTGAAACCAAATTCTGCACGTTTATCCTTCCTCAATTTAAATTTATACCCTACATGTGTGTGTGTGTGTGTGCGTGCGTGTGTGTGTGTGTGTGTGTGTGTGTGTGCGTGCGTGCGTGCGTGCGTGCGTGCGTGCGTGTGTGACTACACAACTGTTCTTAATTTTATTTCAAATATAAAAAAGTTTAAATCTTTTTTTTAAAAAGTTATAGCCCTCTTACTGTACTGTATTTACAGCCTAATTAAGAATGTAAAAAATTTCTGTGATATATTCTTAATTAGATATACGAATATTCTTAATTCTTGAGATCTCAGGACGGGACAATGCTGAAAAAGGAGTCATGAGTTAAATTTGACAGTGTCTGCAATTCTGCCCGGACATGATACGAGGGAGTATATGATGAGAGCTTTAGCAATCAATTCAGCCCTCAAAAAATTCTACTCCATGTGTAAATCTCATGGAGTAGAATTTTTCTCAGTGTGATTAATGCTGGTTAATAGGAGAGACTGCTTCTACAGGAATGGGACATGATTAAAGAGAAAGGATGAAAGAATATTTGTTGATATTATCAAGGCAGTGCTGGGTGGGAAACAGCCAACTTGGGGGAGGGATATACAGACTAATAGATTAACAACAGCAGCAGGCAGAGGTGAAGGTGATTCTTGCAGTGATTTTACCGAAACATGAAGTAGCCCAGAAAGCAACATACTGGGGATTTCAAGCCCTGCTGTGGGTCATCATGGGACGAGGAAATACATGGGCTGCATTAGTGTAACTAAGGATAAGAACAAGTGTATGTATACTTGCATGTAAACCAATGATAGGAGCATAGTAAATAAATTCGATGAATCTGAAGTGTTGTTCAAGTCTTCAAATGCAGATATTTTGGAGATATCATGCTGTCACTCAGATATAAGGGATGCAGAATTTGAATACAAAAGGGTACTGTGTACAAAAAGGGCACAGTGTATAGTATTACAGGTCTTGTGGCCCCAGGAGTTTCACCAACACTGCAATGATCTTTTGTGATGCAATATAGACATTGTAAAGGCTAAAAAAGTGTAGATTATAGCGTAGTCTGTGTACTGCAGCAATTGGGTATGTTGGTTGTTCATCTGGCCTCTTTGCCAATAGGCCCTTGGAAGTCCGAGATCAACCACTGCCATGTGGAGGTTCAGCAGGCAGTAGGGCGATACAAATAAAAACAGAAAAGACTTCTTTATTTATAAACACTAGAAGGAAGGGGATGAATCAAATTGGTCCACTTAATATTGATGGTTCAACTGTTGATCCTGCTCAGGTTGCTAACACACTGAATGATTTTGCATCTTCATTAACACATGAGGAATTACTTAGGGAAGTGAAGGGCAGAAGTTTATCAAAGCCTTAACAGGAAGCTAACTGAGCGTGTAATAACTGAGAGGATTTAAGGAAAGCTTTTGATACTGTTGCACATAAAAGACTGCTGTACAAATTGGAGCAGTGTGGCATTAAGGACAAGTTGTTGCTAGGGATAAAAGGATGGTTGAGTAAGAGAAGACAAAGAGTGGTAATTAATGGACACTGCTCTTTGCAGAATAATGTTATTAGTGGATTCCCCCGGGGTTCAGTGTTGAGCCCATTGTTGTTTTCTATATTTATCAATGATATTGATGAAGTTATATCATGCTTAATGTCCAAGTTTGCAAATGATACAAAGGTATGCTGATGCAACAAGATCTAGAAAAATTTGGGAGATGTGCTGAGAAATGGCAACTGAAGTTTAACATTGACAAATGCAAGGTACTACATATGGGTAGCAGTAATCCCAGAGTAATGAACCAACTGTAGTACTACACTCAGCATATTGGAAAATGAAAAGGACCTGTGGTTAATTGTGCAGTCAGATATGAAGTTCTCTGAGCAGTGCAGACAGGTTGCCAGGATAGCTCATGGGGTTTTGTTAATGATTTATATGGATTTTGCTTTGAGGGATAAGGAGGTAATCCCATTGTCTAAGGCAACAATCAGGCCACATCTTGGATATTGCATACAAGTCTGGAGGCCTCATTTTAGGAAGGATGGCAAGGCTGGTGGAATGGGCACAGAGAAAGGCAACAAACAAGACTAGTGAGGGGAATAAAGGGTTGCTCTTACCAAGAAAGGCTTCAGTTTTGCAAAATGCACCATTTGGAGACTAGGTACCTGCAAGATGATCTGATTGTGGTCTTTAAGGCTTTGAATGGCTTGAGCAAACTCCATGCCAATTGGATCCTTCCCCTTGCTCATACTATGGTCATGAGTGGGCATAAATTCAAATCGAGGAATGATAGTTGACTGCTGGAACAAACTTCCATCCGTTGTTGTGGATGTGTGGATAGTTTGAATTAATTCAAAGAAGAACTAAACAAATTACTGGAGGTGATGGATAGTGAAATCGATTTGATTTTTTTTTTTTTTTTTTTTTTTGGGCTTATGCTATATAAGCTTGCTTTCTTGCATCATTTTCCCTACTAATGCTAATTTTATTAATTTAGCGTGTTTGTTTTTTATTTTTCCTACACAAAAGTTTTGGATCCTTTCTATAATGTATAAGCAATAAAAAAACTAATTAACTGTAACTAACACTAAGCATCCAAAACATTTTCGGAAGAGATTTTCCTGCATGCTTACCCCTTCTCAAAGGGGGATGGGGGAATCCAGACAGAAAGGTCAAGTCTGATATGGTTAAGACCTCTATGATATCAGGAGACACCCTGTATAAAGGTTTGCCCATATTTGTACAGAAAAAATGTTGCAGCTTATTCTACAGCAAAAAAAAAGGGGGGGGGGAAATATTCCTTATTTCTGAGATATTAAACATAAATCACAAAACCACATTAAAATATTTTTGTTTTAGCAAAAAAATTTTTACGTTCAATTTAAGCCACAAAGGTAGAATCTGTACTCATAAAAACATACAAACCAACATGAGTAGTATTGTTCTATTATATGAATCGTACCAATTAAAGTCGTGACGAACTAGCATGGCAGAGTAAATACTGTAGTGTCAACATGTCTCTTACTTGAGTTTCAGGTTCCATGATGACCACCTCATTTACAGTATGTCATCTGTTATACTGATATTTGTTAGAATTAATTTTAATTTATGGTGAGTTTGCCATAAATTAAAGTGAATTTAATTAAAAATAAATTAAAATAACTGTGATATTAAGGATCTTGTGTTTGTAGATATGCCAAAAATTTTTTGATTTGATGAGTATCAAACTGCAAAATATTTGCTACTATGGAGACCCAATTTAGAGAAACAGCCAGGGGGGGGGGGAGAGGGAGAGGGAGAGAGAGAGAGAGAGAGAGAGAGAGAGAGAGAGAGAGAGAGATGTCAATGAAATGCAAATGTTGGAGAGCAAATACTTTGTGCTGTAGTATATCTTCTACCAAAAATATCAGAAAGTTGTTAGGTCATGAAAATATTTCATCTTAAAACCCAGGGAGAATTTACACCAACAGCAATTGTATTCACATTCTGCAGTTTGCTCGTAAGCTGTCACCACAAGATACGAATAAACAAACTTCTGTCAGTGACAAAGTACACGTGATCCAAATTTATTGGCCACGTTCTGGTTACAGATGAATCATGTTTTATAATGAAATTCTCAACACTTGAAATACTCACATCTGAGCCTCTAACCATATTAATACACAATCTGAACTGATAAATCACATTTTGGAAGCTGGTGAAAGCATACAGAATGGTTCTGAAATAAGACATGCCAAGGAATCATATATTCATCGTTGCACTGATTGCTTCACTGAGCAAAGAGGTAATTTTGAACAGCTGCTTCAGATGTTTTCCATTCCATTTATTTCAGTTTATTTTGCTTCTACCAACTGCTTGCTTATATACTTATAAACTTTTTTCCATATTTTAACCACAGAATAAATGCCTATGTTTTTTGTGGAATTCTGAAATACCCTGTATAAGGTGTGAATATGAAGCCATCGAAGCAGTCCATGATATATGATGCAATTACATTACTTTGATTACTTTTTTTCTTCATCTTTCAGAAAGCACTGTAATATACTACTATTAGATGTCATGATTTGTTTAACAATTCTAATGTACAGCCACCATTTAATGTTGAATATAATAAATGTTCTTTTCATTTATTTCACAAAAACTTTGCTTTTAAATGCCACTGCACTTAGTATTCTTGTGTTAATCAATGAAAAGTTATATCTTACCGACAAAGACGTCCACCATCACAAGAAATGTAAACACAGTGATGTACATGGTTTGGAAATACTGATACAAATTCATTGATATAACCAGCTCTTCTCAGAGTTCGGAATGTATTTACTAAGCGGCGGTAATCCTTGACTACTCCTAGAATGTTACCTACATATAAAATTAAAAATTAATATGTGCAAAGGTATACCAACTTATAACAAATGCAATGTTATATGATAAAGAAATTCTATATTATTTCCTTCTAAAACTTTCTTATCCATCTTTATTTATGAATATATGATTTGCATTTCAATCTACAATTATCTCTCTCTCTCTCTCTCTCTCTCTCTCTCTCTCTCTGCATTAAAAAAGTTTTCCAACTAGTGATATTTATTCGAGCCAATGGGAGAAGAGGGCAGAGTAATTTTGTCACTACAAATGCAGAGGTAAATAATTACATTGTTGTTTTCCATTGAAAGACAACTGCCTCCATAACGTTCCCCAACCTCATGCGTCACCATCTGATTCATGACCATGACAGGCATCATTTGATGTTCCATTGTAATGTCAGCTGATGTAGAGACCAGATATAATTTGTATATTTGTAAACAGTTTAGTATTTTGTAAATATTTTAAATATTTGTATAGTTTGTAAATATTTTAGGCCTGCTCTTTTGGATGCAACAATATTCCTCATGCATTATGGAACCCAAAGCAAAAGGCCTTTTCCTAAGTGACCTATGTAAACGTAGGTAAATAATCACGTAGTGATATTTATTCCACCTTGAGAATGCTGCATGGTGGAATAGCCAATGGGAGAAGAGGAATGCAGGTCACATGGTACAAGTGGGTGGGGCAGTTGCATCACTACAAATGCACAGGTTAATAATTACATAGGTCATTTCCTGATTAGATATCGATCATGCATGTATTATATGTGTGGGTGGCTCCAAGAACATGTTCAACTCCACCTCGTTACTTTGTAGCTTTTTTTACAGACTTTGTCAAGGTAAGGCCAGCGTGTGCGGTGTAAAAAAAAAAAAAAAAAAAAATCTTTTCCACCTCGGGCAGGAAAAGGATAGTTGTGAGATAGAGAGAGGAGAGGAGAAGAGAGGGAAGGAAAAAAGTTTTTTTCATCCTGCACAGGAGGACAGGAAAGAAAGTAAAAACTGTGTGTGTAAGTGTGTCCTGTCATATTGTGTTGTGTATTGACCTTTTGGCTACCTGAGAGCAGCAATCAACTGGACTGCTGCTTCCAGGCACTCCTCCCCTACTGTCTGTTTGCTCTCTTCCCCGAGGAAGAAGTTTCCCAGGGAGGAAACAGAAATACTACCTAAAGACGAAGGGGGGGTGAAGACAGTTAGAAGAGGAAGAGGAAGGAGTGAAGAGAATAGCTACTCCAGCTCCAAGGGTAGCCCCAGAGCAGAATGCAAAAAGAAAAATGAAAAAAAAAAAATAATAAATAAATAATAAATAAATAAAAATAATATATATATATATATTTTTATATATATATTTTTTTTTTTAAGAAAGAGGGCTGCTCTGGCCTGGAAAACCCCAGTTCAGAGCAGGACGCGAGAGAGAAAAAAAAAAAAGAAGTTTTTCATCCCACATGGGACTATAAAGGGAAAAGTAAAGAGTGCAGAGAAGTGCTACTCCAGATCCAAGGACAGCTCCTAGTCACAGACACTGCAATTTGAAGAACTGAAGCCTTTCTTGCTAAGAATGCCCAGTTGTTTTGCCTCACCAATCTCGCTGCCATTATCTGTAATTGTTCAAGCAGTTCTACATATTACCAAAACAAGGCCGCCAGATCTGTATGCAGTACTCAAGATGTAGCCAGACCATTCCCTTACAAAATGAGATAATCATGTCCTTATCCGAGCTAGTAAAATTCCTGTATATCATTGACAAAATCCCGAGCTGACCTGGCAGCCTGTACACACTGCTCCACGCAGATAACTTCATATCCAACTGCACAATTCCCCTTAGGTCTCTTTTTTTTTCCACTACCTGAGTGTAGTGTAGTACGACACAGTGGGTACATTAATATGGGGTTACTGCTACCCATATGCAGCACTTAGCATCTGTCAATGTTAAACTTCAGTTTCCATTTCTCACCCTATCTGCCCAACTTTTCTAGATCCTGTTGCAGTAGCATACCATCATTACTGTCATTAACAACCCTGCCAACCTTTGTATCATCTGCAAACTTAGATATTAGTCCAAGTTTGCAGATGACAGTGGACACTCTTTCACTCAACCATCCCTTTATCCATAGCAGCAACTTGCCCTTAATGCCACACTGCTCCAATTTGTACAACAATCTTTTATGTACAGCGGTATCAAAATCATTTCTGAAATCCATGTATACGATATGAAAATGATTTTTTACATTCAGTTCTTTTGTGACCGCATTGTAGTAGCCAATCAAACTGATCAGACAAGATTTCCCCTTAACAAACCCATGCTGTGTCTAAAGTATAACTGCAGCCTTGTTTAGATGATCATGTGTTACATTACCAATGACTCCATTATTTTCCCCTAGAATAGAAGTTAAACTAACAGGTCTGTAATTATTTGTGACACCATGTGATCTCCCTTTGTGAATTGGGGATACATTCACACATCACCAGTTCACAGGAACTTACCCTGAATCCAAGGATGCTCTCATAATTATGACTAAGGGCTTGCTTACTTCCTTCAGTGCCTTTCTTATGTTTAACTTCAACAATTTCTCTTCCACTTTCCTCTCAGTTATTATAAAATAATTTAGCTCCCAGATAGGGTTTGATAAACTTCTGGCCCCCACTTCCCTAAAGAATTCCTCGTGTGTGAATGTAGATGCAAAATATTCATTCAGTTTGTCAGTAACCTGAGCAGAATCAGCAACAGTCAAACCATCGATATCAAGTGAACCGATTTGATTCATCACTCCTTGTAGAGTTTACATAATTAAAGTGTTTCCTGTTTTACCTTGCATCCTTTGCCATGGATTTCTCGTAATCTGCCTTCACTTACCTACCCCAGTGGTGTGCAAACTGTGGGGCGTGACCCCTCTGGGGGTCGCGGGATAAATTAAAGGTGTCGTGGCAATTTTTAAATAAAATTATTTTTTGCGTACATAAAAGCTAAAAAAACCTGTTGTTAAAATTACTTTTTTCAATACCGTAGATGTAGAGACCTTACTATCCTACTGCCACTTTATTTTGTTAGGGTGACGTTCTCTTATTACTGTCTGTGTTGTGAATACACCTTAATTTGCTCTCTGGCTATGGACACACACAGAAAGCAGCTGACTAGTGCGACTTCTTAGTGCACTTACTGAACGATAATCCCTTTAGATCTTAATTCATGTTTCCTACAGCACAAATTCTCAAATTGCCTAAAGACTAGAGGTGCGAATATGTGATGGCAATAAATACTGAACACTTTATTCTGCTTCGTAATTCGGTGCTTTCATTATCAACTTGGATGAGTTTTTCATTCTTTGCTACTTTTATACCTTTTTATTGCTCGTTTCATGTTATTATCATTGTTTTTAAGAAGAAGAAAAATTTTTTTTTATCATGAATAATTGGGTAATCAGAACAAAATGGCTGAGAAGTGACAAAAATAATGTTGCTACAGATACTTCAGAAGAAATATATGTGAAAATTTGGACACTGATGTTACTTCAAGTGTAGTGCAATGACCAATTTCTGGTAGAGAGTCATCATATTCCAAATCAAAAGGAATATGATGACAAAGGAATGAAAAAGAATAGAAAATATCAAGAGGAATTTATGAAGTACAGCTTCCCTTACAGGGTTGTTGATTATGAGCAACGTCCTGTGTGCATATTATATTATGAAAAACTGGCTAACAAAAGCAATTAAATTAAAAAGACAAAAGTAACATCCAGAGCTAATGAAAAAAACTGAATCCTTTTTCAAAAGACATCTTTCATCTGAAATCTTTCATGAAGAAACATACAGCAATTCCTTGTAAAGCTTTAAGAGAATTGTTGGAGTTTCATATTTAATAGCGGAAAAATTTGTAATCAAACACTATTGCTGAATCTCTTGTTCTCCCTGCGAAGTTTTTGAAGATGCAGTAAGTGTTATCAGCTTTATTAAAATAATAAGCTTAAATATCAGACTTTTCACTATACTTTGTGATGAAATGAGATCTATTTATGAAACCTTCTTTTATAAATGAAGGTGGGGTGGTTGTCCAGTGGTAAAGTGTTACGACATATTTTTGACCTCAAACATGAAGTTTTATTGTTTTTATCGGATAAAAATCAGAATCTTGCTCAAGTGTTGACATGTTTGAAAAACTTAATGATTTAAATTTAAGTCCTCAAAGACAGGGAACAAATATATTTATACTCAGTGATAAAATAGAAGCTTAATCTTTGGAAAACTGAATTTGAGCATAATAATACTGAAATGTTCAGATGTTTTTCTGATTTTGTTATAATATTGATATTTTACAATTTAAGGATATCACTACTGTTTACTGACTTGAAAAAAGCTTATAACAGTGTCCCAAGAAAGGTCCTTCTTGGGACACTGTTGTGCCATGGAAAAAATATCAATACAACAACCACTGATCGACATAATTAGAAAAATATACAAAAATAACATTTGCTGCAATAAAATCAGATCAGAAATATCAAGGGAATTCAAAACAACAAAAGGCTTGCTACAGGGGTGCTGTTTATCCCCCACATTATTCAAGTTGTATCTGGAAGTGACTCTGGAGGCTTGGTCCCAAAGATGCAAACCAATGGGATTTTGTCTGGATCAAAATGTCTACCTTTCAAATCTTTTGTTCGCAGACGATCAGGTACTGATTGAGCAGAATGCTGACTATACAGGGTGTCTCAAAAATACACGGCATAACTTCAGGAATGAGTTCCTCATATGTAGACAAAAATATTTTATATCAACATAGTTCCGGAAATGCTTGGTTCCCAAGTTATTAACCAGAATGTCTTATCTCTTATCTCCAGCAGGTGATTTCATTCATCACAAGGTACTGACAGAATCTGGTGGTTTTCCATTCCAACCATGTACTCAAATCAGGTTTATGTACGGTTTGGCAGACGGCAATGCTCTGGAGGCTCGTCATTTGTACCATGAAAGGTTCCCAGAACGAAGATGTCCAGACAGGAAAATGTTTGAAGGTATCCATCGCCACCTTTGTGAACATGGAACACTTACACCTCGTGGTGCTGATAGAGGACGACCAAGATCTACAACTCCTGAAGTAGAGGAGGAGATTTTGGATGTTGTGCATGCCACTCCTGGAATCAGCACACGCAGAATAGTAATGCAACTGGCCGTTCAACGTTCAACTATTTGGAGAGTGTTGCAAGAACACCAACTGTATCCTTACCATCTGCAATGGGTACAGGCCTTGTCATCAGCAGATTACCTCGCACGAGTAATGTTCTGCCAGTGGTTCTTGCAGCAGTGTGGTACAACTCCTCACTTTCTTGCCTTAGTGATATTCACAGATGAAGCACAGTTCACACGAGATGGAATCCAAACCTTTCACAATCAGCATGTATGGGCTGAGGAAAACCCACATGCGATTATTTCATCATATGGCCAACAGCGATTCAGCCTCAACATCTGGGCAGGTGTTTTGGATGATGATAAGTTATTTAGGCCCAATGCACTTCCAAACAAACTCACAGGGCAAGCGTAAAGAAGTACAGAAGGGCAGGCGTACAAGACATTCCGGTTAATAACTCGGGAACCAAGCATTTCCGGAACTATGTTGATATAAAATATTTTTATTGTCTACATATGGGGAACTCATTCCTGAAGTTATGCCGTGTATTTTTGAGACACCCTGTATGTGCAGAATGCTATTGAAACAATGGGGTTTATCAATAAATTTCAAAAAGACTGAATATTTTATCAATTCAGCATGGGACATTTTGAGTATAAATGGAGCAAAGATAAAGAATGTGAAGCAGTTTAAATATCTAGGAGCAATTGTGCAGATGGATGGTTTATGTGGAGATGAGATTACAAGGAGAATTAATGAGGGAAGAAAAGTCTTGGGAATGTTGAATCTAATATTATGAAGCAATAACATTCTCCCCTAAACCAAATGATTACTATATAATGCAATTTTTAATAGTATCTTACTATATGGATCTGAGATTTGGACTATAAAGGAAGAAATTGCTAGCTGTCAAGATGGATTTTTGGAGAAGATCAGCTCGAAAATATAAACTAGACAGAGTTAGGAATGAAGACATAAGAAAAGCAATGGATGCTCAAATAAACATCATCGATAAAACAGGACAAAAACGATTAGAATGGTATGGACGGTTATGAGAATGGGATAAGAGAGAGATTACCTAAAAAAACAATGGAATGGGCACCCTCTAGAAAGAAAAGGAGAGGAAGACTTAGAAGCACATGGATGGAGCAAGTGAGGGCAGCTATGAAAAAGTGGAAATTGAAGGATGGAGACTGGGAGAAGAGAAAAGAGCGGAGGAACAAAATTAAATTATAAAAAAAAAGATGTTAGGTCGAGGATGACTGTTGATACAACTGAGAAATCCAAGAAGGATATCACTGCAACCTAACTAACAATACTAATTAAGAATTTTTCCAAACGATTTAATGTATCTCCAATCCAAAAAGTTGTATTGGATTTGTGATCCCTTTGCTTTTGAAATTTCTTCATGCCCCGAAATTACCATTCAGCAAAATGGTAGATCTCGCCGACCTGCCACTGACGAAGCATCATTACGTGCTCATTTCAAGACTACTACTTGTGAAAAATTTTGGCTTTCTCTTCAAGACGAGTATACAGGATTACTGAAAACGGCGATACAAACATTGTTACCTTTCGGGTATACATATTTATGTGAGGCTGGCTTCTCAAAATTAACAGCTATAAAAACAAAACAGCATTCCAGACTTGATCCAGAAGATGATACGACAGTAGCAATTTCAAATACGGATCAAATATTACGGGTCATCCAAGCTCATCCTTCTCATTGTTCTGTTTTGTAATCGTTAATTTTTTTAATTGTTTTGTAGTCTTAATTGAAGAATAAGAATTTGATTTGTTGTTTTTGCTGTATTCAATTAAAATATTAAACAATTTTAATGTGTAATTTAAAATGGAAACAATTTTTTTATTCCTTTCTCAGTAGTTGAATAAAATTTTTTACTATATAATTTATAAAATTCTATTTTCCTCGCAAAAAATATGGACATCCTACTTCAGGTTTTATATTGAGGGGTCGTGTCAATTTTTTATTCAATAAAAGGGGTCACGTACGAAATAAGTTTGCATGCCACTGGCCTAACCTACACTTTATTACTTTTTTTTTTTTTTTTTGGATGGTGCAGTATAAGCCTTAGGCTTCATTGCACCATATGGCCATTACTAATACTAACCCTCCATGTAATTTTATTAAAGAATAGTTTATATCTACCATACACTTCTACGTTGCCTGATAATCTATATGCATCCCATGCATAATATCAGTTCTTCCATCTGCCTCAAACTGCTGGTTGACAGTATCTGATGACAATGGGATAATCTAAGCACAATACAATCTCTTTCCACCAATTTCTGAAGTCTATATGAACAATTCACAGCTGCAGTAAGACCCAAGACATTTCCATTTAGTGATTATGTTAGCCACCATTGCCTATGATGCAGTTTTTGTCACAACGACATGAGTAGATTGACTAATACTAAGCCATCCTGCAATGACTCCCATTAGAAGTCAATAAGTTCAGTGCTTTGCCCTGTATGCTGTATTTTCTAATGCTACTTATTTTGGTGTGAACACAACTGCTTTTATACATATTCTAAGCACGTTAATGGCAGGTTCAGTTAATTTTTCCCTAATCCCAGAGGTGTCCAGATACTTTTCTAATATAGTGTATATCAGTCCCCAAATAACTGTTTGTCAGCTTTAGCATCAGTGCCATATTAAGACATGCTGAACCATAGATTAGGAGAAATAATAAAACAATAACAAGAGTAAAAATATTTTTAACGGGGCTCACAAGTGGTGTTAAGCGAATAACAATCTTTCCATTTTAAAATGTGTTAACAAGTTACAGACCTATAAATTCTGGGGTTCCCCACGGTGGTGGTCCTACAAGTATCGTAATTTTGTCACTGAACAAGTGTCACAGTAAAATGTCCTAGGATAGCTTAAAGTTACCCTTGAATAAAGGATGGCCCATTGTGACAGTATAGTGGCATCATTTTCCACTCATTTGGAGAGATCTCCATTCAATTCCTATTGACAACTGGAGGAATTAGTTAAGACACAGCATGGGTTTGTTAAAGGGAGGTCTTGTCTGACCAATTTGATTGGATACTATGATGTGGTCACAAAGGAGCTGAATGCCAAAAATAATTTTGATATCATATACTTGGATTTCTTGAAAGCTTTTGATACTGTTGCACATGGAAGACTGCTGTACAAATTTGAGAGGTATGGCATTAAGGATAAGTTGCTACAATGGATAAAGGGATGGTTGAGTGGGAGATGACAGAGAGTGGTAATCAATGGATACTGCTCTTCATGGACAAATGTCATTAGTGGAGTTCCCCAAGGGTTTGGTGTTGGCCCCATTGTTGTTTTGTATTGGTGAGGGAAATGAAGGGATCCTCTTACCAAGAGAGGCTTAAGTTCTGCAAATTGCAGTGGCTGGAGACTAGGTACCTGTGAGGTGATCTGACTGAGGTGTATTAGGCATTGAATGGGTTGAGCACACTGAATTCTGATGGGATCCTTCCACTTGTTCAGATTACAAACCTAAGGGGGCATAAATTCAAATTGAGGAAAGACAGCTGTAGAATAGATGTGTGAAATTTGCCTTTAGCCAGCGGGTGGTTAATTGCTGGAACAAACTTCCATTTGTTGTTGTGGAAGTTGATAGGTAAAATAAATTTAAGGAGGAACTGGACAAACATTTAGAGGGAATAGTTGTGAGATATTTTTTTTTTTTTTTTTTTTTTGGCTGATGATACATAAGCTCATACGCTTGCTTTCTTGCATCACATGCTACGATTACTATTTATCAATGCATTGTTATTCTCTGGCACGAGTCTCATTAGTTCATCTAACATTAATTTAGGCCTAAACCTTGAATAGTATTTCTTAGTTGGTACAAAAAGCCTAGTAGTTCTATGAATCATTCCTTGAATGCTTCCCATTTAGAATTGGCTGATGGCAATATCATCAGTTGGTCTCACTGTATTAGAATTTAAAAAGACTCCAAGACCAATGTATTCATCTTCACAAAAACCCTTCCCTTTACCCTTGAAGGCAGTTACATCTTTAAGTAAATCCCACATCAGTACACTATAATTACTTTTATCCATAGTCTTAATGCATGAATAATCACTGCTAAAAATCAGAACAAGAGTATTACTCTCTCTAGTTGCCTCTCTGACATGCTGCTGTAGAAAACAGTCATCCAATAAATCCACAAGAGTCATGCTATTGTAAGAATGATGTTATTTGGTTTTTTTTTTTTTTTGTTTTTAGGAGCATTAGCAACTAAGACCATATTGCTCCGGGTATAAGCGGTGGTCATTCCCTGACCTTCCCGCATCCTCCGTATTGGTGGTCACGAGCTCGAACCCCGGTCTAATCAAGAATCGTGTGCTATGCACTGCTGCTTCTGCCTGCCTGGCTACGGAGGCGCCATTGTGTAAGAATGATCAACCACAAATTCCGGTCAATATCTGTGAAGTTAAAATCTCAAATTATAAGACATTATGATTTACTGGCCACTCGATTTCTCTGTACAGTTGATCATTGTACTCAATAGAGTCTAACCTCCTACTCTCATTTTTGCTTTCCCAGTGCTATGTCAGTCACACCAAACTGATTAAACATTGCACTAACCACCCATGTCAACTGGATGCAATGGCTTAGATTTTATGCTTCTTAACTAAGAGAATAACTCCTTCACTTCTACTATCTTGTCTTTTCCTGGTGACAGGGCATGGAAGCATCAACTCCAAGCTGTTCGCTCTCAGGCTCTCTGACACTCAGAATTGCTCTTTCCAGAAACAGTGTCTCACATAATCTACTCTGTCATCTGTACCTGGACATCAGAATGGAACTACAGCTGGAAACAAATATTTTTACAGTTTGGAAGAAGCACTAAAGCACCATAGCTGGTCTCCAGTAAAGAGACCTTCATGGGATATCTGAGTGGCACCACCTGTCTGATATCCCAACAATGTCTGCATTTGATGCCTTGACCAGCAAGTCACATTGATCAAATTTATTTACTATGCTCCTGACATTGATGTATAAGCACCTCTTCTTACTCTTAGTTACCCTAACACAGCCCATGTATTTACAAGTTCCATGATGACTCCTAGCAGACCTTGAAATCTGTAGCACCTTGCTTTCCAGGCTGCTACTCATGCCAATAAATGCAGTGCAAGAATCATTTTCACCACTGCTTGCAGTTTTTGTTAATCTATTAGTCAGTGTATCCCCCCCCAAACTAGAAGCATTCCAACCCACCTAATATTGCCTCAATAACATCAGCAAATATTCTTGCACCCTTTCTATTTAAATTGATCTCATTAACAAAAACAGACCATGCTGAGAAAATTTCTACCCCACAAGCTTTTCACAATCTCTGCAGGGCTGAATAGATTGACAAGGCTCTCATCATATATTCCCTCCTATCATGTCTGTGCAGAATTGCAGACACCTTCAAATTTAATCCTAACTTGTCACTTTTTTCAACATTGCCCTATACTTCTTAAATAATATCACAGATGGTTGGTTGGCTATTAGGAGTTTTATGGCGTATCAGCATCTAAGGCTATTGTATGCCAAGTCTAAAGATATAAAATAAAAATATATAAGAAATATTTCAAAATATACAAATAAAATAACATATGGCATAAACAGTTATAGTGTATTAAATATTGAAGAAACCTAAATAAAACTATATAGATTAATCAGTTGTAAAAATTTGAATACATCTGACACATTGTCATCATCTGAAAAAATTTGCCTGAGTGTATAAGGCTCAGACAGATGGGTAAAACATAAACAGCATTCATTATTAAAAGGTGCACATTCTACTAAAATATGACAAATAGTTAAAAATACATTACAATATCTACACACAGGATTATCATTAGCCCTCAGCAAATACGAATGTGTTAGGTGAGAATGTCCTATGCATAGCCAAGCAAGAACTACTTCCTCCCGTCAAACCCTGCGCCAACTAGAATGTCAATGAATTATTACAGGCTTAATTTCATTTAGTTTGTTGGTAGGGCACCCATTCCAAGCTTCATGCCAACATGGACATAATTTTTGATGATTAGTTGCTTGCACTCTGTATAGGGGATTGACAAGTGGATGCGACTTTGTAACAATGCTGATTTGGCTGCTGTGTCTGCCAAATCATTGCGTCTAATACCAACATGGCTAGGGATCCAGCAAAAGTGAATATCGAAGTTTAACTGTAAGAAGGAGTGTAATATTTGCTGCACCCAACACAATACTGGGTGAGTGTTCTCACATTGGATAAGGCCTGGAATATGCTTAGGGAGTCAGTATATAATATGCACCTTTGGCACTGGTAGGATTTTATATGATCCAAGGCCAGTTCTATTGCGTGTAGCTCTGCAGTGTATATATTATATTCATACTGAATATGACTGCTGATTGTTTTGCTTGGGAAAACACAAGCAGATCGCCGACCGGGCTAGCCGAGTGGGTAAAGTACCTGCCCGGCAACCCAAAGGTCGCGGGTTCGATTCCCGCCTCGGGCTTGGATCAAAGTACTGCAAAAACATTGGGAGGTGCAATATGGCCACAGAAGCCGATGCGCCAACAACTACCAAATCAAAAAAAAAAAAAAAAAAACAAGCAGATCAAGCAAACTCTTCAGACTTCGGGGCATATGTATATACCTGCAAGAAGTCTGGGCATTCGGTGAGGTGTGCTGCAAAGAGTTGCCGATATATACATGGCAGTGCATCAACTTTCAGCCAGCTCCTAAGACTGGATTTTTCAGATCTTATACTCTTAATGTCATTCATGCCGATGCGTACAACAATATGATCTCTTGTGCTCTTAAAAGATTATATCTGCTCTACAATGTCATCAACTTTTGTCCCAGCAGGCACACCTAGGTCCTATTCCACCTATCCTTTTGGCACAATATATTTCCCATTTCCCTAACAACAGTGTCACCAAAAACAACTAGCTCCTCTGGGACCAGATGTCATTTGTTATTTGGTTTTTAGTAGCATTAGCAACTAAGGCCATATTGTTTCGGGGATATGCGGTGGTCATTCCCTGACCTTCCCGCATCCTCCGTATTTGGTCACGGGCTTGAACCCCGGTCTAATCAAGAAGCATGTGCTACGCAATGCCCACCTGGCTACAGAGGCACTTCTGGGACCAGAGCATTCTGCTTTGGGGGTTGTCACTCTGTTGCCTAATGATCAAGTGTAAGCTCGGGGGGGGGGGGGGATGTCGGCAACTGAGAGCTTGATCGACCCCCAATTTAAATCTGAGGGCACCATCCTGTTCTTCAAGCTCTCATAGAGGGCCCATAACAACACTGAGTCAGCATCTAATATCCTCACACTCTTTACATCAAGCACATAAAGACATCCCTTCCCTTGGCAATATTATCTTCCATTCCAGATAAGGCTCCAGAAACACCAAACAAGGCTCTAGAAATACCAAACAAGCATTTCATAAGGCCACGATTCAAAGGGCAACCGTCCCCTCAGTTTGCCCCCAAGCCAGGGCACCCTATTACCCTGAGTCCTTTATTTTCAATTGAGACATCATATTGTTATTATTATTGCAGGCATCACTACTAATGGGTTAAGGTTAAACCCCAAATTTTTATAATACTCACTCTCTTTCTCACCATCCAATATTAAAAATTACACAAAGAGAAATTATTGATACCAATAGGTCTGACTCTTACCATTAACAAAAACAATGTAATTAGAAGGACTACATATTTCTTCACCACTGAGCAAATGAATATCTTCCACACCTAAATTAAATGCCAGTTTTGCAATTGGTTCTTCTTCTAAATCTGTTGTGATATGGGTCATAAGAGCCAAATTTTTAACAAGACCACAAGACTGAAAGAAAAGTAATAAAATAAACAATATATCTAAATAATATACTGGTGAGGAATACACTCACATGATATAATAATTTGCAAAATTATTGAATTTTATACACACACACACACACACACACTAAATAAATGTCAAAGAAATCGCATTAGCATTTGGATTAGTAGAGGCATATGATGCAAGAAAGCAAACTCCAGTCAAAAAAAAAACCTCTTCCCATTTCACTCAGCCATTCACTCCAAAATTTGTCTAGTTCTTCCTTTAGTTTATTTAAGCTATCAACTTCCACATCGACAGATAAGGCAAATTTCTATACATCTATTCTATAACTGTCTTTCCTCAATTTCAATTCATGTCCCCTCAGGTGTGTAATCTGAGCAAGAGGAGAAGAAACCCATCAGCACTTAACTCAAACCATTCAAGGTTTTATACACTTCAATCAGATCACCTCACAGGTGCTTAAATTCTGCAAAGCCTTCCTTGTTAAGAGCAACCCTTTGTTCTCCTCACCAATCTTGTTGCCCTTCTCTATATTCCATGAGTTGCTCTGGCAGCACTGTCAGAAAACTTCATATCTGACTGCACAATTACTCCCAGGTCTTTCTCATCCTTCACTACCCTGAGTGTAGTACCACACAGTTGATACATCAGTCAGACAACAACAGTGGTCTCAGAAAGTTTTTAAATATCAGTTGGTCCTACTGTAATTTAAATTTTAAATTTAAATTATAGTGAGACCAACTGATAATGTTACCAACAGCAAATTCTAAATGGGAAGCATTCAAGGAACTAATCGTGGAAGCTACTAAGCTTTTCATTCCGATTAAGAAATACTGATCAAGGTTCAGGCCTAAATCAATGTCAGATGAACTAATGAGACCTGTGGCAGAGAAGAATAATGCATGGGATGCATATATATTATCAGGAGATACATAAGCCTAGGTAGATATAAGCTAGTATGTAATCAAGTCACAAAGGAGGTTAGGCAAATGAAGGCAGATTACGAGAAATCTTTGGCAAAGGACGCTAAGAAAAACAGCACGGACTTCTTTACTTATATAAACCCTAGAAAGAAGAAGATGAATCAGACTGGTCCACTTGATATAGATCTTTCACTGGATTAGAATAATCCAGTGAAAGATCTATTTCACTGGATTGGATTTCTAATCCAAAAGATATTTATTAATAGTTGTTAAGGCAAAGCTAAGTAATATTTGACAGGTGCTCTCAAAATATTCCAAAATGAGCATTTGCAACCTTTATACAACAGTTTTGGTAAACATGACAATTATGGCTGAAATGATATCAGAAACCCTCAATTTGCTTCAGTTTATCATTTTAAATGGAAAACAAAATGAAAAGTTCACCAGGTGCAAACTAATATTTAGTTGAACAGCCTCTGGCCATGATGACAGCAGCACACCATCGACGTATTGAAATGATCAATTTCTGAAAATAATCAACTGATGGTTCGTGGTTCCAAACACGAACTACGTCTTTCTGAAGTTCTTTGGTTTCTTTCTGGAAACTGCAGATTCCACACAATGTCAACAGAGTTCTCTATAGGATTCAGGTATTTGCTTGATTTACTGTTTAGCAATTGTCAACTATCTGTAATAGTTGATGGTACTTCATCAATTCCGTTTAGTGTTTCAAAGGTATTCCACAAGGCTCACCCTGAAGTCTGCTTTTATTTATGGTTTACATTAATGATTGTTCAACTGTGTTTCAGTCTGTTAATGTTGAGTGGCAACTTTATGCAGATGATCTTAAACTTTACAAAATTATCTATTCTTCAAGTGATGGTGACGAATTCCAATCCTGGCTTGATTCCCTATCACTCTGGATCAACAAAAATAACTTGTTTCTAAACTCACTGAAATGTAAATTATGTTGCTTCCACTCAATTCACCTTATCCCGCTTGCCTTATCAATCGCATAATATCTCAGACTCCCAAACTTCTTAGTTTTAATTAAGCATTCTTCCTAGACTTTTAAGAGTGACAAAGTTAAAATTCTTCTCTATGACCTCAGCTTGTACATCCTGTTTTTGATTATTGTGATATTATTAATATGGTCTCCACAACAGGAATGCCTTTCTCATTGACTTGAGGAGTTCAAATCAAAGTCATTAAATTCCTATACTCTCAAAATCAGCTTGCCTTTCACCACAGAAACTATGAAACACTTTGCAGTCACTTCAGAATCACCCACTTCAATCCAGACAACTCCATGGGTCTCTTTTTGTTTACAATATCATAAACTCTGTTACTCATTATCCATTTCTTCTCGAATAAGCATCTTTCACTATACCCCACTTGAATTCTTGTCATGAAACTTATTTTTTTATTTGCCTGTCCTTTTCTCAGTTCCATTTCCTTCAGGTTAAATAATCACAATATTAATTATACTTTTAACTCATCGAGGCATAAAAAATTGCTTTTTACTATTTTTCATTAATCCTAATTTTTATGCATTTTAACTTAAATGACTGCTTTTTTTTTGTATTGATTCTGTGTAACTTTTTTGCCTACATCTAGGGTCTGACCTGAGAAGTATGTAAATAAATAAATAGCAAAATTTTATCATTTGACTAAGTTTTCTCTTACTCCAAATAAAATATTTGGAGTAAGAGAAAACTTTCATTACCTAATCTTCCATCTTCATTAAAGACTGTTGTTAGATACTCAAAATTACTTAGGTGTTCAAGTGTTTTGGTAATCGAGTCTACAAAATTTCCTTGTCTCTCTGAACTTTCATAATTTTTGCTTATAAAAGCAAAAATTATGAAAGTTCAGAGAGACAAGGAAACTTTCTACTTTATAAAGCTAATTTTCATGCTATATTCACAACAATTATCTATTTAATCCAGAGGTTAAGAAGTTGTGGCAAAATATTAAAAGCACAATATCACCTACATATAATAATATTTAAAAAAAAAAAAAAGTGGCATGGAGTGCAGCCTTGCCTTACTCCAAGTTTAACCTTAAACCACCTACCAAATCAGTCCTCGTGGCATATTTTTCACTTTTATACATACTTTTTATTCCCCTTGCCCTCCAGAAGATACATACAAAACAATAGCACCTGCATGCACATCTAAGTACTCCATGTTAAAAATGAAATGTGTGGAATAAAGGCAGTTAGAAATTTAAAATTGGGAACTTTTTAATGTATTCATTATCTTGAGTGTTTAATGGATAAAAGAAGAAATTTTACATGTTTAAATTATTAATTTAATTTTTTTTATAATTTATCGCTGAAGAGTATTAAAAAATCATTATACTATTAAGAGATATCAGATATTTACATAAGCATATATATGCACATAAAGACATCCCATGGATTATCATTTAAATATATATGATGGAAATATATTTTTAAGTTTTAAAAAAAAAATTAAGAAAAGTTAAGTTTTTAAATATACACCTTTAAAATTATATTAAAAGAATTAAATAAACTGATAAACAGATGTTTCCAACCTTAAGCCCACACCTGATGCAGTTTGCATCAGGTGTGGACATGCATAGACACACATAGGCTGTAAAATGATGTCCTGACCTAAACTTAAAAATTAGAATACCTCTTACAATAGCATAAGTTAGAATTTGTGTTTTTCTAATACAATTTGAACTATGGATCTGATTTGATTGGAATTTAAAAAGCATGCCTACTTATTATCCAAGCACTCATATATCATCTTTGGAAAGTGTACCAAAAAATTACACCAGCAGCGTGCACCATTATACTATTCAATATGATTGAAAAGAGGAAAAAAACAGTTTAAATTATTGCACTTTTAAAGTTTTCATAATCTTGACATTATAGCAGAGGTAAGGAGAAATAATAAACACACCATAATTTAACTTTTTTTTTTTTTTTCTATAATTCAAACACCAACAGGATAAAAATTACAATGGGAACTTCAATTCCATAAACATACATATGCATGAAAAGGTTGAAATGAAAATGCATAATCTAAGTAAAAGCTTTAAATTTTTTATAGTATTTTAATAAAATTAAGAAAAATACATATGAATTAAAATTTTGATTTGTTTTTTATAAATGAGCATCAAACAGGATAAAAAAATAGCATGGCTGATATTTTCAAAAAAAAAATTTGAAAATAAAGAAGTTTAGTTTTAATAAAAGATTAAATGGTTAATAAAAGGTTATTTTTTCAACGTTTAAAAAATATATTTAAAAAATTAACTTATATTTATAAAATTTAGCTGAAGTCAAGGTCACATGCATTGCCTTGTGCATGCACTATATTTTTTGTATACAAATTTTGCAGTGACTACAGAAGACACACTTCCTGTTTTCTCACTACTTGCTCTTGTTGCTGCTCTTCTTATGGATCTTCATGGTGTTGCAGAGAGAAATTTGTATTTTGGATGGAAAAATACTTATGAGAAAGTATTATAATTCTTATCCAAATATAATTATAATTTTGTAATTCCTTTCAAAACTTCTCTTTTGTGGTCTTTCATTAGCTTCGTTTGTAAGATATGATACAGAATTTGAGAATTTATTCTTACAATATTCATTAGACTAAAAAATATAGCTAGTGACCACCTTGTTATGCATGTCATACAGTAGCACTATTTCCCCTCTATCTTTCACAGTATATTAGAGGTGATTTCATCTACACCTGCCAATTTATCACACGGTATTTTACATGCTCCTTTCCATTCCAATAACAGACAGTAACAATACAAAAAATGGTATGAAAAATGACAACTAGAAGAAAAAGGCATTTTCTTTTTCTACTATTTGCCATTTATATATATTGGCAAAAGTTCCTTTATATCTCTTAATTATAATCCCATGCCATAACACTATATCTAAATCATACCTACCTCTCCTTCAGGTGTGTCAGAAGGACAAAGCATACCCCACTGGGAAGGCTGGAGAGATCTGGGGCCTGACACTTTGCGTGTTTTCTCAAACTGACTGTTAATACGGGTCATCATACCCAAAGTGGAGATGTATGATAAGCGAGAAAGTACCTGGGTGATGCCAATTCGCTCCATTTTGAATCGTTTTATGGTCCAATTACCCTACAGTAAAGATTTAAACTTTTAATTAAATGGTAAAATAATCATTTAGCCAAACATATTCCATAATGTGGTTTTGATTTTGTCATTTTAGATAACTGTTCTGATTTATTTTATTATTATTTTTATCATTAATACCACACCTATGGCTACAGTTATGTAACTATTCAGAATCAGACATGTTTAAATTTTTTTTATACATGCTTATAAAACAACACACGTGCACACGAAAAAACGCAAACATGCATACACACGTGCACATGCAAAAACACAAACACACAGTGATTGAGAACTGCATATTATGAGCTCCTGACAACAAAAGCAATCAAAAATGTTCTTAGGAGTTTTTTTGAAAGTGGTGTAGTTTTTGTGGTGTAGGCCTCCGTAGCCGAGTGGGCAGGAGCGGGAGTGCAGTAGCACACGCTCTTTGAGTAGACCGGGGTTCAAGCCCCTGACTGCTGAATACGGTCGATCTGCCAACCCGCACTGGACCAGCGTGGCAGATTACGGTCCATTTCCCTCAACATGAATTGTTGAGGAGGCTTCCATCCTGCAGTGGGTTGATAATGGCTGCACTTTACTTTTTTTACTTTTTTTTATGTTAATTAAAACTTATGGACATTGCTTCTGATATCAGAAAACTGCATGAAACACATGACTATGCTGGATTACAGTAAATAACAAACTCGTTCATGACACAATCAATGTGAATGAATTCAGAAAATAAAATTTATTAAAAAAAATACAAAATATTTTAGATAGTGAATATGAACAATTTTTCTAGTTCCCTACGATTTATTACATGTATATCTCTACTCAGTTTTGTATCAGTCAAAAGGGGCTGTTCCACAAAGAACTAGTGGGCTCAATAACATCAGACTGTTGGTAACCTTGAGTAAGTGTGCAGTTTTCCTAGTACACTTGATTGGTGCATTCTAATATTGCAGCACTATGTTGCACTGCGGATGCACTACCTTTAACAGTTAACCTTTCAGGAAATAATACTGGATACTGCTTATGCAAAGATTTTAAAATTTTCTCCATAACATCAGCTTCCAAAGGATATTTCATACTCTCTAACATGTTCAGAAATAAACTGTCAAGATGAATACTAGTTGTTTCTTGGATTGTACCGTCAAAGTCATATGTCAGATTCTAGTCATGAGTGATCTAGACAGAGGAAAATCATAGTCATCAAGACACATCTTATCAAATCAAATACTTTTACAGTATTTGTGCTAAAAAGGCATTATAAACCAGAAAAATGTAAATCCAAAATCCTAATAAAAACTTCTTCATGAGTAAGTGTAGATGCAAAGCATTTAATTAGTTTGAATTATTGGTAGAAACCGGAACAAAACCATCAATAATAATGCCATTGATTTGAGAGCTAATATCTCCCTTTCAAAAGCACCTCTGCAATATTCAGGGACTGTTGAGGTTGTCACAGACATTCACTCAGATATGACAAACTGGGCTTGCTGCCCAGGAGTTTAAAAAGCTGATGGAACTAATATTCAGGTGACATATAAGTCAAGTAGACCAAATTTCAGCAAAGTCCGGTCATTCAATGATAACCAAATCCTCTGCTTGCACCGCCATGATGGTGGAACTGTTAGTATACCTAGGTATAACCCCTGCGTGCAAGTCCTGAAATATGGAACCTGGTATACTGGAGATAACAACCAAGGTATGAATAAACACTCAGCAGGGGTCAAGATGTGGCATACACACAACACAGAGGAGTGCTGTCCCTTTGTGTGAGCAGGCAATACTAGGTGGTAGTTGATTCTCATCAATTGGTGTAATACTATTACTCTGCTTATAAGAAGCTTGAAGTGGTGAAACCCATGTTTAGTCTTCAGAGCAAATCTCTTCCATCATAAAATATGATTGTTGATGGACATCATGGTGAGATCCAATATTCCTTATATTTCGAGCGTACAGTTCTAAAACTGTTTGCAGGCCAGCCACTAAACAGTCCAGCAAACTGAGGTAAATCTCTAGGAGGCATCTGGATTAGTATTATATAATTTCACTGCCTCAACACTACCAGACAGCGACTGGAGGGAGTCCAAGTAGTGTGTATGGGAGAAACACATTATTGAGGCGACGTTATGTCATGGAGCTGGGTATATTCTTGCCATGTGTAATTTGTATGCCATATCAAAAATTTCATTACTTCATACATGCCCTCTCCACCTTTCCTTACTACAACTAACAGAAGAAACTTGTATGTGAAAAGATCTAAACCTCCCAAACACTTCTCCGTTCATTTTATAAATAAGCCTAGTCTCAGTTCCCATGTCCATTTCCACTTAGAGTCTTACGGGCCCAACTAACTTCTTTTGCCAGAATCCCAATTATCAGTTGATTCAACCATTTGATCATCTCAGTCATCCTAATTATTCCCAATTATTTGCTTCAAAGGTGGTACTCAAATGTGTTTTCAACACAAATGAATGTAAAATACTTTTTCAACTCATTTGCAGCACATAGTCATCTGTTTGTGCAATGTAATGGAATGCAAGAATGTAAGATTTTACCATTTTTGACCTATATGAGTTACTGTCTTTTCCATCCCCCCATTCACATATGAGAACAACACTTGTCCCCATGTTAGTTATTTTTGCATGACTTCTCATCAGTTTTCACTTTTGTTAGTTTGTGAAATATTACTCTGTCAAGTGAGTACATAGTCTTCTTTTAACTGCAAATTAGAAACGAGAAAACATATCTTTATTGAAATCAGTGATTATAAATAAATGGATTACATGAAGGACTGATGCAATACTCATAACATTAATAATACTAGCAGTTAAAAGTAAATTTTCTGTTTTCAGGACGACCACACAGCCAGAAAAATAAAGATTAAATAAAGTTAAATAAAAATAAAAATAAAATAAAAATAAAGTTCACAAAATAAAGAAAATACAAGAAACAGCACAATATTTAGTAATCACATGGGCTCGAACCACGGTCACTCGAAGCATTTCATTAAGTGATCCCCATTTTCCTATACTAAACAGATATAACAGTTTCATTAAAATAAATTTAGTAAGGGTAAAAAAAGAAATAATAGAAAATGGGCAACTTATCAACATTAGTAGTAATGTATAGCAGGGGGTGGCCAACAAGTCAATCGTGATCTACCAGTCGATTGCAGCTTTAATTTCAGTCGATCACAATGAATTTTATATATATATAAAAAATGGATAGGTCAAAATCCAAATGTTATTATTATTATGCGTCCCACTGCATACACTTATTACAAATCCCTTGAACCACGTGACTACTCTTGTCGCCGCACAGCCGCTACGATTTGTCTAGTGAAAATTCACGCAGTTACGCTGTGAAGAGCATAGTGTATGTGTTGATTTCTTATTTAGCTTACTTAATATTAATAACTGGGCAGTACTTATACGTTAATTTAATACCCTTTGATTTAAAATGAATACTACGAAAAAAGGCCTCCGTAGCCGAGTAGTCAAGAGTGGGAGTGCAGTAGCACACACTCTTTGAGTAGACCGGGGTTCAAGCCCCTGACTGCTGAATACGGTCGATCTGCCAACCTGCACTGGACCAGCGTGGCAGATTATGGTCCATTTCCCTCAGCATGAATTGTTGAGGAGGCTTCCATCCTGCAGTGGGTTGATAATGGTTGCACTTTACCTTTTTTTTTTTTTTTTACTACGAAAAAGAGTAAAATGTATTATTTTCATCAAGAGTGGGAACTAGAATTAATACTACGAAGAAGAGTAAAACTTATCACTTTCATCAAAAGTGGAAACTAGAATACTTTTTTGTAATGATGAAAGAAAAATGTTGTTGCTTGATTTGCAATGCTTCTGTGGCTAACCCAAAAGTGGAAATTTAGAAAGGCAGTTCAATGCAACTCCATGGTAAATACCAATCAGATTTCCCACCTAATAGTGACCTTAGAAAAAATATATTAAAAGAACTTAAATCCAGATTATTCGCACAACAAAATTTATTCATGACACCTAATTTACAATCTAAAGCAGTAACTGTAGCACCATTTAAAGTGAGTCATCTTCTTGCAATGCAAAAAAAAAATGCAAACCATTTCCTGATGGTCAATTCTTCAGAGACTCATTTTTAAAAATAACATATTCTCTTTTTGAAAATTTTAAGAACAAAAATGAAACTAAAAGTGCTCTTCAAGATCTGCAATTATCTCGAAATACTGTGATGCGATGCATCCAAAAAAATTAGTAAAAATATGAGCAAACAAATTACATGCTCATATTGCTAATTGTGTGTCCTTTTCTTGACAACTGGATGAATCTACAGACATCAGTGATACCGCTCAATCACTCATTTTTATTCGTATGGTTTTCGATAATGCTGCCACTAGAGAAGAACTGTGGGTATGGTTTCATTAAAAGAAAGAACTAGAAGTTTTGATATATTTAACGCATTCAAAAATTTTAATGAAAAAATTAAATTACCGCTATTTAAGCTCATATCAATAACAACAGATGGAGCTAAAGCAATAATGATGGGGCATTTTAATGGATTAATTGCATCGTGCCAAAAGGATGATGAATTCCCAGATTTTTTGAGTTACCACTGTATCATCCACAAACAAGTGTTAGCCAGAAAAAGATTAAATACTAAAAGTATTATGGACATAGCTTTCAAAATCATGTATTCCATCAGAGGACAATCTATTCAAAGGAGACTTTTCAAAATGCAACTTGATGAAAATGAACCAGATCTGATATTACAAACAGATGTGAGGTGGCTGAGTTGGAGTCAGTTTCTACAGAGATTTCAAAAGTTGCTGATTTGCAGATTTTACCAGTAAATTGAGTGATCTGAATTTGGAATTACAAGGGAAAAATAAAAATGTGGGTGACATGATTCGTAGTATTTCTGCATATAAATATCAATTTTTGGCAATGGCTAAGAATCTCAAAGGGAAAAAAATTCAATCATTTTGCAAATATGCAAGATCATTTGCAAAAATATCCTTTTTTTGGATTTAATAGTGAGAAATATGTTTCTGAAATTGAGAAAGTTGTGGATGATTTTGAAACCAGACTCGGTGATTTTAAGACAATTGAAGACATTGTTTAATATATTTCTTATCCATTTAAGGTCGGGTTAATGTACATTTAATATATATTGCAGGAAAAAAAAAAAAAAAAAAAATCACTGAGATTAGTGACAAATGGGCCTGGAGTACTGGGGTCCATAGTTTAACAAATAGATATTTATTTAAAGTATACCCAGTATAAAATAAAATAAATAAAATATTTCAGTAGCTTTCGGAACTCGTGTCCCTTCGTCAACTGACAAATTTGAATACATTACAAGCAAAGTGTGGCACGTTACTCATTCGTCATTGTTGTAGCACGGACGTGTGCTGCTTGCGCCAGTGATCATCCATCAATAAAACGGTTGTCTCCAGGATTGGATGTATACGCATGCCTTTCTGGCGATTTAATGCCTTAGGGTTGTTCATTATGTTTAGTGACTCTAGCCATAAGCGGTGGCGAAAGTGTCGCGCGTGGTCCACTATCTCAAAGTCGCGCTTGGGGTCAAGATCGTGGTTGGTAGCCCAAAAATGTTCTGCAAGCGCGGACTGGTCAGTTTCGGCAAGCCGGATTGCTCTGTCGTGTTCCGTGAGGCGATCCTGGAGACGTCTCGATGTCTCACCTACGTAGCAACTGTTACAGGCCCTACAGGTGATACGGTACACTACATTGCTGCGTAAGACAGGTGTGACAGGGGTCTTCACACTGGAGACAAGTGAACGTAGGTTCCTACCTGGGTAATTGTACACATTTGAAAATGTGTACAATTACAAAATGATATCTTTCTAAAAGCCCATCAGAAAAAACTTTTAGAAATGTGTTTGCCGAGAAAAGTACCCAAATGTAAAAAAATGCAGTGAACTTTTAAATTCCTGTTTTGGTTCCACATATCTATGTGAATCGGCCTTTTCATATTTGAAACTAACAACAAAGACGAAGAATTGCTCTAATCTTACGGACTTGCATACAGAAGATTCCTAACGGTTGGCCTCATCACAGTATATTCCCGATTTTGAAAGCTTGGCAGATGACACGAAGACACATCACATAAATTAAAAATTTAAATACAGTAATACCCCGAAGTTACGCGATAGGTGGGTCCAACGAAAATCGCTTAAGTCGAATTCGCGTAAGTCGGGGTACAACTTTGCATATAAATACATATAACTTTTGTTTAATTGGATCAAGGACTAACAAAAACACTAATTTAGAAAAAAAATATTTAATAAAATTGCAGTTCTTTATACATATTAATACAAAATATGTATTAAAAAAATAAATGAGTTACGTAAAAAAGTTATTTCGATGTCGATGGCTTCATAAAATCTAACAAATTCATCTGACGACACAGTGTCTTCTTTTTTTCACGCAGAATTTCTTTGTAGCAAGCTAATGATTTTTTATTCCTTGCTTTGTAGCTATAACGCGTTCTTCAATTGGGCTGAGACTTTCTGTCAAGTTTGCAATTGTCATGTGCTTTATGTGCTTTTCTGGTGGAACTGGGTCTGAAGTGTCGGATACTTCAGTGACATTTTGCTCACTCATCTCTATGAGCTCATTCATTGTCAGCTCCCGACTATGTGAATCCAACAGCTCGTTGACATCATCACCATTGACTTCCAAATCTAATTGCCTGGCAAGATTAACAACTTCTCCCATCACATGAGCGACATGATCAGTTTCTGGCGTTGTTTTCGTCTCGGTTTTGAAAAAAAAAAAAATGGACAAAGTTACTTCCAGACACCATTCAATGTTTTTTAGTGAATTTCATCCCAAGATTCTTCAATGATTCTTATGCATCTAAAAGATTGAATTGTTTCCAAAGTCTTTAACAGATATCTCACTATTTTGTCTCATAGCTTCATTCAGACGTGCAAACGAACGCCTCGTGTAGTAAGTCTTGAATGTTTTGATGAATTCCCTGGTCCATTGGTTGAAGCAAGCTGGTTGTGTTTAGAGCAAAAACACAACTTTCACATGTGGGTCGAATTAATTAGGGTGGCAGGAGGGTGACCGGGTGCATTGTCAATAAGCAGCATCACTTTAAATGGAATCTGTTTAGACTTGCAATAACGTTCGACTTCGGGTATGAAATGGTGACCAAACCAGTCCTCAAAAATGGAAGCTGTCACCCAAGCTTTATGATTTGACTTCCAAATCACTGGTAAGCTAATTTTAGATATACACCAAACAAAAAAATCAAGAACCGCGTAACTCCGAGTTCGCGTAAGTCGGGGTATTACTGTACATATGAATTTAAAATAAGAATTCTGAATTGTATTTAATTTTTAAATTTATAAACAACATTTTTCAATATGTGTTGATTAACTTTATTAACCAGGTGCAATGAAATTCTTGAGATGGTAGATCGCGGCACATTTTGAAGAAAAAAAGTAGATCACATCACAAATTAAGTTGGCCACCCCTGATTGTATAGTGTCGGGAGCCAGTTCAGAATACCAGATCTTCACTTTGATATAGAGTTAGGCTTTTTTAGGCATGTTAGCACATATGAGCCTACTGTTTTCATGTCTGTCCAATTGTCTGCATGTAACAACTGAACTTCCGGTAGATAGCATTTCATGAAATTTTATATTCGCTCTTTTAGAATGATTTGTCAAGCTAGCCTTCAAAATTTTAAATTAAAATTGGAGTACCAGAACTCTGCATATTATATTTTTTCGTCCATCCATCCTCGTGTAATAACTCAACTCCTAGTGGAAGGACTGTCATGAAATTTTATATTTTGCTTTATTATAACAAATTGTTGAGCTTCCGAAATTTAGCAAAATCAGTCCAATAGAAATCTGGCAATCATTAATCTTTTTATTTATTTATTATTATTTATTTTTTTTTTTTTTTTTAGATACAGTAAACCCTCACCAATCCAGATTAATTGGGGGGGGGGAGGTATCTGGATTAAGCGATAATCCTGACTGGTGAAGAAAAAGATAGCCCTAAAAGACAAAAAAACTTGGAACACAAATAAATGGAAAATTTAATTATATAGGTAGTGCTGATGAAAATAAAACAAACAAAAATCACTGCAGAGCCTTTATTTAAAAACTATAAAAAGACAATAATTCATCCATCAAGAGAAGACTCAGAAGTTTTACTTTTTTTTTTTTTAACGTAATAATGCATGTTTGAAGGAACTGTCAAGTTTTGTCTGCTGAGGTTCTTTAATTAGGATCCCCTCAGTTCTTAGGAGTTCATAATACTACTGCAATTTTTGATATGTTGAAGATTCTACATACTGTATTTCTTTGATTCTAAGACGTCATCGATTGTAAGACACACCTTAATTTCAGTGCCTTAATTTCAGAAAAAAACTTTGATTCTAAGAAAAAAAAATAAATAAATAAAATAAAACACTAAAATAAATCTAACAAATATTTTTATTATAATAGAATTCGATTTACTAACAACAAGAGTATCGGTATTTATCAGTAGGTATGTTATTCGTCACTTCCTTCTGAATCTTCTGAGCTGTCAATATCTGCATCTGAATCAATATCAGAGTCTACTTCACATTCATGGTCAGATTCTTCTGAGCCGTCGTTATCTTCATTATTCCATAATATATCATCTTCTGAGCCATCAAGAGCATTGGTGATGCAACATTTTTTAAATGAGTGCTTTACTATTCTTTCTGGGATCAGCTCCCAAGCTGTTGATACCCATTCTGCCAATTTTGATGCCGACACTTTCTTAATTTTTCTGGAAGGTGTCAGCAGAAGGTTTTCGGTCAACAGGCAGGATTCATATTCCTTTCTCAAGTAATCCTTAAATGGCTTGTTGACTGAAACATAGAGTTGCTGCAGTTGGCTAGTCATGCCAGCAGGAATCACAACCAAGCACCACGTTTTTGCACGATTTTATTTTTGACACGTTCGGACAAATGTCCACGAAATGCATCAAGTACTAGCATGCTGGTGGGCTACAAAGACTTCCAGGACGTCTATTCCATGTGATGCATAGTATCACAGTGATACACTGCTTTTCGTAGCCCATGCTTATAATCTTGATTTCTTTAACACTTTTAGCACTGACTGTGTAATTTTGAGGCATATTGAAGAAGACTGGGGTTTCATCAGCATTTCCAATTTGACTAAACTCAGTTTCTTTTTTTACTTAATTTCATCACCTGTCACTGAAAGTAAATCAACTTCTGTTGAAAGTCTGCAAGAATCTTTTGACAGATAGATGTTCAGCACCTTAACGATAATCCACTACGACGCACGAGTCTGTCACACCAGCCGCGACTGCCTTTAAAAATTATTTTCTCTATTCCGAGGGACTTGGCAATTTCTCCGGCTTTCAATTGCATGGCTTGTCAAGTGATGGGTAATCCTTTTGCACGTGTTTCCATTACAAAACGTATCACAGCTTCGACTTGTGGAAATCTTCCTTTCTTAGGCCCTGTAAAGCACTTGGTTGTTGCTTTGTATGAAAATATGGAATTGCGATCATTTCTCCAATGACGAACATTTACTTCACTTATGTCAAAATGTCGACCCGCAGCTCTATTTCCATGTTCTTTTGCATACACAATAACTTTTCGTTTCAAAGCGGCTTCGTAGTGCAATCTTTTTGATATTTTAATGTGCAAGAAGAGATCAAAATTAACGAAATACAGGAATTTCACTTCTTATGAAGATACAAACAAAACTTCCTAGTTTTCAACGAGTGAGCTCCACTATAATGAAACAACGGTGGCTTCACATTTTGAAAGCACGTGAAATCACCCATGCCACTTTATTCTCCAATGGAACTGGGGAATGCAATAATGGTCAAACTTGGAGGCGGGGTTTCCACGTAAAAACAAAACGTGTGTAAAAACAAAACAAAAATTTTCCCGTGCAAAGCGCGGGAAAATTTAAAAAAAAAAAACTGCGATTGTAAGACGGCATTGATTCTAAGACGCACTCCGTTTTTAGAGACGATTACGGGGGGGGGGGGGGGGGGGGGGGGGGGGGGTGCGTCTCAGAATCGAAGAAATACAGTAATTGATTACTGCATATCTTGCGGAGCTAAGAAGTTTCTTCTTATTTGTAGATTCTTATAGTTCATCTAGTTCATTATCTGATCCTTCTTTCATAGTAGAGCCCTTAATAATATCTTCAGCAATTTCTTCCTGTCTGAAGCTTAAATTCAGGATCTCCTTTTTCCAGTTCAAGCCAATCTTCGATATTCTGTTGCATTTTTCAACAGTCTGAAAGTCTATATCACCATCTGTATTTTGCAAGAGTTTTTTCAAGCCATTCACTAAAGCTTAGTTTTTAGTGTCCCTCCAGACATTGGCCCAGCTGAAGATAGCAGACTTGACATTTCCCAGTGTTCTTCTTTCTCTTGTGTCATTATCTTCAACCATTCTGTCTTCCAACACTACCATCACCTGAACAAAGAACTTGCACTTGTAAAGCCTCTGGCAAGCCATAATGGTGCCTTTGTCCATGGACTGTATTAAGGCAGTTGTGTTTGACGGCAAAGCCAAGCACTTTATTTTACCATCCTCACTAGAAATGTTTTCAATATCTGGATGTGCAGGGCACTGCTAAGGATTAGAAATGCTTTAATCTGGTAATCTGAATTTTTCAATGCTTCTTTCTGGTATGAAGTGGTTATGGAACAAATTCTTTGTAATGTCTTGTGTCAACCAATCACTTTGCGAGTTGTTGTAGACAACAGGCAAGTGCATACAGTCTTTTAATACTCTCGGATACGTAGCCTTGCCAATCACAACAGACTTTAGCCGATGAGTTCCATCTGCATTGCCACAAAGAAGTGATATATCTGAGAATAACAAAGCCCTGATTGTATTATCATTTCATTCATTTTTTTTTTTCGAAATGGCTCAACATCACAGTAGTAGTGGCATGTGATGCAAGAAAGCAAATATATGAGCGTGCTGAACCCATTCAAGGCCTTATACACCTCGACTAGGCACCTGCGCGGTGATTTGATTGAGGTGTATAATGCCTTGAATGGGTTCAGCACGCTGAATTCTAATGGGATCCTTCTACTTGTTCAGATTACGAACCTAAGGGGGCATAAATTCAAATTAAGAAAGGACAGATGTAGAATAGATGTGCAGAAATTTGCCTTTAGCCAGCAGGTGGTTAATTGCTGGAACAATCTTCCATCTGTCGTTGTGGAAGTTGATAGGTTGAATAAATTTAAGGAGGAACTGGACAGGCATTTGGAGGGAATGGTGTGATTTTTTTTTTTTTTTTTTTTGGCTGATGCTGCATAAGCTCATACATTTGCTTTCTTGCATCACATGCCACTACTACTACTACTATCACCAATTAGGGCTTCAATACAAATTTTTCTATTAGTGATATTATGCCTCTGTCTAAATCACCACAGCCATCCTGAACTGCAAGTAAAATTGTATAACTTCAAATGCTTTGCAAAATTTTCTGCTGCTGCCTTTAGCTCAACACCATGCAAGCCAATGTCCCTTTGTGTGAATACCACTTAAATACATCTTCTTCCAGCAACACTTCTTTTGGCTTTTTTAATGTCTGTCTATTCGATACACTGCTTTTATAACTCCCAACATCAAATTTTAAAGCAAATGCCTTTATAGATTGTTTTTGTTTTTTAATATCTGACACAATCTGTTAGCCAATACCAAAGAATAGTATAGTATATAGTATAGTATAGTATATAGTATAGTATAGCATATAGCATAGCATAGTATAGTATAGTATATAGCATAGTATAGTATAGTATATAAAATAAATTTTCCGTTTATACTCTGGCACGACAACCAAGTCAGTAGAGTTTACAATAAATCGCCAATACAAATATTTTTCATATTTAGTAGTCACGGGCTTGAACCCCGGTCCACTCAAGGAACGCGTGCTATGCACTTTCGCTCCTGACCACTGGGCTACGTCAGGCCTAATATATAGCATAGCATAGTATAATCAATTAATCAGTAAAATTTATTAATCTTTTTAAATTTCATTGTCAATTAAATTATACTTAAACGGAATCATGACTCAGACTAGAGCAGCAAAGCAATGCTCACAGATTAGCAAGAGGGCTGTGGCTAGGGGAGAACCAAAGGGGGCGATTCTCTTAAACATAATCGTTACCCAGACTAGAGCTGTTGTTGTTGTTGTTTTTTGGTTTTTAGGAGCATTAGCAACTAAGGCCATATTGCTCCAGGGATATGCGGTGGTCATACCTTGACCTTTCCACATCCTCTGTATTTGGTGGCCACGGGCTCGAACCCCGGTCTAATCAAGAAGCTTGTGCTATGCACTGCTGCTCCTGCCACCTGGCTACGGAGGCGCCCAGACTAGAGCAGCAAAGCAATGCTCACAGATTAGCCAGAGGGCTGTGGCTCGGAAGAAAACTGAAGGGGGCAATTCTCCAATGCATCACAGTCTAAAAAAATGTGCGAAATGTGAAATGTTTGCGGACTGTCTATAACAGGGCATGATCTAGCCAAGGAGGATGTCTTTGGGTGTGCTAGGTGCAGAGACTGTGAGGAAATTGGGTGCCAACATAGCATTCTGATAGACGTCTATGAGCATTTGAGGTGTAGGAAATTAATAAGAGGTTCCCATCAAGCTCTCAGCCTCCTAACTCAATGCCAGAGCTCACTCTTGTGCATCAGGCAACACAGTGGCAATCTCCAAAGTCAGAATGCACTAGTCTAACAGCAAATAGTTATTGTTGGTGACCCCATTGTCAGGGAGATGGGGAATATATTATGCAAAAAAGGATAGGTGGAACAGGACCAGGGTATGTCTGACAGGGACAAAAGTTGATGACGTTGAACAGCAGATATCTTTTAAGGGCACAAAAGGTGATATCGTTGTACACTTTGGCACTAATGACCTTAAGAGTAAGAGTTCTGTACATTTAATTAATAAGTGCAGGTCAATGATGAAAAAAAGTCAGGAGCTAGGGTTGAATTTGAAAGTGTCTGCAATTCTGCCAAGACACAATAGGAGTAAGTATATGATAAGAGCCTTGTAAATCAATTCGGCCGGCCCTGGAAAGACTGTGCAAAGCTCACTGAGTAGAATTTTTTTTCAGTACGGTCTGTGCTTGCTAACAGGAGAGATTGCTTCTACAGGGATGGGATACAGAAATAGAATGGGTGCAAGAATATTTTCTGATGCTATGAATGCAGTGTTAGGTGGTTCAGAAAACTGATAGCTTGGGAAGAATTCACAGACTAAAAGATTATCAGTAGCTGCAGGCAGAGGTGAAAGTGATCATTGCACTACTTCTATTGTAATGAGCAGTAGCAGCCTAGAGAGAAAGTTGCTGAGGATTTCAAGAGCTACTGGGAATCATCATGAAACAAGTAAATACATGGGCTGTGTATGTTGGGTAACTAAGAGTAAGAACAGGTGCATGTATGTACACCAATTGGTGTATTGCATGTACACCAATGCTAGAAGTACAGTAAATCAATTTCATGAATATGAAGTGCTGATCAAATCATCAAAGGCAGATATTGTTGGGATATCAGAGACGTGGTTTCATACAGATATAAGAAGTGCAGAATTAGAATTTGGGGAGTACAATGTGCAGAGAATGGACAGACAGGGTAGGAAGGGAGGAATGGTTATGCTGTTAGTTAAGAATCACATAAAACCTAAGGAAATGCATCCAGTTGACATGGGTGAACACTGCAATGTTCAGTCAGTTTGGTGTGACATAAACATTGGGAAAGGGAAAATGAGAGTAGTGGTGTGTTATAGGCTCAATGAATCTGATGAGTACAATGAACAATTGTGCAGAGAAACAGAGTGGGCCAGTAAATCAGAATGTCTTGTAATGGGGGATTTTAAATTTCCAGATATAGACTGGAACTTGTGAATTGGTCACTCGCAAGCTAGCAAGACTTTTGTGGATTTATTGGAGGATTGTTTAACAGCAACATGTTTGAGGGGCAACCAGAGGGGGTAATACTCTTGATCTGATTATCAGCAGTGGTGACTCAAGCATTAGGAATTTGCAGATAAAGGAACCACTAAGTGACAGTGATCATAGTCTACTGATGTGGGATTTACTTAAAGATGTAACTGCCATCAAGGGTAAATGGAACTACAGTGGTCTCAGGCAGTTTTTAAATTCTATACAGTGGGATCAACTGATGATGTTAAAAACAGTGATTTCTCAATGGGAAGTCTTCAAGGAACTAATCTTGGAAGCTACTAGGCTTTTCATACCAATGAAGAAATACTGTTCAGGATTTAGGCCTAAATGGATATCAGATGAACTAATGAGGCTCATTGCAGAGAAGGAAAATGTATGGGATGCATATAAATTAGCAGTTGCCAAAGAAGCCTATGGCAGATATAAGCTAGTCTGTAATCTAGTCACAAAGGAGGTTAGGCAAGGGAAGGCTGATTACAAGAAATCCTTGGCAAAGGATAGAAAGAAAAACAACAAAGACTTCTTTACTTATGTAAACTCTAGAACGAAGGGGATAAATCAGATTGGTCCACTTGACGTTGGTGGTTTGACTGTTGTTGACCCTGCTCATATAGCTGACAAACTGAATGAGTATTTTGCATCTACCTTCACACATGAGGAATTCTATAAGGAAGGGGGGACAGAAGTTTACTAAACTCTAACAAGGAGCTAAATGATTTTGTAATAATAGGGAGTAAAGTGGAGGAGAAATTGTTGAGGTTAAACATAAAAAAGGCACCTGGGGCAGATGGGGCTTCAATATAACTGGAATCAATCCAGTTATATTGAAGGAGGCATCATGAGAAGTAAGCTAACCCTTAACCATAATTATGAGAGCATCCTTAGATTCAGGGGAGGTCGAGATGGACTAGAGATGTACTAATGTATCCCCAATTCACAAAGAGGGTTCAAAGAGTGGTGCAAATAATTATAGACCTGTTAGTTTAACTTCTGTTCTGGAAAAAAATTATGGAGTCACTGGTTAAAGAAGTGATGCAGGATCACTGAGACAAGACTGCAGTAATCGTTCAGACACAGCATGGGTTTGTTAACAGGAAGTCTTGTCTGACCAATTTTACTGGATACTACAATGTGGACACCAAGGAACTGGATGCAAAAAATAATTTTGATATCAAATACTTGGATTTCAGGAAAGCTTTTGATACTGTTGCACATGGAAGAGTGCTGTACAAATTGAAGCTGTATGGCATTAATGGCAAATTGCTGCAATGGATAAAGAGATGGTTGAGTGGAAGATAGAAGAGAGTGGTAATAAATGGACACTGCTCTACGTTTTCTAACAACCATTATTAGTGGAGTCCCCCAGAGTTCAGTGCTGGGCCCATTGTTCTTTTGTATATTTATTAATGACATCAATGAAGGTATCTCAGGCTTAATGTTCAAGTTTCGAGATGATACAAAGATTGGCAGGGTTGCTAATGATAATAAAGACAGTATGCTACTGCAACAGGATCTAGAAAAGTTAGATAGATGGGTTGAGGAGTGGCAACTGAAGTTTAATATTGACAAATACAGGTGACACCCGCTTAACGCTGATAATCCGTTCCCGAAAAACAGAGTGCTAAGTGAATCTGCACTAAGCGAGCGCCGCATTCCCATAAGGTAACATGTATTTGTGAGTTGCGGTCGGTGCCATAGGATATTTCCTAATCAATAATAGATGGTAGTGAAAAGATGCACAAATGTCGGTCAAAATATTTAATATTCAAATATTTGTACATATAAAATATTCTGCATTACATACGTATATAATTATGTGGTAACTACTTATGTATCAAAATTTAACTTAAATTCCAATTAAAATCATGAATTTAATTGATCTAAATTGATTTAATTTAATTAATCAAGAAAAAGGTGTCGATTTTGGGTTGAACTCTGGCACTCTTCCAAATAAACTAAAAGGGGTATTAATTTTAAATCCCCCGTAGCGTTACCACCCAACAATAATGTCAACCTATCCTTCGCCGCTTTGAAACCTGGCATGTTTTTTTTCTTCTTTCAATATGAAACTTCTTTTAGGCATTCACTTCCACAAAAGTCCTGCTTCATCTATGTTAAAAACTTGAAGTATAACACATAATATCCCTCTTCAATAATTTTGAAAATTCTTTTTTGAAAGTTTTGGCTCCTTAATCTGCACTTGCAGCTTCTCCCTGGATTTTAAATCTATTCAAACAGCCCTTACTAGTTTTAAATGGTTCCACTTTTTTTTTTTTTTTAGGTGTTTTCTTCAGATCATCATATTGGCTTATCTCTCTCTCTCTCTCTCTCTCTCTCTCCCTTTTTTTTTTTTTTTTTATAATATTTAACTTAACTGAATTCTGCCTTGGATATTATCTTCAATAAAATTAGTTAAAGTCTTTCCATTTCAATCCTAATAGCCAGCCTAGCCCTAGTTGCTTGCAATGGAACAGCTATCTTTCCTGCTGCTAAAATTAAATCTTTATTTTTTTTATAATTGTTCTTACAGTTAAACTTGCAAGTCCTAAATTATGGCACACATCCGCTTGTCTTTGACTGGAATCAATTCACTTCAAAACGTCTAATTTAATTTTCAAATTCAGTCTTTTTCTTACATTTATATTCTTCGTACGGCGCCCAGACGTTGTTGTTTTTTCATTCTTATCCGCCATTATTAACTCTTCGAAAATGTAACTGCGTTGATTGCATTAATTACGATACAATGTTCAAGTAAACTGTCAATTACGCACAATGTCTAATACTGTGATGACTAGACTTCGGATAAATGCATATAACGCAAATATTACAAGCAATATACTTGATCATTTTTTAAAATGTTGATCTCGGAACTACGTAACAAGTCACTGTACTGCAATTAAATTAGCGTGCGAGAAAATATCACTGGGTGTGGGAAAATTTCTCAAGTCGGCGTGGTAAACATTTTAATGCTGTTTTGATATTCATTTTTAAGCTATCGACTCCATCAAATGAAACAATTTCGTTAAATATGCCAAAAATGCAATCTGTAAAAGAGAGTTATAGTGATCTGTGACAGCGTTATAGTCAGATACAGGTTATAATATAAGAACAGCGTTATAGTGAATCAGCGTAAAGTGAACCGCTTTATAACGGGGGACTGCTGTACAAAGTACTGCACATTGGGTAGTAGTAACCGAAGAGAAACATACCAGCTGTGTGGTACTACACTCGGCGAGGTGGAAAATGAAAAACACAATTGGGTAATTATGCATTCCGATACGAAGTTCTTTGAGCAGTGCAGATGGGCTGCCTGAGAAAGTCAAGAAGTTTTGTCAATGATATATAGGAAAGAATTTTGCTAGCAGAGACAAGGAAGTGATTATACCTTTGTATAAGGTAATGGTCAGGCCACACTGCTTTGAGTAATGCTTACAGGTTTGATGGCCTCATTTTAGGAAGGATGTCGAGTTGCTAGAACGAGTACAGAGAATGGCAACAAGATTGGTGAGAGGAACGAAGGGGTTCTCTTACCAGAAGAGGCTAAAATTCTGTAAGTTGCAACATCTGGAGACTTGGCATCTTCCAGGTGATCTGATTGAGGTGTACAAGGCCTTGAATGGTTTGAGCAGGCTAAATGCTGATGGGTTACTTCCACTTGCTGAGATTAAGAACCTGAGTGGGCATAGATTCAAATTGAGGAAAGACAGTTGTAGAATAGACGTGTGGAAGTTTGTCTTTAGACAGCAGGTAGTTGATTGCTGGAACAGACTTCCATCTGTTGTTGTGGAAGTTGTCAGCTTAAATAAATTTAAGACTGAATTAGAAAAACATTTGGAGTGACCAAATGGGTGAAATGGGAAGTTTTTGTTTTTTTTTTTTTGGTTGAGGCATATGATGCAAGAAAGCTTGCTTTCTTGCATCATATGCCTCAACTAATGTTAATGCTAATGCTAATAATAAAATTATTATTAAGTATTATTTATACTTTTTAAATCAGTTATTAATCAGTCAAACTATATTTCAAACATGCTAAGAGTAGATAAACTTGCTTCTTGCCCAAATGGTAGCTGAGTATTCTGGTCTCTTGCCAAAAATTGGTATTGGCACCAATTTTTGCCCATCTCTGTTCCCACCTCTGAGAAAACCAGATGGTTCTGTTATCACTTCGGCCAAGAATATAGCTGACCTGCTAGCATCCTATTTTACTTCCAAGTCATGTATTGACAATCTTGGTAAATCACCTCAAACCATTCCCAGTACACTCCATTCAATGCCTCCTGTGGTCTTCCGTCAAAAGGATATCAGAAGGATTTTGATGACTCTGATGCTAAGATAGCTCCAGGTCCTGATGGAATTTCCCCACTTGTTCTCAAAACCTGTGCCCCTGAATTTACTCCTGTTTTGTGTCGTCTTTTTTCTCCTTCTTATTCCAAAGGTGTTTTTCCTTCTCTTTTGGATATTTTCTCATATCGAGCCAATTCCTAAATAGGGTGACGAATCTCTTTCATCTAATTATCAATCCATTGCGATTACTTCTACTGTTTCCAAAGTAATGGAGAAATCAATTAACAGCCAACTCTTATAAACTATCTGGAAATCTTTCATCTGATCAACGTTTGGTGAGACTCAAGGCATTGCTCTTGACATTTCGAAGGCTTTTGATTGTGTTTGGCATAAGAAGTGATTCCTCATGGATCGCTTGGGACACTTCTGTAGATTGGTGAGAGTTGGGAGCGAGACTAGGAGGGCGGAAACGTGAGCTACTCAGTGCTCCTTTGGAAATAAGGAATTTTTAATATTTGTGTTAATCAAGTTGCAGAAGATTTTTTATAATGCTTTTTGAGTTTGTTTGTGAAGTTACATTATTTTATTGCAAATTATTATGGAGAAATTGACGGTTTGTTTGTTTGTTTGTTATTTGGTTTTTAGAAGCATTAGCAACTAAGGCCATATTGCTCCGGGAATATGCGGTGATCATTCCCTGATTTTTCCGCATCCCTGTATTTGGTGGTGACGGGATCGAACCCCGGTCTAATCAAGAAGCGTGCGTTACGCACTGCTGCTTCTTCCCACCTGGCTACGGAGGCGCCAGAAATTGAAGGCTGAATTTTCAACCTCTGTAATGGTAGCGATAATGGCTATCGTTTTTAGTTTTGAATGATTGAACTGATTGAGTAGATTATGAATTGTGATTGTTGTGTTCAGGTTAGTGTTTAAATCTATTAAAGTGTAGTTTTAATTATTGAAGATGTAGATTATAATTAGCAGGGTATTGTACTGGTAATACTTGCATACTTTGTGCTTATTTAGGATTGAAAATTTTATATTGGGGTTATATAGTTGATGCCATTAATTTTTTTTTTTTTTTTTTAACTTCCCTTTCCTGGTAGAGTTTTAGATTGTATCTTGGGATTAGCGGGTAAATTTATATTTACATAATTAATATTGACTGGAGTTGTCTGACTGACTTGTTTTATTGTAGAATTTTACTATTATAGTATTTTGAGTATTCACATTGGATTATATTATATTAGTGTAGAGTTTGGAGCATTTTTGGACCCTTGAGTCGATACAGCAAGATAAGTGTTGTCGATAGGACTGTATAGAGTTATAGTTAGTGTTAAGATGGCACATGTTAAGGACTGAGGAGTCTTCATCCAATTTGGAGGATATACTGGCAATGGATGATGAAGAATTAGAAGAAATTAGATTTCAGGAACAACTGAAAACAGCTGAGGTGAGATTGGAGAGAACTGAAGACGACAGAAGAATGGATAATGGAGATTTTGGAAAGAATAGAAGGGCACAGAAAAGGACAAGAGTGGAAGAGGAAATGGATAGTATGGGTTCAGATCAAATTGAGATAGAGAAAGATTTATGGGATGAATTTTTGAAAATAAGGAAGATGAGGACCAGTCTGCAAAAATTTCTCTTTTGTGGTACAAATAAGGTAACAAGGGCTGCTATGAACAATATACTTTCTATGTGGGATCAATTAGAAGATAAAGCGATAAGAATGTATGTCAAAAATAGAGTTATGAATACTAGAGTGAGAAATTGTAGAAAGTTGGCCCTAGAACAAGAACATCAATTTTAAACTTATGCCTCTGTGTTAGGAAGAGGGAAAGAAAAAAAGAAGGATAAGGAGACTGTAGTGGCCTTAATTAAGGCAAATAAAGAAGATATAATGACAAGTGAACAAGTAGAGGATGCGGTTAATAAAGAGATAAGACCATATATAAAGAATGTGAAAGTGAAAAGAATAAGAAAAATAAGGGACAGAGGATTATTAGTAGAAGTAGATTCAGAAAAGGATATAGAGGAATTTCAGAATAATGAAAGATTGAGGCAGACTGGTCTTAGAATAGAAATACCATGAAAGCCAGGAATGAAAATCATTGTATATGATGCATTAATGGAGTTGCAAAAAGATGATTTCATACAAGAAATATGGAAGAAGAAGAATTTGAAAGAGAACAGATATAAATTAGAAGAGGCTAAAAAAGATATGGTAGTGAGATCAATTTCCTCTGGAAAAGGAGGAAGTAATTGGATATTTGAAGTGCCCAAAAGCTTGAAAAAGGTATTGGTAGAAAAAGGACAAGTATATTGCCAATGGACCTCATTTCAGGTTAAAGACATTGTACTCATTCCTAAATGTTTCAAGTGTCATATGGGCATGTGCCTATCAGTGCAAGGGGGAAACCACATGTGGACACTGTGGAGGAGAAGGACATGTATATAAAGATTGCAAAAAGAAAAGTGAAGATCCTATTTGCATAAATTGCAAATGGAAGAATAAGGATTACTGTCATTCAATAAGAAGCCAAGATTGTAGTGAGTATAAGAAGTTTTATGATCAATATAAAAATAGAATTGATTATGGACAGAAGGAAAATTGATTATGGACAGCTCAAGGTAATACAAGTGAATGGGCAGAGAGCATATAGTGTTGCTCTACAATTAAGTCAAAAAATGGAATATAATAATTATGATGTCCTTCTGCTTCGGGAGCCATATGTGATTGGGAATGTCATAAAGGGTTATAAAGTAGATGATAAAGTTATACAGTCGAAAGGGAACAGCCAGGCTCCTATTATGGTAAGAAATAATAATCTGGTAGTAATACAAGTAGACGAGTTATGCTATACTCATGGTACATGTGTTGAAATTGTTAAGTGAGATAGGAAGTTTGTATCTTGTAAGTATATATTGCCAGTTTCAGGATGAATTGCAACCCTACCTGAATTCTATAGAAAAAGTAATAAATGTGTTGTGTGGAAAAAGAATTGTGATAGGCACTGACTCATGCAAACTCAGTAACATGGGGAAGTATGGAGTGAAGTGCTAGAGGAGAGCAATTGGAGGAACTTTTAATAGCTATGAGATTGAATATAGTAAATGAGTTAGGCCAGCCTTCTACTTTTCATAATATGCAAGGGAAGTCAAATATTGATTTAACAATAGTATCTAATGAGTTACTGGGAAGAATTAGGAATTGAAGAGTTAAAGAAGATTGGTCTACAAGTGATCATAGATGTATTTGCTAAGAAATTCAAGATAATAAAATAGAAGGGATGAATTTGAGGAGGGGTTTGAAGTGAGTTCCGTATTCTGGAAAAAATGAGGATATTGTAAATAGGAGGTTATGTGAAGAAAGGAATGAATTATATTGCAGCTTGGCTGAAATAAATTGTGAGAGTTTGAGTAAAATAATGTGAGAGTTGCTGTTGGTCTATGAGGAAGAGAGTTCGGTTAAGTAGGGTTGTACCTTCGTGGAATACAGTTCTGATGGATATGAGGAGGAGGATAAACAGGTCGAGGAGGAGTTACCAAAGAGCAAGAAGGAGAGGAATACTGAGGAGGAAGAGGCTTTGAAAAGACAATACTTGCAGTATAGAAGGGAGTATACTGTTAAAATACAATATTAAAAAAGAGAAATATGGAAGAGATATGTTAAGGAGGAAACGAACACGGATGTATGGGGGTTGCCATACAAAATATTGTTTGAAAAACTGAAGGTGGAACAGGTATTCCATAAGAAGTAGGAGATCAGTATACTATTGATTGGGAATCATGTGTGAGGTGTTTTCTCTCCTTGCTGTTTCCTTGTGCCCAAGTATTGAGAATAGGGAACAAAGAAGAATTAGGAGTTTGAATAATGGTTATGAAGGAGAACAGGAAGAGGAAAGAGAGTTTGAGCAGGAAGAATTGTAAAAAGCTTTGGAGAAGGTGAAACTAAAGAAAGCTCCTGGAAATGATGGTTTATTGAGAAATATGTTTATTGCCTGAGGTGATTAAGAAGTTTGGAGAGAAATGGGGAAATGAACTTCTGGTATTATTTAATAAATGTTTAAAGGAAAAGACATTTCCAAAAAGATTGAAGGAGGCCCATATAAAGATGTTGAAAAATTGAGATAAGGTAGTAACGGACCCAGGCTCGTACCATCCAGTCGCTTTATTGCCAGTAATGACAAAGTTATTGGAGAGATTGATAATGAATCGATTGGAGGAATACTATGGAAAAAGTGGCATGAGTAGCTCTAGGCAGTATGGCTTTAGAAGGGGTAAATCTACTGAAGATGCCATTGATAAAATGGTGACATATGTTCAAGAGGCTCCAGAGAAATATGTACTTGGTGTATATATTGACTTTAAAGGGGCTTTGACAGAATGTGGTGGCAGAGTTTTTTTAGCAAGTCTGAGAGAGAGAGGAAGTGTTCTGGGCAGTACTATGGTGTGTAAAAGTCTTATTTTATCAGAGGAGTCTAACAGTTGTTACAAGATATGGTAAAATCTCACAAGTGGATAGAGGAGCCCTGCAAGAATCAATTATTGGCCCGTATAGCTGGAATGTGGTGATGGATGAGTCACATCCGTCTCACTCCTGAGCTACTGGCTCAGGAGTGAGATGGATGTGAGCTGGTGGCTTATGCAGATGATCTATTAATAATAGTGAGAGGTAATTCAAGAAGAGAAATAGAGGATAGGTCGAAAAAAGCTGTGGGGCAATTAGAAAGGTGGGGTAATAATGCATAAGATATCTACTGATAAGCCAAAATGGTGCTGCTCAGATGAAGGTTGAGTGAAATAAGAAGGCCCACTTTGAAGATATTAGGAAAATATGTGGCATATGCCCCAGTAGTCAAATACCTTGGAGTACATGTGGATGAGAAAATGTACTTTTTGCCTCACATGCACAAGTTGAAAGAAAAAGTGCAGGTTATATACTCTAAAATAAGGAAGATTAGTAGAGTAGAATGGGGTGAAAGGGAAATCCCTGGATCTCCTCTATAAGTGAATATTTGTGCACATTGTAACTTATGCATGGAGGCATGGGGGCACAGAGTAACTAATAGTCACATTAAAAGGAGTCTAATTTCTGCTCAGAGATTTGCCCTTTTGGCTGTGATGCAGTCGAACAGTTTCAAATGATGCATTACAAGTGGTATCATGAAAAGAACCAATTGATTTGGTTGTGATTAAACAAGTAATGCCGTATGCAATCAAGAAAAATAAGAGGATAGAAATATTGGGGATTAAATCTTGTATTGAGGAAAATAAGGTATATGGGAAGCAGGATCTAAAGAGAGAGTGAAAACAATTGTAACAAGAAATAGCATTTGGCAAGAAAGGTGGAAGTTGTTATTGTTTGGTTTTTAGGAGCATTAGCAACTAAGGCCATATTGCTCGGGGATATGCAGTGGTCATTCCCTGACCTTTCCACATCCTCCATATTTGGTGGTCACAGGCTCAAACCCTGGTATAATCAAGAAGCATGTGCTACGCACTGCTGCTCCTGCCCACCTGGCTACGGAGGTGCCAAGAAGAAAGGTGGAACTGCTCTGACAAGGGCCGTGTCACATATGCCTTCCTGCCTGGAGTGAAGGTAGTAAGAGAAATGGATAGATGGCCGGGCTTGAGTCTGATGGCCACAATGATATTAATTAGGCATGGAATGAGGAAAAGGTTGGTGGAGCTGGGAATAGAAAATGATCTGAGGTGTGTGTGGACACATTGAAGATATGGATCATGTGTTGGAAAACTGTGTAAGGTATACAGAACAGAGAGAAATATTTTTTTCTAAGATTGGCTCTGACTCATACACCCGCAATGACTTTCTTAAGAATAGGATCTGGTATGAAGCTTTTTTGGATTATGCTAAGGGAAATAATGAAAGAAGGAATATAAGATTGAGAAATTAATGGATTGTATATAGAGTAAATATGTACATACGTAAATAGAGTTTTAAGAGTCTAATTTGCACTGATGCTATTTTTATTTACATTTTTTTTCTTAGCTATTTTATTTATTTATATTTGAGTTATTTTATTTATATTTTGAGCTATTTATATCAGTTATATTTGCACTGATGAGTTTTTATTTATATTAGCAATTGTTGAATTGAAAGTTAAAGTTTTATGTGAGTTTACAGTTTGTAAAATAAAAAACAGGGGGGAGATGGGAAAAAAAGGAGAGAGAAAGAAAAAAAAATATGAAAGAATTATAAAATTAGAAAATGGTGGGGGGGGGCATGGCAAAGGATCAATTAACAATGGAATTATAAATTAAAGATTAAGCATGGATGAGCTTTTGCTTAGGCAGCACATTGTACAAGTAGTGTAGGTTAGTAATGATGATGTGTTTGGCATAAAGGTCTTCTAAATAAGCTTCCGTCCTATTGTTTGCCAGCTGTTGTTTGTAACTGGGTGTCCAGTTTTCTCTCTGACCACTCACTGCAGGTGGTGTGGTGGTAAAGGGCTTTCTGTCTTCTAACTGCTCCACTAATGCTGGTGTTCCCTAAGGTTCAGTTCTTTCTCCCACACTTTTCTTCTTGTATATTAATAACTTTCTTCCATTGATCAGAAATCCTATCCACAGTTTTGCCGATAGTAGCACATTACACACCTTCCAGTTTGAAAAACCTTGCCCTGCACAAACAGCTTCAACTTCTCAAATATCTGTTACCAATTTTTCAAATACTGATCTCCAGGTAATTCTCCAGTGGGGCAAAGATAATTTAATTTCAATTCTTCTAAAACTCAGTCCTGTCTTAGATCTTGCGGAAAGGATTCTTCTGCTCCTATGCTTATTTTCAATGTCATTAAGATTTCTAGGTAAGATCTTGGGGATTACCTGACTTCTAATCTCTCTTGGCATAAAGCACATTACAAATATTGCTTCCTCTGCATCTAATAAACTAGGTTTTCTCTTTTGCTCTTGGCATTACTTTTCTTCCAAACAGTTGTTGACTCTGTAGAAATTGCAAATCTGCTACCATGGAATACTGTTCCTACATCTGTACCCAAAACCTCTCTCAGGCTTCTAGATTCCATTCAAAAGAAGGCAGTTAGATTAATTAATGTCTCATCTCTAACAGTCTCTCCACTCTGTCTGATAGACTTTCTGTTTCATGCCTTTTCTATAGATACTTGCATGGGCACTGTTCTTCTGAATTGGCTTCTATAATTCCCGCTCTCCCTTTGAAAGCAGTTCAAACACGGGCTGCAACCAGTCAACATCCTTTTATGGTCCAAGTTCAAATTCACACAATCAACTTTTCTTCTTCCTCATTTATTCATTCAACTTCTGTTTTCTGGAACAACCTTCCTTCATATGAATTTCCTGAAAATTACAATGTGCAGAAGTTCAAGTCTAATGTCAACAAGTATCTTCTTTCATCTTTTCAACCTTCAACCAATGCACGGTACTAAGTACTATAGGTTCTAAAAAAAACCACAATGATCCTTGAAAATGAAAAAAAATTTTAGTATGGAAAACATTTATTTAACATGATATACTGTAAGATAGTAAAGTAATTACAAGGAATTGTCAGAAATGTGGTTTCTTTCTTTTGCAATTCTTTACTTTTTATTTAATTAAATTTTATTTTATTGTTTATTATCAGTTATATTTTGCAGTTTACAACAATATACCTATGTAAATCTAAACAGATGCCATTAGAGAATTTTTAGTGCGAACCCCCTGGAACACTTTCTCAAACCACCGGTTGGGAACTGCTAACATAGGCTATCCATATATTATATCCACAAACTGGCCAAAAAATTAGAACCTTTTTTTATAAAATAAAAAGTAGGGCCACTATTGACAAAATTACATACATGTAATCATATGCTACTGAAACAGGATCTAGAAAAATTAGGCAGATGGACTGAGAAGTGGCACCTGAAGTTTAACATTGACAAATGCAAAGTACTGCATATGGGTAGCAGTAACCCAAGAGAAATGTGCCAACTGTGTGGTACCACACTCAGGGAGGTGGGGATGAAAAAGACCTGGTGGTAATTGTGCAGTCAGATATGAAGTACTCTGAGCAGTGCAAATGGTCTGCCAGAGCAGGGTAATGGAGTTTTGTCAATGATATATAGGAATTTTACTAGCAGAGACAAGGAGGTGGCTATCCCCTTGTATAAGGCTATGGTCAGGTCACATCTTGAGTACTGCATACAGGTCCAGAGGCCTCATTTTAGGAAGGAAGTAGAATTGTAAGAATGAGTACAGAGGAGGGCAACAAGATTGGTGAGAGGAACAAATGGGTGCATTATCAAGAAATGATTAAGTTCTGCAAGTCGCAGCATATGGAGACTGCAAGGTGATCTGATTGAGGTGTATAAGGCCTTGAATGGTTTTAGCAGGCTCAACGCTGATGGGATATTTCTGCTTGCTCAGATTAAGAACCTGAGGGGGCATAGATTCAAATTGAGGAAAGATAGTTGTAGAATAGATGTGCAGAAGTTTGCCTTTATCTAGCGGACAGTTGATTGCTGGAACAGACTTCCATCTGTTGTTGTGGAAGTTGATAGCTTAAATAAATTTAAGGCTGAACTAGACAAACATATGGAGTGACTGGATGAGAAGGGTTTTTTTTTTTTTTTTTTTTTTGGCTGATGCTATATAAGCTTGCTTTCTTGCATCACATGCCTCAACTAATGCTTATGTCACTGCATGAATTCCAATAGGTGTCTGAGGGAGCCTAGTTCCAGATTTAACCATTCTTCCATTAGGGTATTTTTCAACTGCTACATTTTGGAACTGCACTTTTGAATATATCCCAGGCATTCTTAAGTGGATTCTGATCTGGAGAATTAGGATAGCAGGATTAATGGCGGAAATCTTGGGAATGTTCCTTGGACAATTCAGATACAATTTTTACACAGTGGATAGTTGCAATGTCATCTTGAAACAATCCATTGCAATCCAAGTAAAAATGAGGCACTGCAGGGTGAAGTTGCTCTAATATGATATGAAGATAGTCACTGGAGGTAATACAACTTCTAAAGTACAGGGTTATTAGAATTAAAGTATTCCTATGTAGAAGGCTCTGGAGCGAGTTCTAGGGCTCGTACTGAAGAGAAATTTGGACAACAGGTACAATAAAGAATGCGCTCGCCATTTATTGGAAAAAAAAATTAGTTACAAAATTTGTCCCTATATGGCACTGTGAATATATAAATCACTTGAACAGCGATACAATTGTTCAATGTGTCCTCCATTTTGGTCAACAACAGTTTCCATTCAAAGAACAGCATTTTCTACAGCAGAACATAACGTGTCAACTGGAATAGCCAGCACATGACGTCTAATGCTGTCCTTCAGATCTGCCAGAGTTGGACATCCTTCCCGATATACCTGGTTCTTCAAAAAAACCCACAACCAGAAGTCGATTAGGCAAATAACTTATGTTATTTGCATAATTGTAACTAAGATAATTACGCGCCATACAGTGACAAATTTTGTAACTAATTTTTTTCCTATAAATGGCAAGCACATTCTTTATTGTACCTATTGTCCAAATTTCTTTTCAGTACGAGCCTTAGAACTCACTCCAGACCCCTCTATATAGGGATACTTTAATTTAACCAACCCTGTATAAGTGGATTCAGCTCATAAAAAGAGAACAAGATCCATACTATAATATCAATTCCAGCTACTTTGGTGGCAGAAACAAGAATCTGCTTGCATGTCTTCATTAGATTGACATCACACTTTCACCATACCACTGGTGCAAGAAAGCATAAATCAAGACTCATCACACCACGTGATCTTTTTCCACTGTTCCACCATCCAACCTTGGGATTGGCAACACTATCCAAATGAATCTTTCAAATTTTTTAAAGCAAGATGCTGTTATACACTGAAAGGACAGAATTCATGGGATACCTGGTTCCTGGGCAACACGACACTGTCACCCTCTCGCTAGTGGACGAACTCACCATTTGGCAAGCATATAGGTACGCTGCATCACTGCATTCACATAGACTGTAATTTGATGTCAATATGGATAGATGTCATGAGTTAACCGACTTTGAAAGAAGGATGGCAGTGGGTGCCCGGTGCAGGGGTCACTATATTAAGGAGGTGGTACAGAAATTGCATTATCCTCATTCGACAGTATCAAGAGTGTGTCGGGAATACGCCATTTCCGGAATAACATCTGATCATGGACAGTGCTGGAGAGAGAGAGAGATGGTGGATGAACATGGCCATTGACATCTGTCCTGCATTGTTTCAGTCAACCGGAGAGCAACATTGGCAGCACAAATTACCGCTGACTTCAATGAGGGAGGTGCCAGAAATGTCACCACCAAGACCATCAGGAAATCATTAGCTGCAATAGGTTATGGAAGCCGCTGATCCACCAGTCCCATTGCTAACACCATGACACAGAACTCTATGCCTCAACTGGGCAAAAGAACATTGGCACTGGACTTTGTATGATTGGTGATGGGTCTTCCGGTCTGATGAGTCCCATTTCCAGTTATTTCGAGCAGATGGGAGGGTGTGAATCTGGCAGAAACCAAACAAAGTTATGCGTGTTCAACTGGCACATGTTGGGACCTCTGGTACATCTAGACACATCTCAGAATGGTCCAGGTTATGTGTCCATCCTTGCAGACCTTCTGCATCCCTTCATGGTCATCGTGCACCCACAGGGCAATGCACCTCCCCACAGAGCCGTGGTGAGTAGAACATGGTTCAAAGAACATTACGCAGATTTTACCACCATGGAATGGTCTTCCCTTTCATTGGACACGAACCCTGTGGAGCATCTTTGGGATGCTATGGAGAGGTTCACTCAGGCTTTGGATCCTCCACCCAAGAATGCGACAGAATTATGGACAGCAGTGCAGCAAGCATGGATGGAAATACTTGTGGAATGCTTTCGTGAACTAGTGGACTCAATGCTTCACTGTGTGACTTCCCTTATCTGGGCTGTCACACTGCCCCTAGGCGGGTCCACCCGTTACTAGGTAGGCACCCCCATGATTCCTGTGATGAAATCATGGGGAAGCTCAGAAGGTGTCCAACCTGATCCTAACAATGTTGCTGCTATCAAGAACTGCCTTTCCCCTAGGACAATAAAACAAGTGAGAAGATCTTTGGGAATGACTGGATTCTATAGAAAGTTTGTCAAGGACTATGCAAAAGTGGCTAGACCATTAACTGAACTCACAAAGAAAGACACTAGATTTAAGTGGGACGAATCAACACAGTCCACTTTTGAGAAACTGAAAATGGCTCTTATAACAGAACCATTATTAATATATCCAGACTTCTCTCAGCCCTTCTATTTGGCTACAGATGCAAGCGATTTTGCGGTTGCAGGCGTGTTGGAACAGATTGCAAAAGATGGGGAGAGACATCCAATTGCTTACGTTAGCCGACTGTTAAAACAGGCTGAAATATCATACAGTACAGTAGAAAAGGAAAGTTTAGCTGTTTTGTACTCCATATCTCAGTTCCGCCCATTTTTGTTTGGGAACTTTTTTAAGATCATCTCAGATAATTCAGCATTAAGTTATTTATTGAAACTGAAAAATCCCACTCCCAGATTAACTCGTTGGAATTTAGTGATACAGGATTATAATTTTGAAGTCATTTACTGACCAGGTAAAATGCATTCAAATGCAGATTTTCTATCTAGACCAGTGTTAGAAGAGGATACTAACCCTAAAAGGCAAAAGAAACCTAGAACTGAACAAGTTGTGACGATGTTGACCGGAATCACGTTGGTAGCATTGGTAATGCCAAAGGAGGCTAAAAAACTGATGAGGGCGTTACAGAGGGAAGACAACAGTCTAAATTCCTTAATCACTCAATTAGAGGGAAATGTCCAAGTTTTATCTAAGATTCCAGATTCCTACTACTTAAATGATGGGGTACTATACCATTACTCTTTACCTGATTCAAAATCAATTCGAGAACAGCCATTTGAAGTTGTGGTTCCACATGCATTAAAAGGTCAGGTTTTGGACGCTTGCCACAGTAGTCCCTCAAGTGACCATTTAGCATTTGACAAAACATTTCAGAAAATTAGAAAAGACTTCTTTTGGGTAAATATGTATAGTGATGTCAAAAATTATGTGAACACTTGCCCTTCATGCTTAGAAATACGAGGATATAATCCGAAGCAAAAGCAAACCTAACGCGAGTTCCAACGGAGTCAACACCCTGGTACAGAGTGAGTGTGGATATTCTTGGACCACTGCCCACTAGTTTAGATGGGGATAAATACCTATTAATGGTGGTAGACTGTTTTACACGTTATGTAGAAGCAATACCTCTCAAGACACAGAAAGCAGAGGAAATAGCTACGGCTTTTGAAAACTGTGTGGTCGCCAGACATGGAATCCCAAAAATCTTGTTGACGGACAGAGGAAGTAATTTTCTATCAACCCTCCTCAGAGAAGTGTACCAAAAACTGGGTATTAAGAAGCTACAAACAACAGCATTCCATCCTCAATGTAATGCTAAAGTGGAATGGTTGAATGAAACTCTGGCAGCAATTTTATCACATGTGGTGAATAACGCTCAATCAGACTGGCATGTTTGTGTACCATTGGCAGTGGCAACATACCATTCGGCTGTACATTCTGCTACACATGAAACACCCAATTATTTGATGTACAGAAAATACATTATACTACCTCAGCACATATGGACCTCCAAAATCTGTCCTACTTATGCTTCTTTGGAGCATTATTCAGAGCAAATGGTAGCAAGGATGCAGCGAACTTATGAAATAGTTCAGCAGCATCTAGAAGACGCAGCTCAATCACAGGAACAATATAGGTCTACCAAAGCCGTGGATAAGCAGATTAGGATTGGAAGCATAGTATATCTCTATACTCCAAAGATTAAGCCAGGTAGAACACGCAAGTTGTCTCATCAGAGCAACGGACCGTATCGAGTAATATCGCAAAAATCCAAAGTCAACTACCAAATCCAGCACATATATCACCCTAGGGACAAGCAATTAGTTCATGTCATTTCAAACCATTTCAAGAACTACGTTTAGAGCCGTCAGAAACCACTACCTCACCTGAACGAACCTCAGAACACACAAAACCAAAAGAGGTATATGTCAAATCAGAGACAGAGGAAGAATGGATTGAACCAATGGATGTTTATAGGGCACCAAGCTTGCCTGTTTCGATTCCATTAGCGTATTTGCCAAAGAGGGACCAAAAACAGCCATCGGTATTGAATCAAAATCAACAGTAGCAAAGCCAAATCAACAGACAATTCTGCAGAAAGGAAGGGAAGAGAAAGGTCAATCACTGCCTATGCACCAATATAATTTGTGGAGTAAGAGTCGAGAACCTGTAGTTTCTCAGCCACTTCCCAGAAATAAAGAAGTAACAATAGTTCCTCAATCACCAAAGGAGTTAACTGTCCCAGAGCTAATTCAATTTTCCGATGAAGAGACAGAACAGAATATCTCCTCTGATAGCGCAAGGACTGAACCTCAAACTCACCCAGCTCAAATTTGCTCGGAAGAAAGGACAACAGCAGCAGCACCACTGTGCTCTGATGATCTGAGTCTCTACGATCGACTCGTTCGGTGGGCGAGACAACCCGAATTTCAGGAATGTCAGGAAAGCCTGGAAGAAAGGACAGCACCACTGCACTCTGAAGACCTGAGTATTTACGATCGACTCGTTCGTTGGGCGAGACAACCTGAACCTCAAGAAAATCAGGAGAGCTCGAACCAACATGCAGGAATCACTGCATACAATTTTGTGCTAAGATTTGCCGATGCTTTAAAGTGAAAAAAATAAAATAAAATAACCTAGCCGTCTGCTTCGTGTACTATGATTATCTTCATGTTAGCTTATATCGCACAAGGTTTATCTATAAGTGATGACATGTAGCCATAAGTGCTTTGAACTTTTCAAAGCAAGACGTTTATTTTGAGCAGAAAACTAAGAAATATGATACACATAAAGATTACAGAACAACTACAGGGAGAGTAAGAGAATACACAGATCATGCACAGTTGAATCACAGACCGGAAATGAGAGTGACATTGTTGCAGGTTCTAGTGATTTTGTCAGCAATCATTCTATCAACTGGAGCCACTTGCACAAACCATCAGATTCTGCAGGCAGAGAAGGAAGAGTGTGATGAAGATTTATCGCAACCATACAAATTGCACAACAAAGCTCGAGTCACCTTGATGAATTTAGACTATAAACAATGCTTCTGGTTCATTTCGAACACCCAGCAAACACTGTAGTTTTCCTATAAGACTCATCCAATTATGTAAAATCGGAAGGAGGAAAGAAGCAATTAGGGTAGATTCTCTCTCTCACTTTATATATCTAAAGCTAAAAGAGATGAATAAAAGCAGATCAACATTCAGATGTTGGGTGAAGGATTCTTCTTTTTCTTCAAAAAAAAAAAAAAAAGGAGAAGGGAAGAAGAGGAAGAAGTGACAAAGGAAATTTATAATTGTCGTCTCACTCCTGAAAAATGCGCCTATCAAATTAGACCATGTAAAAAAAACAAAAACACCTCAATCTCCCACTTCAAAATTTTGTCTCACTATAGGCAGAAGAATAAAATTTGGAAAACGGAAATACATATCAAAATGTCCGTCAAGGAGATTGTCCCAACTCAAATCCCGCTTTTACTAGTTACACTAATCATTCAGTGTACGGCTCTTCATACCGGCACCTTCATCCTTCAGCCATTAGATAGAGAGGCCATTGCTGGTCAGGCACCTCCGTAGCCAGGTGGGAAGGAGCAGCAGTGCGTAGCACACGCTTCTTGATTAGACCGGGGTTCGAGCCCGTCACCACCAAATAGGGAGGATGCGGAAAGGTCAGGGATTGACCACCGCATATCCCCGGAGCAATATGGCCTTAGTTGCTAATGCTCCTAAAAACCAAATAACAACAACCACCACTGCTGGTCAAACTATCATCCTCCCATGTAGACTAGTTCCAAATCTCACAGCCACTGTAAAATGGTTTTTCAACGAAAGAAGCACAGACAGTCTTAACAGACCACTAGGGCTTACTGATTATAAAGTCATCGGATCACCTAGGGAGAACGATTTTGCATTGCAAATCGCCCAGTTAGCAGACAAAGGTAAATATTTTTGCCATTCCGATCTAGTACAGCTATTGTAACAGTCTATATTACACCCCTACCGCCTCTAATCAGAGAAGGTTCATTTCTTAGCGGAAATTAAGGAGATCAAGCCACTCTTACATGTAAATCTTTAGCAGGAGAACCACCCGCTGTTTTGAGATGGATAAATTTTGATGGCTCTACTATCAAAGGATCAGTACAGTACAGTCCAGCCAAGAGTTATGGTCAGACAAAATAAGAGTGAACACGTATTTGAAATGGATAACCACTTTATCAACAGAGTATGATAAGAAAGCATTTACCTGTATTGCTAATCATGTAACCTATCCTCACCCTATGATGATCTCAATAACAATTATTGTTATTGAGATCATCAAGATTTTTGATTATTGAAATTGAGAAATTGAGATTATTGAGGTCACTATGAAAGTAACCTCGAAAGTCGCGTGGGAATATGATCGATTTAGATTAAAATGCGAAGCTACAGCAAATCCAGATGTTTTCATTTATCAATGGTTTAAAAATGGTGAACAGCTAATAAAAGAGGGAAACGTGACTCTGCTAATTAAAAGTGTTTTGAGAACAAACCATAACGATAATTTCACCTGCTTAGTTCGGAATGAACTAGGACCGGCCCAAGCTTCCTTCATAATGACTGTGTCATATGGTCCTATCCTGATATCGAAATTGAATGATGTTGCCACAACCCAAGGAAATCCAGTTTTGCTACAGTGTGAGGTTAGAGGGAATCAACTTCCCATAGTACATTGGTATTTTGAAGATAAGATTATTCAAAGCAGTATCATTTCCACCTTAACAATTCCTAAGATGTCACGTCAAACGTAAGGTCGTTACACTTGTACAGCGGAAATCCCAGACTATCCTTTAGTGAAAGATGAAGTATTAGTCTATGTAAAAGGAACATCAGAAGGAAACTGTAAAACGCATCTAGCAAGTTTAAGAGACAACGCTCAACTACAATGTTTATTTAAACACGTTCCACCCCTAGATAATGTGACCTGGAAAAGTTCCATGACAAACGAGATGTTGACAACCCATTTGGAAGTATGGAGTCGACGAGAGGTAACCAGTACTCTTAGGATCGAGTCAGTTCAAGCAGAACAATTTGGGTTTTATGAATGTCATGTGTGGAATCAGTGGGGACAACCGAAGTTAATTGTAAATTTAGAACGAAATTGGTCTCGAGAAGCATTATACTTCACCTTAGGAATTCCGGCAATAATTTTGGTCATCATAACATTAGGAGTTGTACTGTGGAAATTATGTAAGTGTAGAAATGTCAGTATGGAAATCCCAAGTCAAACATGCACCTACCAAGTTTATTATAGTGAAAATGACGTTGATCGTGTAAGCATCACCAGCTTAGAATGAGAAGCAGAAAAAGAAAAAATCTCTCTTTTCCATGACATCTGAACGAACTTCGGAAGTGTTTTTATTTTCGCACAATATAAATTATTGCTCCGAACTATTTAAAAAAAAAAAAGTAGATGTTTTACATTGGATGTGATTTGCATCCTTCAACCTCGGTCAGACGAATGAATCTCCAAACTATGCAGAAGAACTCATCGCCCAGTGAAGATAGGTAGAACATTCAAGTGAGTTTGGATGTTTAGGACTTTAGACAGTTTTAAAAATGCTCCTATTAACAATTATAATTATGTAGCTATATACCCTTGTTAGAATGAATATGTAACCATGAAATAATTGTAGAAGTATTAATTATAAAAAAAAAAAAAAAATCATCACCTAATAAGGAGATAGCGAAGAAGGGCTACACGTGTTACCAGAATATTCGATACATGGCGTGATGAGGGGATGATGATTACCCCTTTGACTAAGTTTTCCATGACATAGAGTCCGAACATCGGAGGACATGGAGTCCTCCAATAAGAGAAAAGGCTAGAATAAACAATATGGAGAACTTAGGATATAAAAGCGGGTCCTCGTAAGCTACAGATGTGAGAGCTGGAGTCAACGCTACCATTCGAGAGCCTACTATTGAGGAGCGCCAAGCCGTTGAGATCAGTGGAAGAGGAACAAGCGACCGAGAGCTGAGAACTGCCACTTCTTGTTAAGGCAACGTGCAGAGTCACCCGGCGTAACGGAGAGTCGAGGACCGTCAGCTATTCAAGCCCAGGCAACATCTTAGATTGGTAAGTTGAGATGGTATAGTGTGAAACATTGGTAAGCTTGATGATAAAAAGATGGATTCTTTCTAGCTTCTTATAACTTTGTAACTTGTATGCTTAAGAATATAAAATTGTTAAAATCTTAATCTTATTATTATTGGAAATGTCTCAATGTGTTTATATTAATGGAAAGAATGAAGCATGTAAGTTTTCTCTTGTATTAAACTTTGTTATGTTTTGTATTATAGAAGTTTCTTTTTCTCTGCCAAAACCTCACATTCAATCACTAAAATAGTAGAGCTAACAATGATTAGAAGTTAATTGCGGCGTCAAGTAATTATTAACATAATTACCCAATGATGATCGCAGCGCAAAAGCCCAAACTGCAGGATGGAGAGGGGAAGTAACCTTCTTCCTCTTTATTCTGAGGGTATACGAGGCTTTGTCCTAAAAAGCCGCTAGACGAGAGTGAAAATTGTTACCAGACAGGCGAACATGGTAAATTAAACTAAGATAAACCAAAACACAAAAGCGTTGTAACTACATTAAGAATAAAAAGTATGAGTTACGCCTAGTCTGACTAAATCTTTGCAGCCAAACCTCAGAGGCCACAAATGCTAGAAGAATACCTAAAGGGCCAAAAACAACAGAGAGCAGAGAGGTAACACTAACCCATCACAAGCACAATCTGTGGCAGAAAGGGGACTGTCCTCAAGTACTACCCTGGACATAACAATCTCCCAATCCTTGTCAGTTATTTGCATTGAACTTAAGTTATTCTCCCTATCATCACAAAACTTCACCTTACCCAGGAGTTTTACTAGATGTGACTTGATTCTTCAAGTTATCCTTACACTTGCCATCCACTATCCATTTTGCTACCCCAATACACAATGTTCTCCCAATCCTTGTCAGTTATTTACATTACACTGATCTTATCCTCCCCATCACCTTCAAACTTCTCCTTTCCAGGAGTTTTAACAGCTGTGATTTGATTCTTCAAGTCACCCTTACACCTGCCATCCATTTTCTGTTTTGGTTTCCTTTTCCTCACACTCTTTTCTTAATCACGTCTATATTTTTTGAAGCATCAGTTTTGAAGTTTTCTTCATGTAGGACAACTTACATTTGTATACCCTATGTTTAATTATCTGTTGAGTCCAACTGAAAAAAGGTTTCTAATTTTACGGCCAGTGAGAATAGCCGAAGTGCTGGATCATCAGTGTTTGTTACCAAGCACGGATGAGAGGAACGAACAGGTAATGTGGCACAAATGCAGGAATGAAATCTTCTCAGTTTGCACATAAAAATCATTGCTTTTTTTGCTCATGTGTGTGTGCACATGCACGCACTGTTAAAAATCACAAATTAATACTACAGTAAACCCTTGATTTAATGGACCCCGATATAATGGACTGGACAAATAATAATACAGTAATGTACATATTATTTTTTTTAGATTATACAAAACTTCAGTGTTATTAAAAATTAATAATGATTATCTATTTCCATTGTTTTGATAATTACCTACTTTTATTTTTATAATCAAATTCAGGAAATTGTTTTTTATTCTTTCTGAAAACGTGTTCAAATAGCTGTTTTCCCAGATTACAGATAAGAGCAGGCAGTGACTTGCAAGCTGAACATGACACGGAACACTAAACTGCAGGTCTACCGACTCACTTTGTTTCGATCTCAGTCTGCCTCAAGCTATCATGCGGTCAGGTTGTATAGAGAGTGTTTCTGTGATTTCTGAATTGTGACTTTATTTATTAAATAATTTTGCAATCCTTACAATTTAAAATGGCATCAAGTGATGGAGGAGTTAAAAGAAAGCGTGTGAACTGAAATGTAGCTCAGAAATTAGAGCTAATTTAGAAATTAGAACAAGGCGTCTCGTAGTACGTGTTGTGAAATTTACAGCGTGAAAAAAAAAAAAAAAAAACTTTCTGATATCCTTAAATCAAAGGCCAAATTGCAACATTTTATATTTACAACAGAATATTACATATTCTTTATTATAATTTAATAATTTTATATTGTACAGTACTGTATATTGTATTAAAGCTTTTTTTTTTTACATTAAGAACAATAAAAAATTCCCCCCGGGTTACATTTGATTTAATAGACTTTTGGCATTAACGGACACCCCTTCTCCCCTATTAGTCCATTAAATTGAGGGTATACTGTATTTCCTGATGCACTTGAAATGAATTGTACTGCATACATATCAGGTGCATTAGCAAATCACATACAAACAACAATAACAATAAACAAGTTAGTTAATGTACATGCTGTGTACTGTACATTATAACTAACTTCTTTATTGTTATTTTCATTTGATATTAAAATATATCAGAAGTGTCAGTTCTCTGAGTAAAGTCGCCAATCCAGGCCTATATTTTCATACAGAGTTTAGCTTTTATCATAAGATTCCTTCTAATGTGTCTAAGCAGAATAGCAGACACAATTAAATTTTAACAACTTGCAGCATTTTTGCAGCACAACCTTATAATTTCAGATAAAATCCTTAGTTCATTTATTCTTTAAATCATTAGTACCCACATATATAAATAAACCTCAATGAGTTCCCTTAAGATCTAACATTTTGTTTGTAACAGCCTTAATCTACAATACCAAAACACTACAATACAAAAGCAACTTGGAAAGGTGGAGTATGCTTCTGCTCCTTATCGTTACAAAAAAAAATTTTTTTTTTGTTGTACCATACGCAATATTGTAGTAATATTATACCATTACATAAAAAGTTTTTATTTTTTTAACACAGCAAAAACTTTGAAGTTGTGCAATACTGATGCAGCTACTGTGAATCGATCATAGTGCCCTCTCATTGCAGTCACGTCTAGGGACAATGCAAATTATAGATAACAATGTTAAACAACTGATTACATTTATATAAAATGCTGATGTAGACCTACTTCATTTTCACATCA